>NC_092411.1:262677284-262995409 GCF_040894005.1 Engystomops pustulosus | reverse complement strand
CTAAGTACAGTAAATTACCAACATCTAGGGGTCGTATGTAAGTCGGGTGTTCTTAAGTAGGGGACCGCCTGTACATGGAAGTTTAGTATGGGTTTGGGTCCCGGTACTGAACCCACATGCTGACCCCCACTGGTAGCACCTGCAATCACTGTAGACACTGAATGCAGGTGTTACCCTTTAAATGGTGCAGGTGGCATTTAAAGAGTTAACAAGTGGAGACTTCTGACTAAAGTCTTGTTTCAGGAACCCCAACTTACAATGTTTGTCACAGACCTGAGCATTACGGTTTGGGTCTTCTCAACACTACTCTTGGTACTCTGTATACATATACTGCATATCCATATACTGGGGGGGGGGGGGGGCAGGGCATTCTTTTTGTGTTCACCTGCACCATATATATGCATACCTCCCAACTTTTGGGCGAGAGAAAGAGGGACAAAAGCCCCTCCCCTTTTTCTAAACCACGCCCATTGCCACACCCACAAGCATAGTATAATATTGACCTTGATGGTCCCCACATAGAACAATGCCCCTTACTTTGCCTCCACCCCCCGTGGACCCGTATAATTACACCGCAACTCTGCCACATATAAAACACCTCTTTAATTTTATCCTCCCTTTATATTTGGTTTTCCACTTTTATTTAATCTCCCAAATTTATACATAATCCTATCTGTACTCCTACCCCCACCCCTCCTCACATGGTGTGGTCCCAGTTCTCTATCCTCCTCATTCTGTGGCCTCCTGTTATCCATCCTCCTCCTGTCCTCTATCCTCCTCCTGTCCTCCATCCTTCTCCAGTATCCTCCATCCTCCTCCTGTCCTCCATCCTTCTCCAGTATCCTCCATCCTCCTCCTGTCCTCCATCCTTCTCCAGTATCCTCCATCCTCCTCCTGTATCCTCCTGTCCTCCATCCTTCTCCAGTATCCTCCTCCTGTGGCCTCCTGTCCTCCATCCTCCTCCTGTCCTCCATCCTTCTCCTGTATCCTACTGTCCTCCATCCTTCTCCAGTATCCTCCATCCTCCTCCTGTCCTCCATCCTTCTCCAGTATCCTCCATCCTCCTCCTGTATCCTCCTGTCCTCCATCCTTCTCCAGTATCCTCCATCCTCCTCCTGTCCTCCATCCTTCTCCAGTATCCTCCATCCTCCTCCCGTATCCTCCTGTCCTCCATCCTTCTCCAGTATCCTCCATCCTCCTCCTGTCCTCCATCCTCCTCCTGTATCCGCCTGTCCTCCATCCTCCTCCTGTATCCTCCTCCTGTATCCTCCTCCTGTCCTCTATCCTCCTCCTGTATCCTCCTTTCCTCCATCCTCCTCCTGTCCTCCATCCGCCTCCTGTTCTCCATCCTCCTCCTGTTCTCCATCCTCCTCCTGTATCCTCCTGTTCAATATTCTCCTCCTGTCCTCCATCCTCCTCCTGTATCCTCCTGTTCAATATTCTCCTCCTGTCCTCCATCCTCCTCCTGTAGTGTCCTTTCCTCCCTCCTCCTCCTGTAGCCTCCTCCTGTAGCCTACTGTCCTCCATCCTCCTCCTGTGCCCCCCTGTCCTCCATCCTCCTCCTGTGGCCTCTTGTCCTCCTGTTCAATATTCTCTTCCTGTCCTCCATCCTCCTCCTGTAGCCCACTGTCCTCTAGCCTCCTCCTGCCCTCCATCCTCCTCCTGTAGTGTCCTTTCCTCCCTCCTCCTCCTGTAGCCTCCTCCTGTAGCCTACTGTCCTCCATCCTCCTCCTGTGCCCCCCTGTCCTCCATCCTCCTCCTGTGGCCTCTTGTCCTCCTGTTCAATATTCTCCTCCTGTCCTCCATCCTCCTCCTGTAGCCCACTGTCCTCTAGCCTCCTCCTGCCCTCCATCCTCCTCCTGTAGTGTCCTTTCCTCCCTCCTCCTCCTGTAGCCTACTGTCCTCCATCCTCCTCCTGTGCCCCCCTGTCCTCCATCCTCCTCCTGTGGCCTCTTGTCCTCCAGCCTCCTCCTGTCCTCCATCCTCCTTCTGTAGCTCCTGTCCTCCATCCTCCTCCTGTGGCCTCCAGCTTCCTCTTGTA
Organism: Engystomops pustulosus; assembly: GCF_040894005.1. Taxonomy (NCBI): domain Eukaryota; kingdom Metazoa; phylum Chordata; class Amphibia; order Anura; family Leptodactylidae; genus Engystomops; species Engystomops pustulosus. The sequence goes on along the minus strand of NC_092411.1, from coordinate 262,993,368 downwards.
GCTCCTGCACCTCCTGTATCTCCCTGTTCTCCATCCTCCTTCTGTAGCTCATGTCCTCCATCCTCCTTCTGTAGTTCATGTCCACCATCCTCCTTCTGTAGCTCATGTCCACCATCCTCCTTCTGTAGTCTCCTGTCCTCCATCCTCCTCCTGCAGCTCCTGTCCTCCAGCCTCCTCCGGTGTCCTCCAGCAGCCTCCTCCGGTGTCCCCCAGCAGCCTTCACCTGTCCCCCCATTAGCCTCCTCCTGTTCCCCAGTAGCCGCCTCCTGTCCCCCAGCAGCCTCCTCCTGTCCCCCAGCAGCCTTCACTGTCCCCCAGTAGCCTCCTCCTGTCCCCCAGCAGCCTTCACTGTCCCCCAGTAGCCTCCTCCTGTCCCCCAGTAGCCTCCTCCTGTCCCCTAGTAGCCTTCACTGTCCCCCAGTAGCCTCCTCCTGTACCGCAGCAGCCTTCACTGCCCCCCCAGTAGCCTCCTCCTGTTCCCCAGTAGCCTCCTCCTGTTCCCCAGTAGCCTCCTCCTGTTCCCCAGTAGCCTCCTCCTGTTCCCCAGTAGCCTCCTCCTGTTCCCCAGTAGCCTCCTCCTGTCCCCCAGTAGCCTCCTCCTGTCCCCCAGCAGCCTTCACCTGTGTCCTCCAGCTCTCCCTGTCCTGTATCCTCCTCCTGGCCCCCTCTTCCTGTGGCCCCCTGTCCCCTCAGGTTCTTACCTCTCCTGGTTCCAGTCATTAAGTCTTCTCCCGGGCTCCGACTTGACTCGCGGAGGGGGCGGGGCCAGCCGGGGGCGGAGCTACCGTCTCACATGACTTCATCATGTGAGGAGGTAGCAGGGGCTGGTCCGCCTCCTCCTGGCTCCGATGCTTCCGCTGCTCTGCAGCTCTTATCTACGGGGCCAGGAGGAGGCGGGACAAAGCGGGGGAGAGGGGGGGGAGCCGTGACATTCTCCCAACCGCCCGTGACGCGTGTACAGAGCCCAAAAAACGGGACTGTCACGTCAAAAACGGGACGGTTGGGAGGTATGTGTATGTCATATACTATGAAAAACAGAGGATGGAAAAACAAAGGAAGCTACGCCTTCCCATCCTGCTCCCTCCTGCTGAGCAACACATATGCTCAGCGGAGGCCACTGGAAGCAATGCAATCCCTCCCCTGGCCTCCACTGAGTATGCACTCAGTGATGCTTATAGGGATAGTGACATCATTGGGGTAAACACCCTAATTGGCTGCTGCTGATATTGACTCCTCCTCATTTTGCTTTTAAGGGGAGGAGCAGGACAACATGTTTGTATATACAGGGAGATACAACCTAGCCCTCTGTAGTAAGCAGTAGTGGATAATAAAAAAGGCGGGTTGGGGGCGTTCGCCTGGGGCCCAAGTCTTGTAGGGGGCCCATGGCCACCCAAACTACCCACCAAATTTAATACTGAGATGGACCTTCATCCACGAAATCCTGATATATATGTTACTGCTCTCAATACACATGTAAACAAGAGCCATTTCAGGACTTTTGAAGGTCCTCTGAGGGACCTGAAACTGCAGATTGAAAGCAAATGGGACATATCCTCCTTTACCTAAGAAGCTGATTGTAGGAAGTGATTCCATACTTGTAGGGGCTACAATATTCATACAGCCCAGGGCCCATGGCAGACGTAATCTACCCCTGGTTGTAAGGACATCCATACAACGAGTTGTAAACCCAGCCGCACAGCCTGTGCTATGATTAAAGCTGCATTCACCGTTCTGCAGGTTTCAGAGCTGAAATCCCTCAGCAATTTTCATTCTTATAGAAGAGCCTAAGGAGAGATTTATCATAAGAGAACCAATCAGAGCTCAGCTTTCATTATATAAACAGCTGTGGGAGAATGAAAGCTGAGCTCTGATTGGTTGCCATGGGCAACTACAACAGTCTTGCTCTCAGACACTTCTGATAAATCTCCCTCTGTATACAGAGTGTATCTTCTACATACAAATAAATCATTACAATAAACTATACATTAGTCGGGGGCCTTGTACAGTTTACGCATAAGGGCCCAGCAGGTTGAAGTAACCCTTTCCCTAATATAAACCCTAACCCTATAGAATCTATTGGTGGATTTCCACATGTTCAATCCTTTAGCTCTCAGTAGAGATTGGCTGCCAATGTAGTCAGTTTTTACTACCCTCCGACTATTTAGATAACATGCATCCCTGGTGGAGCCGAGCATGCACTTATATAAAGAGTCGGAAGGAATACCAGTCAAAAAACTATTTTTTTTTTTTCAATTCTGTTCAGTCACATGGATCCTGGTCCAGAGGAAAGTTTAAGGTTTGGAAATTCGTCTTGCGCCCACGAGACGCTTAGCAAAGCGAATGAAGTATGAAAGTGTAAAACGCGGTATGCATAATGCAAGAGGGGAGAGATGTAGGGAGGTTATGCACCCTCGGCCAAAATATTCTCCAGCTACACTGTATATACCGCAGCCATATACAAAGGTCAAGTCCAATGCACCAGAACTGAGGGGGGCGATGCTGTTTTCACACGTGTGACGTCATATATCAGGACGATGCCAGGTTTTGGGTGCAGCTGGTAAAACTGTCATGGCCGTGTTATTTTGTTTGATGTTAAGTGGTGTTAATGTGTTCCCATCCAGAAAGGAAGGCGCTGACCCTATTTTGAAGAGGCGAAGGTCCTCCGCTTTTAGACAAACAATGACTATTTCACTTGTAGGATAACCCCTTTAATGTGTCCTTTAATGCTGCCCATACTAGTTAGATAGCTGGTGGCAAGAGTACATTTTTTTATACACATACCTACTCAGCGTAGCCGAGTGTGCACGTGTTTCTGATGCTCAAAAGGAAAAGAACCACTACCCGACACCTTGTACATCTGCCCCAAAGCCATCAGTAGTGAGTGTGAGCTGCCACATCCGGCTGCAGCACCCAGGGGGTGCAGATAACTCTGACCTTGGATGTTTAACTCCTTAGATGCCACCATCAATATCAACCACATCATCCAGATGAGATTGTTTCTTTTTCATCATGTCCCTAAAATGTCTACAATATATTTGCTATAGGTGAACACAACAGTCAATGATATGTGTGCAATATATAGTACAGGGTGTGTCATAAAATCCCCTGACTCCCTCTTATTTCTTGAACAACAAAATATATTCCAAATCTGATTGCAGAAATGGATTTCTGAGACAGTTCTGGTCCTCTTTGATATGTCACATGACCACCTTCCCATTAGATAAAAATTGACCAATATGGCGGCTTTCAAGATGGTAGCCATGTTCCGAACATAGTCTTGCTAGGGGATCAGATATATCATTCCCCCCTTGTTTCTAAAATAAAAGGGTGTCCTGAGACTTTTGAATCACCCAGTATAGATAACAGCCATTTTATAAATATGCAAATCAGCCGGCAAGTGCAACATGGGCGGAGCTTGTTGCCTATTGACAGCCTTGATGCAGGCAGATACTGCTTATGTCAGACGGAGGGTGATTCCAGAGAAGAGCTTGAACGCTTATGACTACCTGTAGACAAATCAAGTAAATTGGGCCCGCCTCTTATGCACTTGCTGTATGATTTGCATATCTATAAAAAGGCTGATGATTTGTTGCCACCGATGAACTGCATTTTCACTTGTTCCTGAGGCATTTAGGATGTGTAGGATCACTAGCCCCCTGTACACACAGCAAACCTCTACTATTCCATTACTCAGTGTCGCATTACTCTATACTAGACCTAATGTGTAGATTATGTGTAGTAACTCATAGCTACGAGTCACTGCCGTCCAGAGATTAGAACAACCATAGAATAAGGGATGTAATGCAAATTCTTAGCAACGGTAAAGAATACCAAGCCTAATGGACTTAGACTATTAGGGGGCGACCTCCTCGGAATAACCGTACACTGGGGGGAAGGAGAGGATTAAATAGAAATATTTCTCCCAGGGTAAAAGTAGTTGAGCGCATTGTTAACATATTCAGGGCCTCATTTCCTCTACTGTAGGGTTTTCACTCACTTACAAAAATTCCAGCTTAAAAATTAAAAGCTTTATGCAAAGACTTTGTGAGATAAAGCAGAGCTGAGACTGTTATATGTAGCAGGGCTGAGGCTGTTATATGTAGCAGGGCTGAGGCTGTTATATGTAGCAGGGCTGAGGCTGTTATATGTAGCAGGGCTGAGGCTGTTATATGTAGCAGGGCTGAGGCTGTTATATGTAGCAGGGCTGAGGCTGTTATATGTAGCAGGGCTGAGGCTGTTATATGTAGCAGGGCTGAGGCTGTTATATGTAGCAGGGCTGAGGCTGTTATATGTAGCAGGGCTGAGGCTGTTATATGTAGCAGGGCTGAGGCTGTTATATGTAGCAGGGCTGAGGCTGTTATATGTAGCAGGGCTGAGGCTGTTATATGTAGCAGGGCTGAGGCTGTTATATGTAGCAGGGCTGAGGCTGTTATATGTAGCAGGGCTGAGGCTGTTATATGTAGCAGGGCTGAGGCTGTTATATGTAGCAGGGCTGAGGCTGTTATATATAGCAGGGCTGAGGAGGTTAGATGAAGCAGAACTGAGGTTGTTAGATGTATTAAGGCGATGGTTGTTAGATGAAGCAGAGCTGAGGAGGTTAGATGATGCAGAACTGAGGTTGTTAGATGTATTAAGGCAATGGTTGTTAGATGAAGCAGAGCTGAGGCTGTTAGATGAAGCAGAGCTGAGGCTGTTAGATGAAGCAGGGCTGAGGCGGTTAGATGAAGCAGAGCTGAGGCGGTTAGATGAAGCAGGGCTGAGGCGGTTAGATGAAGCAGAGCTGAGGCTGTTAGATGAAGCAGGGCTGAGGCGGTTAGATGAAGCAGAGCTGAGGCTGTTAGATGAAGCAGAGCTGAGGCGGTTAGATGAAGCAGGGCTGAGGCGGTTAGATGAAGCAGAGCTGAGGCGGTTAGATGAAGCAGGGCTGAGGCGGTTAGATGAAGCAGGGCTGAGGCGGTTAGATGAAGCAGAGCTGAGGCGGTTAGATGAAGCAGGGCTGAGGCGGTTAGATGAAGCAGGGCTGAGGCGGTTAGATGAAGCAGAGATGAGGCTGTTAGATGAAGCAGAGCTGAGGCTGTTAGATGAAGCAGAGCTGAGGCTGTTAGATGAAGCAGTGCTGAGGCTGTTAGATGAAGCAGTGCTGAGGCTGTTAGATGAAGCAGAGCTGAGGCTGTTAGATGAAGCAGAGCTGAGGCTGTTAGATGAAGCAGTGCTGAGGCTGTTAGATGAAGCAGTGCTGAGGCTGTTAGATGAAGCAGAGCTGAGGCTGTTAGATGAAGCAGAGCTGAGGCTGTTAGATGAAGCAGAGCTGAGGCTGTTAGATGAAGCAGTGCTGAGGCTGTTAGATGAAGCAGAGATGAGGCTGTTAGATGAAGCAGTGCTGAGGCTGTTAGATGAAGCAGAGCTGAGGCTGTTAGATGAAGCAGAGCTGAGGCTGTTAGATGAAGCAGAGCTGAGGCTGTTAGATGAAGCAGAGATGAGACTGTTAGATGAAGCAGGGCTGAGGCTGTTAGATGAAGCAGTGCTGAGGCTGTTAGATGAAGCAGGGCTGAGGCTGTTAGATGAAGCAGGGCTGAGGCTGTTAGATGAAGCAATGCTGAGGCGGTTAGATGAAGCAGGGCTGAGGCTGTTAGATGAAGCAGTGCTGAGGCTGTTAGATGAAGCAGTGCTGAGGCTGTCAGATGAAGCAGAGCTGAGGCTGTTAGATGAAGCAGAGCTGAGGCTGTCAGATGAAGCAGAGCTGAGGCTGTCAGATGAAGCAGAGCTGAGGCTGTCAGATGAAGCAGTGCTGAGGCTGTCAGATGAAGCAGTGCTGAGGCTGTTAGATGAAGCAGTGCTGAGGCTGTTAGATGAAGCAGTGCTGAGGCTGTTAGATGAAGCAGTGCTGAGGCTGTTAGATGAAGCAGTGCTGAGGCTGTTAGATGAAGCAGTGCTGAGGCTGTTAGATGAAGCAGTGCTGAGGCTGTTAGATGAAGCAGTGCTGAGGCTGTTAGATGAAGCAGTGCTGAGGCTGTTAGGTGAAGCAGAGCTGAGGCTGTCAGATGAAACAGAGCTGAGGCTGTCAGATGAAGCAGTGCTGAGGCTGTTAGATGAAGCAGTGCTGAGGCTGTTAGATGAAGCAGTGCTGAGGCTGTTAGTTGAAACAGAGCTGAGGCTGTCAGTGAAACAGTGCTGAGGCTGTCAGATGAAGTAGAGCTAAGGCTGTCAGATGAAGCAGTGCTGAGGCTGTTAGTTGAAGCTGAGCTGAGGCTGTTAGATGAAGCAGAGCTGAGCATGTTAGATGAAGCCGCAGTGGGTAAGGGAAGTACAGGATCTCATGGACTAATTGTCAGTCTTTACAGTAGGTTTTGGACCTATTTATGGACCTGAGGGGTCACAATAGATCCTTCCAGATGATGAGATGTATATGTCACATAATCTTCTTCTATTGATAATCACTACATGCAATAAACTCTCATTTGTCTAAATTATTTAATAGTTTCTATTGTTTCAGATTTGTTCTTTGGTTTAGATTTCCGTGCGTTGCGGCAATCCCTCCCGGTATAGAGCGTGGGGAATGGCAGGTAGCGGCTCTTTGTCACTGTCGGCTCTAGCTGTCTCAGCACATACACGCTTGGTAAAGGGGCCTTGGCCTTGAAAATCATATGATTATTTTGTTTGGTTCACACACACACACAACTCCGAACTGCGAGCAAGACCAGCGGAGCGCAGCAAAATACCTATTGATTTTACTTCAAGCTACAAACAGAAATAAGCTTGAAGATGTCGTGGATCCAAGAGGATCATTTATAACATAACGCAGAAGAGCGGGAGGAACCAAACCAATAGAAGTGTCTTAGAGAACACTGAGGCAAACACTATACAAGACGTAATTACTAAAACTCTACTAACACTATGTAAATACAGGCAGTCCCCTACTTAAGAACACCCGACTTACAGACAACCCCTAGTTACAAACTGACCTCTGGATGTTGGTAATTTACTGTACTTTCTCCTTAGGATACAATGATCAGCTATAACAGATATCACAGGTGTCTGTAATGAAGCTTTGGTGTTAATCCTGGTTCTTATGACAATCCAACATTTTTAAAATCCAATTTTCATAGAGACCAAAAAAAATTTGTCCGACTTAAATACAAATTCAACTTAAGAACAAACCTACAGAACCTATATTGTACGTAGCCCGAGGACTGCCTGTATACATCCAAATTTGTGGTTTTTGACTCTGTGGTGTACACTGAATAGAAGTCTTAAAGGAACACTTAAAGGAATTTTATAAGACCTCCTTAAAAGATGGAACAGAGGGGGCAAAACAAAATGACCCTAGTAATGTGTTGTTTTATACCAAAACTTTTGGTAACAACTTCCAGTTCCTGCATTGTAAGAACCTGCTGTGGCCAATCTGTGGTCTCCTCTGACCACTTCTTCTGACGTTACATGTGACATCCTTGATACTGGACCCTGATAAGGAGAAGGTAACCTAATTTCGAGATCCCTAAGATCTATTTACTAGACCTAAGTTGATTGATGATGGGCTTTCAGAATAACTTCAGCTGGTGGGTCCAAAAAGTCCAGTCTTACACTAGGGGTGCTTATTCTCACCAGAAGAAGTTGAATTTCAACCTACCTGATCCTTTGCACAGACAGTTTTCAGAAGCATCTCCCTTCTTCCGTTGAAAACACTTGCACACTTATCCAAAAACAGCTTCGGTTTCCCGAATGTTGAGCAAAAAAAGCTTTTCTGTATAGTAAATAAAGCAGCAATTAACACGTCTTTATTAGCATTGTCGTCTAGATGAGATTATCATCACATGATAGTAACCTTGACGGAAGGTGACAGGTCACATGAGGTGAGGCTTACACCTTCCTTCACAATGACTGGAGCACTTATAGTGTGCACTTTAGTATTCGCTGCTTATCTCTCACAATCACAGTGTGGATGCCATGGACAATGCCTGCATGTTCTGTATTGTTGAGCCAATGTGAGTTTGACGGATGAGCCTTGGTGTCAAGGTAAAACTATAATTCAGAGCGGGAGACAATCATCTGGCTGTCAATGCACTTGCTGAGCGCTGCTTGGAAAGCTGAGTACTGCTGCCTACAGGATAGCAACTTCATTTCAGTATTTTGTAAGTTACCGGCTGCCAGTCCTATGACGTGTATGGTAGATAGTAGCATAGCTCCCAACCGTCCCGATTTTGACGGGACTTTCCCGTTTTTCGTACCCCTGCCCCGCGTCACGGGCAGCTATGATATTGTCACGGATTTCCCCCCCAGGTCCCGCTGTGTCCCGGCGCTGTGTCCCCATAGTAAATACTTTGAAAGTCTGAACTCACAGTACAGAATGGCTTCTACAGACATCGGGAGGGAATCCTTTTCAGAGAAGTGTCGGGCTTAGCGCAGATCTGTCCATATATGGTCGCTGCATCTCCTAGGGTTCCCCAGAGCAGACATCGGGCAGGGAATCCTTTTCAGAGAAGTGTCGGCTTAGTGGAGAGAGCAGGGACCACGTCATCAGCTCAGATCTCTATCTGTCCATATATGGTCTCCAGGTCTTCCCCAGACACAAGCTCTTTATATAATTAAATTAAATAAAGTTTTGGCCAGGCTGAGATTCGAACCTGGGACCCTCTGCACCATAGACAGGAGCCTAACTAACTGAGCTATAAGCCCAGTGATACAGAGCTGGGGATTTCTGGTAAGTAAGACATGTTATCTGCCATTTACACTGTGACACAGACTAATGCACTGATATATAGAGAGGGATCTTCTCAGAGATTATTATTGTAATTATTGAGACTATTATTATTATTATTATAAATTTTATTATTATGGAGATGATTATTAATAATGGTAAAAATAATAATAATCATCTCAATAATAATAATAATAATAATAATAGTCTCAATAATTGCAATAATCTGAGAAGATCCCTCCCTATATACCAAGGCAGTATATAGTTCTTAGTTACCAAAATTCTCCACTTGTTAATCACTGAGGTTATAGCTCAGTGGGTTGAGGCGCTGTGTTATTATTGTACATGGACACTGCAGGTTCTGGGTTCAAATCCCAATGAGGATAATTTTTTTTTTTTTAAATTATGATTTTTATTATTTTTAATATGGCTAAAATTTGGGGCGTGGCCAGGGAGTGATTGGGGGTGTGCCGCGTGCCGCCATTTTGTCCCTCTTTCCTTTTCCCAAATGTTGGGAGGTATGTAGTAGTGTTACACGTGATACATGATATGACGTAGGTTATATCCTCTAGAGGTGTCACTGGGCTTTCCTTCCCCTTGTTTAGCTCTTCTATTTTGGCCCAATTCGCCCATACACTTTCCATAACTGAAGGACAGATCTTCCTCACAACTTCTTATTGGTCGAGTGTACTCTTCTGGCAATGGTAAGTCCCCTATCAAGATTCAACATGCCAAATCTATCATCTTACGCTCTTATGTAAGCCGGCACAAAAGACGGCATCCTCCATTCCCCCAGAAGCGTGATTCTAGTACCATATGTAGGAAGTGAGTATTAAACTGCCCCAGCTCTAGAGAATTCTCTTGACTAACCCATTGACGTGCACTCTCGGCTCAATCAATTGTGAATATGTACTGAATGAGGAGAGGGGAGAAAATTGATAGAAGAAACTTCTGATGGGGCTTCATTCACTTGAGATGTTAAGGATTGGGCATGTTGAAATCAACCTGTCCTGTCCTTTGCCCTTCCTTCATCGGGAAGCCCACAGATACAGCACATAAGATAAAATAATTGATGGCCCCCAAGATTTATCTATTGCATTTGGGTTTTAGAAAGTTTTCACAAATCCATTTTAGACACCTGTTGGCATATTATGGGGAGGCCCCACTTAACTTAAAAAAAAAAAGTCTATGTAAGGGAGGAAGGGAAATTCCTAGACATCCAGAATTTCTAATTTATACCAAGCTGTTGTTCTTTTACTGTATTGGTTACGTCTACAAATAACAAGCACCTCTGGTTTTTACCTAATGCAAAGGAGGCAGACAAGGAGAGACCAGAACGCGCTCATAGAGTAGTATTTTGTAGGAAAAAAACTGATTTTGGTGCCTAATACCAGGCACAACACTAGTAGGAAGCTTAGGTAGGGTACCATATGGTACTGCCCATTGACAGGATCGCCAGAACACCATAGACACACCGGTCTGGGTCGGGTACATTGGGTAATAAGGTGATTGTCACTGCCGTGCACACTGGTAGTCAATGGAATTCGGAGTAATCTTCCCCAAAAAGTTTTTTATTGGTATCACAACGCGTTTCGGAATCTCAAAGGATTCATTTTTCACGTGAGAAGAGACATCGAGCTCGGGTGTTCTTTAACTTGCTAGAGCTGTCAACATATATCGATTGCATTTGGGTTTCAAAAAGTTTTCACAAACCCTTTTTAGACACCTGTTGGCATATTACCGTGAGGCCCCACTTAACTTAAAAAAAAGTCTATGTAGGGGAGGAAGAGAAATTCCTAGACATCCAGAATTTCTCATTTATACAACGCTGTTCTTGTACTGTATTGGTTACGTCTACAAATAACAAGCACTTCTGGTTTTTACCTAATACCTTGGGCTAATGAGACCCATCCAGACAGAGGAATCCCTGGCGGCACTATATCAACAGCTCTGACAATTTGCCACCACTTGCTCGAATATTGATAGATGGCTGTTTTAGTGCTTTCTCATTTAAATTGGACGGTCTCATGAATTTGTTGCATAGTTTTAAGAGTCTTTGTGTGTGTTTATAGCCTGACAGTGGTGATAAATAAGTCTAGTGATGGGGAGGCGTCTGCCATTTTCTCGGAGGTCCCTTCTCTTTCTCTCCTGAAGACGGCCTGTCTGTCACATCTTCACCTAGTAATTATCTCTTCAGAAAGGAGATGATGATTTCATTGTGGAGCCATCAGAGACTTCCAGTTTATCCTTCATCCTCCCTAGCGCTGTACCGGAGCCAGCAGAGTCTTTCATAGCGCCTGCCCAAGACTCCTCTATTCTTCATTCCTGATGAGTTTAAGGCAACTTCATCCACATCCACACACAATACATTTGCCTTGAACACAGATGTACACTTTGTTTTTTGGCAAGATTGTTCTCCAGATCCAGGCCTTCTGCCAGGTCGGACATTGCTCTTTGCTAAAGAAAAATACAAATGTATTGGCTTTGATTTACACTGATGCTATATGAGATCTGACACAGACAACCTCCAACTATTTCACCCATTGCAGAATCTTAAGCTGATAGATAGCGGTTTATCTATAGGACTGCCACAATCCATAAAACTGATAGATTGTTATGAATTGGGACTATGTAATTCCTTATTACTCCTGTGGGGGTGCTCTATCATTCTCACTTCAGTGTGCTTTGTTCAGGATTTAAAGGGAACCTGTCACCAGGAGACCCCTTTTAGCACTCCCCCAGTCCCCACAGAGCATAGTACATACACTGTATAAAAAGTAGGTTTTACAGAAAAAAAGATGTTAGATTGTACCTTGTTGTGTGACTAGGCACTCATCCACTGGGGGTGGCTGGAAAGGAGCTGTTTCCCCCCCACCCTTGGTAAACCACTCCCACATGTGACCTTTTCAAATATATGAAAACACCCATCACTTTCTTAGCAACGCCCCCTGCTCCTCTACAGCCAATCCCGAGTGAGGGGAGTTATTCATTTATTTGAAAAGGTCACATGGAGGAGCAGTTTCCCAAGGGACGAGTGCCTACTCACACAGCAAGGTACAATATAACATATCTTTTTTTCTGTAAAACCTATTTTTTACACAAAAACACTTTGGCAGTGTATGTACTATGCTCTGTGAGGACCGGAGGAGTGCTAAAAATGGGTCTCCTGGTGACAGGTTCCCTTTAATGGTTTTCACTGGGCATCCCATACCATATTTAAAGAGATGGTACTGCCACAGGTCATTCAGCTGATTGGCCGAGGTTTTGCTCCAGGCACACCAAACAAAGTGCTGGTTTTGTTGGTGAAATCTGAGGCCAGTCAGGAAACATGGAGTTAGTGATGTATTACATGACAGCAATCCAGAGAGATGACCATTCTTGTAATAGAAGAGTTGCTTGCGTCCTACAGATTGGGAGCCCGTTGTACAGAGCGCCTCCCTACTCTGGTTTAAGAGAAAGGGGTTCGGAATGAAGGAAGCCCCTGTAGGTGTCCAAAAGATATGACATGACAACTTGTCAACAAAAGGAAGCGCCCAAGTAGTTTGGAGGACATATCATTCTGGTAGAAAGGTAGAACAAATATGGTGGATCTAATGGAGCTTTCAGGTGGTAATTTTAATTAGGTTTCTGGAAAAACAAATCCTTTCGATCAATTGTCCATATTGGCATGAAATGCAATGACTTAGGGTCGCTCCTTCCTCAGATCTGCTGCCCTCCTTCCTAGCCTGGAGGGGGTTAAGCAATTTCCGCAGTTGCTGTTATCTCCTGTAGTTATCCCATCTGACCGGGTTGGGTCAAGCTCTGCTGATCACAATGCAAGTCCTCTTATAATGTGTAATATTAAAAAATACCAGAAAATGACTGTATGGTCTCATGCCATGTCCTCCAAAGTGTGTAAAGAAAAGGGCAATTGTGGCTGAGCACTGATGTGCAATGATATGAAACGTGAGCTGGATTTGGGGAGGTAGCAGTGCATCAAGGAATTTTAGGAAAGGAATGAAGATCTTGCTTGGAAAAGGGAAGAGGTTACACACTATGACCAGAAAGCTTCAATAGGTAGACATGGACGACCAGGGAGCCAACAGCAGCATCGGCACAGGCAGGGGAACACCAAGGAGCTGACAAGTCAGGTGGAAGAGAATGAATTGATGACCTTGAATTATGCATCTACTTTCTCTGTACTGTGATATCACTGTGTGTATTATTCCTGTACTGTGACATCACTGCGTGTATAATCCCTGTACTGTGACATCACTGTGTGTATTATCCCTGTACTGTGACATCACTGCGTTTTATAATCCCTGTACTGTGACATCACTGTGTGTATTATCCCTGTACTGTGACATCACTGCGTTTTATAATCCCTGTACTGTGACATCACTGTGTATTATCCATGTACTGTGACATCACTGTGTGTATTATCTCTGTACTGTGACATCACTGGGTGTATAATCCCTGTACTGTGACATCACTGTGTGTATTATCCCTGTACTGTGACATCACTGCGTTTTATAATCCCTGTACTGTGACATCACTGTGTGTATTATCCCTGTACTGTGACATCACAGGGTGTCTAATTTCTGTACTGTGGCATCACAGGGTGTCTAATTTCTGTACTGTGGCATCACTGGGTGTCTTATCTCTGTACTGTGACATCACTGTGTGTATTATCCCTGTACTGTGATATCACTGTATGTATTATCCCTGTACTGTGACATCACTGTGTGTATTATCCCTGTACTGTGACATCACTGTGTGTATTATCCCTGTACTGTGACATCACTGTGTGTATTATCCCTGTACTGTGATATCACTGTGTGTATTATCCCTGTACTGTGACATCACTGTGTGTATTATCCCTGTCCTGTGATATCACTGTGTGTATTACCCCTGTAATGTGACATCACTGTGTGTATTATCTCTGTACTGTGACATCACTGGGTGTCTTATATCTGTACTCTGACATCACTGTGTGTATTATCTCTGTACTGTGACATCACTGTGTGTATTATCCCTGTACTGTGACATCACTGGGTGTCTTATCTCTGTACTGTGACATCACTGTGTGTATTATCTCTGTACTGTGACATCACTGGGTGTATTATCCCAGTACTGTGACATCACTGTGTGTATTATCCCAGTACTGTGACATCACTGTGTGTATTATCCCTGTACTGTGACATCACTGTGTGCATTATCCCTGTACTGTGACATCACTGTGTGTATTATCCCTGTACTGTGACATCACTGGGTGTATTATCTCTGTACTGTGACATCACTGTGTGTAGTATCCCCGTACTGTGACATCACTGTGTATAGAATTTCTCTACTGTGACATCACTGTGTGTATAGAATTCCTGTACTGTGACATCACTGTGTGTATAGAATTTCTCTACTGTGACATCACTGTGTGTATAGAATTCCTGTACTGTGACATCACTGTGTGTATAGAATTCCTGTACTGTGACATCACTGTGTGTATAGAATTTCTCTACTGTGACATGGTTATGAAATTTTCCCATATGCGATATAGTTATTATGTGCACTATTGTTTCGGACTGGAGTGCTAAGTGCACACCAGTCTGACCCATAGCTTGCTTTGTAGCCTCAGACTGTGAAACTGCTGACTGGCCTTTGCTTTCATTTCAACCTCTTATCTTTATAAACCAGCAATATATGCCCAAGTCCTGGGGGTCCACCGGAGGCTGTCCCTGTGCCATGTATGTGACATTGCTGTGTGCATTATTCCTGCAGAGTGATGTAATTGTGTTTATTGTGCCTGTAAATAATGTTGTAAAGTCGTTGCCGCAGGTAACCATGGTGGAGTGGGACCCCATTAAAGGTTTTGGTAGGGACCCCATGGTTACTTGTCCCCCCCCTGTGGTGACAGTTACTCAGTCTCAGCTACTGTACTACCCAATACCCGGTAGAAGTTAGATGTAACACGCTCTGTCATAACTACATAAACCACAGACATATGAAAATTATACATAATTATAACTTTAATAAGATCAATCTGGAAGTGACTACCCAGACCCCCCGGAGCATGTGCTGCCTATTTTGTCACCATATGGGATTTAAATATAGTCCGGGGACTACGAAAACACAAGGCCACAGCCAAGAAGCAAATTTCCAAATTCTTTTCCAGATGCCAGAATAACAGGTCAGGTCACTCAGATTGGGCGTTTGTAGAGCAAATGTTCCCAAAAACAGCAGGTGATCTGTCAGGGGCGGCAGGGTCTGGGGGTCTCCCTCCTGATACTTTGATGTTACATTGCAGGTGATGGTCATGAGTATGTACCATGGGAACTGAGGCTTTTATACAACCTTCAGGATGGAATATTCAGGAGCCGGATTAGGGCTATAAACTACTTACCATCCTTGGTTATACATTACGGGAGCCCCTCTTATAGCTTTTCCATACGTGTTTAGGATTTTAGTAGTTTATGGGATGAAAAGTTTTATATGGTGTATGCAGAGGAGGAGAGGGCGGGGGTCAGGGGGGTCCTGCCAGGTCAGCCGGTGGTCTGCTGCTAGTCTGTCAGGTTACATCTCCATCTCACACACACCAGTTATTGTTACAGACATTACCATTTCACGCATCAGGGGCCTGTCAGTAGCGGGGGGGGGGGGGCTATTACAGAAGCGAGCGTATCAGGGCTGTATGGGGTGGTCGTAAGAATGAATCCTATAAAGTATAGTAACTTTGTGTGCCACCCGTTCCTATGTCAGTTTATTAATAGTTAAGAAAAAGTTTATTTCTCTCTATTAACCAATGGCATATGCAGCCGGATTCAACTCGGATTCATCTGAGGAGCCCAAATCCCTCCCAGAAATACAGACGTCCCCGTAGCATAACATCAGAAAAAAATCAATAAGATAATCTATAAGACACAGGAAGAGGTGCAGCACAGTTAATAATAATAATAATAATAATAATTCCTTTATTTATATAGCGCACACAGATTATGCAGCGCTGCACAGAGCTTGCCAAATCAGTCCCTGTCCCCAATGGAGCTCACAATCTAATCGACCTACCAGTATGTTTTGGAGTGTGAGAGGAAACCAGAGGACCCGGAGGAAACCCACGCAAACACTGAGATAACAAATACAGATGCTTTGTCTATGAGCTCTCTAAGACATCAACAATGCAATAGCATAATCTGTGAATTTTAGCTTTAGTGACCCTTTAAGAGAGCCCGAAAAACTAGTACCTGCCCATTCATCAATGGATAAAGTAATGCCGGGCAGTATATGGTTAAATTCAGACCTAATTGAACCTAATTCAATTGCTAATAGAAATGGAAGCACAAAGTTAATTTATTCATACATTCCCAGGAGGAACAAGAGAGGGGCATGGCAATTTAAAGTTCTAAAAGAAAATCCTGAAAATAAAATTCATATAATAATAATAATTATATTATCATTATTTATTATTATACTATTTAAAAATTACTCCTGGATTCAGCATGATTCATTTCTAGATAATAATAATATAAAATAATAACAATAATCAAAAATGGATGATAGCCGGATACTTTTCTTACTTTCACCAACTCTAATACTTATAATCATGAGAATAAATCTATAAAAATGAAGTCATATGAAATAATAAGAGTAAGGGTCCTGTACACAAGAGCTTACAATCTATGATATCTTTGATTCTTTTAATAGACGTCGCTCCACTGATTCAGAGTTGGAGTTTTTTCTCTAGTCCCCACCAATCAGGAACAATCAGTATCCTTAGTTTCAGCACCTAAAATACTTATTTAGCCTCTGATTGTCAAAAGGGCGGTCCTGTGCTGCAGAAGACATTCCGGCACCACCTACTTGACAATTGAGAGCTTAATTTGCATACCGAGTGCCAAAACTAAGCTATGCTGATTTCTCTGGAATGGTGAGGGCTAGAAAAAAAATTCCAACTGCCTCGAAATCAGTGGATTGACATATTTTAAGAGACTTTTTTTTTAAAGACCCTTGTAAGGGTTTTGCAAATTCTGGTCAATCGTGTCACCCCATGAATCCTATTTATGAAAAAATTATTCTATTAAGAAAATACCGTATATACTCGAGTATAAACCGACCCAAGTATAAGCCGAAACTCCTAATTTCAACACAAAAAACTGGGAAAACCTATTGACTCGAGTATAAGCCGAGGGTGGGAAATGCATTGATTACAGCCTCCCAGTATATAGTCTGCCAGCCCCTGTAGCATACAGCCTGCCCAGCCCCCGTAGTAGGAAAAAAAATAACACTGTACTCATCTTTCCGACGTCCCCCATAGGTCCTCTTCTGTCTCAGACTGTCTCAGACAGAAGAGGACCTTCAGGTGATGTCAGAAAGGTGAGTTTTGACTTTATTTTTTAGTTGACTCGAGTATAAGCCGAGTTAGGGTTTTTGAGCACAAATTTTGTGTTGAAAAACTAGGCTTATACTCGAGTATATAAGGTAACTAGAAAGGAAGAAAAACTTTTTTTTTATTTTTTAAAGTCCACTGCAATATTTCTTGAGTCAAGTGATACATTGAAGATTTTGGAGATTGGTGAATAAATTGCCACAGGACAGGCGCATTGGAGGGCCGCTTCATTGTCAAATCTTCTCCAGCTCTCAGAGTGATTTCCGCTTTTTGAATCAGAATCCATTAGGAAGCAAACAAAGCACATCTGTGTTCCCGTCCCCGCTGACTGTCAGTACACGCAGGAATATTGCAGCCAGGAGGCATCTTATAAAGGACAGATTTTGTGCTCTTGAAAGTGCATTTGTGCCCTCATTATACGGCGCCATTCATTGCCGGGGAGCGAGCTCTTTAAATGAAGTGCCCAAGGTCTAACATTGCGCTAGCGGAGGGGCTCAGTACATTGTCATCCGCCTCCCATGTATACACCTTGCTGCGAGGACAGCTGCGCCCTACACCAGGGAAAACAAGATTTGTTTACTAAGGATTTGCAGGAGGAAATTGAGGTGTGTAATTCACATGTCTTAATCCCTTTTTGTTTCCCCACAGGATTATAGACATAAAAATAAATTCAATTCAATGAGTTCTAAAAAAATAATTATCAGCTGTAATCTCCTCCATTCTCCAGACTCCGCGACCTTCCTACATCACCTACAGATATTATATAAAAGTCTGGTATCATCAAATGTCATGTAATGAAATAGTGGATACAAAACTCACTTACTATGAAAAACAACTATCTATCTCATATCTATCTATCTATCTCATATCTATCTATCTATCTATCTATCTCATATCTATCTATCTATCTATCTCATATCTATCTATCTATCTATCTATCTATCTATCTATCTATCTATCTATCTATCTATCTATCTATCTATCTCATATCTATCTATCTATCTCATATCTATCTATCTATCTATCTCATATCTATCTATCTATCTATCTCATATCTATCTATCTCATATCTATCTATCTATCTATCTATCTATCTCATATCTATCTATCTATCTCATATCTATCTATCTATCTATCTATCTATCTCATATCTATCTATCTCATATCTATCTCATATCTATCTCATATTTATCTATCTATCTATCTATCTATCTATCTATCTTTCTGATGAAGCTGATGGGCCCCTGTGCAGAGTCTTTGTCAGGCCCCTGACTATAATGTATGGTGTATAATACTAGTCTTCTCATATGGGTAAGTGACACCTTATGGGCCCCTTAGCCTCTTGGGCCCTGTTATGATCACACCCTCTGCACAGCCTCAAGTTACACCTCTGTTCATCTCCCATCTTTTATCTGTCCTCTATCTCTCATATCTTGCTCAGATCTATCTACTATTATCTATCTTCCAGAGGCGTAACTAGGAGAGGCAGGGCCCCATAGCAGACTTCTGAAGGGGACCCCCTGCTGGCTTAGAAATATACATATATTACATTCCTATATACATAAACATACAGTTCATCACTCATACACACACATTTATACACCGTTACATACATATAGAGCATATGCACATCACATATACACACATACAGTGCCATATACATACAGACATACAGCTTACATATACAGATAACGTACTGTATTTATACACACCATACACCATATACACATACAGCATATACACATCACATATAGACACATACAGTGCCATATACAGACATACAGCATATATACACACATAACGTACTGTATTTATACACACCATACACCACATACACATACAGCATATACACATCACATATACACACATACAGTGCCATATACAGACATACAGCTTATATACACACATAACGTACTGTATTTATACACACCATACACCATATACACATACAACATATACACATCACATATACACACATATAGTGCCATATACAGACATACAGCTTATATACACACATAGCGTTCTGTATATATACAAACCATACACCAAATACATATAGAGCATATACACATCACATATACACACATATAGTGCCATATACAGACATAAAGCTTATGTACACACACTGTATTTAATACACACCATACACCACATACACATACTGCATATACACACACATAAACAATATATATACCACAATGTGCAGTGTAATATGTATATAATGGTGCACATTCTTTATTCTTTAGTGTCAGGTCGGATGACGGGGCCCCCTGACACTGTGGGCCCCATAGCAGCTGCTATGGCTGCTACCGCTGTAGTTACGCCCCTGCTATCTTCCATCTATCATATATCTATCTCTCTATGCATAATTCTCATTTTTACCATGTATGGTTGAGTTCCTGTTTGTCAGCTATTCTGTGCAGATTGTCCCTCCACTCGTAACCTACAACCATAACCCAGACAATGGCCGGGGACTGTGTCCAATTGACTTACCAGGCAGTAGCCTTGTGGCCAGCTACACGGGGCTAATCCTATGCTGTGTGATTAGCAGCCCGGCCACAACACAAGAAGCCGACACAAGCAGCGCTGGAAGCAGTAAGTGGCAACCAAGAGGCTTAATCAGGCAACAATGGCCCACAACAAAGGAGAGAGCGGAACAAAGGCTGCACACAGACAATGCTCCCGTCAGGCCCTGAATCTCTCACATTGTGGATTATGACTGGACCATCTTTGTGCCTTGTTATGTCTTATATAAGAATGTGGCCTATAGTACGGCTTTATTTCCTTCTGTATATGGAGCCTTTATGTTCAGGAAGGAGTCGTACTCCGGGTACATATTGTCGCAATATCACGGGGTAGTCTCTATGTCCCATCTCTGGGGGATTAGGAGGACAGCTTCATCTTGTAGAGGGTTTTGTACTCTACTTGTTAAAAATGGTTTATCTACAGTGTAGGACACTTTGGAAGTCCACACCAGCCACGTGGTTCCACATTTACCTGGGACGGTTAACTTGGGGTGAGATGATCATCTTTGTTGTAATCATTTAACACAGGAACCCTTTACATGTTTTGAGGTACCCTCATCAAGTTCTTAATGTCCGAATAACCTATAAATTAACTATTTACGGGAATATGTCAGCAGTTTTGACCATACAAAGCTGCAGACAGTGTTAGTCATTTTTAGTAGAGAGCTGTGTAACAATACCTGGGTGTATATTGTTAGTAGCAGCAGGACTGTGCTCATTTTTCAGAATTGTGGCTTCTCCAAACACTTCTCACACTGCTGTGCTCCTGGCTATTTGTATTGAGCTGCTCCATAGTCCCACCAGTCATTTAGGAGAAGGAGGAGGTGATGAACCCTTAGATGCTGAGAACTAAGAGCACAGCAGTGTGAGGACACGCCTCCAGAGCTTTGGACCAGACTACAATCTTAGAATATAAATCAATTTCCCTACTAACAATATACACTAACATATAGGATGACACAAGGCCTAACACTATCATATCATTTACATGGTCAGAACCCCTGACTGATTCCCGGGCATCCAAGTGTAGTATATACCGTACGCTCTTCATGGCTTTTGTTATGAAAACATTTAGGCTTTTGTTATCCAGAATAGATTCCGCTTTCACTTTAGTGATATTTTTGTTCATTACCTCAAAAAAACCTCCTAATATAGAGAATGATTTTTCTTAATTTGACAACTATTTTACAGAAACCTCATTATATGGCCTTGTCTGAACTGTAAACTAGCAAAAATATCAGGGAAATGTTTTCAGCAGTTTTATATTCTCTGAGAAAAGGTTTCCATCTTTATTAGAAGTCTGAAGCAGCTGCGTGTTCGGAGTTGGACGCACTGAAGCAATTTGCATTGATACAGAAATATTGCATTGTGGGATCTACAGCGTCTTGTGTGTTCTTATAGGGACAAGTTCCAAGCTGAAAGTTCTACAAAAATCCAGAATGGGCCACTATCTCCCAACCTTTATAGTCACATTAGTATGCTGTACCATTAAATGGGGTTGTCCAGGAATAAAAATGTTTTATACATTACTGGAGGGGGCTTATACTTACCTCCTCTGGTGCTCCTGTCCCACCCAGTGCTGTCAGGATTCTGTTTTTTTACAGATCGTGGTGCTCCCATGCCGACCAGTGCTGTGTACCTTCAGCAGCAAGTCTGGCAGTGACAGGGAGCGCCACGAGAGAACGGGAGCACTGGGGGAGGTAAGTATAGGTACAGTTGTGCATAAAAACATTTTCATTTCTAGACAATTCCTTTAAGGGGGTTCCAGATATCTCCTTTCCATTGGATAATGGTCTACTTAATGGGGTCCAACCATTGCATCCACTACTGCTCAGGAGATTAGGGTTCCTTGTGTTCTCGAATGAACAGAATGGTTGGATAGGCAATTGAGGTTGCCACTTTATTTGGGACCCCCATTCTCCTAATAAAAATTGTGCTTATGTTTGGGGGAAACCCTTTAAAATGCATATACTAATTACAACCGGGTGGTGTCCTTCATCAAAAGAAAACCAGTATCCAAGAACCATCAAAAGTGAACTGGTAACCACAAAGCCACCCACTGGACCCTGTGTACCAATAGCATATAATATGTGCTTTAGTGGGGTTGTCACAGTAATATGCTGCTCCACCATTCAGTAAGAATAGGATCCCTGTCTTTGGGAGAGCTGGAATTCCAGCAGTTGTACCCTTACTAATCAGCTACTTGTACCATATACTGTGGATAGGGGGTAACTCACTTACTTGGGACAGGCTCTGTAAAGTATTGTTTGACCTATACAATTGAGAGTTAATAGAGGGGATCCCCCATTTTGGGTTATATTACAGGTGATCTAAACGTAATAAAAATTGGAGATATCTGGGATATTTCTAAAGTCACTAAATTATGATCTCCATTCATTGTAGTGATTGTGGGGTTCCCAAAATCCTATGTGATAAAATCTTCACCATGACATTCAACATGTTTCATGACATCACAGTTACAATTTTATTCATTATTTTCAAGATATATTTTTCCTAAATGGATCTGACTGGTGATTGAACCAATAACATATCCAGTCTGATATTCAATATATAATTCCTGAAAAAAACTCTTATAAAACAGTGAGACTTCCACATAATCATGGTGGTCTTCCATGTAGCATTGTCAGCTTTCCTAGCACATACAGAAGGAAGGATATTATACTGATCCTGCAGCCCCGATTCTGGTTAACACATAGATGCTTTCTTTGCCATCTCTCGGTCATGCCACCAATGTGTTCTTGTAGCCGCCTTTCAATGTGGAGAAGGCTTCCCATGGAGAATATTCTGTGCTTACGACTGAAAGATTTTTTTCGGATGGTTTCTTAATTAACTCGAAAAAGGGTCTGCGTTATGAATAAGAGCGCTGTGAGACAGACACAGATGACTAGCTACAGTCACAAAAACACTTGATCTGTAGGACTCCTCCAAGATAATGTGCAGGTGCAACATTTGCACAAAGGCAAAACACAATCCTCCAGCAGAGCAGCGACTTGGATACATTTCCACAGGCTCAGTGGACCATGAAGGCAGAGCAGCCCCGGTTTGGTTTGTGCTGCTGTCAGTCGTGGTTTTGGATGTACAAGTCGAAAATGAATGTTTTATTTTCCTCCAGTGAGTAGAAGAACACAAGCATTACCTCAGTGTAATTGAAATGTAATATTATATCTTGTGGATGCCCTCGTTTTTTTTATCCAAATACATCATGTTCTTCTCGAACAATGTAGTATGTTAGAATTCGAGAGACATGTTCCTCGGATAATTACACGGTGTAGACAGACCTAACTCTGTGGAGTCCTATCTACCGATAGCGCTAAGCACTTCTTTTATAAATCTGATATGTTAATGGATGTTCTCTCATAATAAAGATGTTTCCAAAATTAATTATCTAATACTGAAGACCTCAATAGGTGGAATTCAGAGAATTAAGAACCCCATTATTCAGAATTTTGTAGAGGTACGTTATGAAAGTTGGTGAGAAAATTGGATCATAAACATTTCATCAAAGTAATCCAAACCCATGGATTTCCACAGGATCAAGAGAGATGGTCAACAACATCACAAGATCTACAAGATATCTCCACTTTTGTAGGTCCCTTTTTTAGTAGTTATCGGACAAACATTAACTGTCAGTCAACAGCTGTTTCAACTAATATCCAACCAATCCCACACACACTTGAATGCTCAATTCAATTTTGAAAGTCAATTTTGAAAGTGTTCTCATTGTTTGCCCAATTTTAGTTTCCCTTGACATTATCTGTAGGGGAATAAGACACCCCCCCTTACACACAGCCACCATCATGTGTGTAAATTCGGTCCAACTCTCGGTCATCAATCAGTACTGTGTGCATCCAAAGCAGGGTGGGGTGGGTGATAAGAAACATGAAATCATTACTCACCTTCTGGCACTCCCACTAAGCTCCTCTTCTCTCCAGGATTCCAGAGCAGGCAGCGTCATAGTATCATAGTGTGTGCGTGGACTGCCCATTGTGGAATCCTGGGGAAAAGAAGACCTGTGTGGGAGCGCCGGAAGGTGAGTAATGATTTTTTTTTTCTGTGCTGGGGCAGTGTGTTCTGGGCTTCCTATCTACTGGGAGGATTGTGCTGGTTACCTATTTACTGGGGGGGGGAGTGTGCCGGCTACCTCTCCACTAGGGGAGGCAGAGTATGCTGGCTACTTATCTACTGGGGGGCAGAGTGTGCTGGTTACATATCTTTTTTGGGGAGGAGAGTGCTGGGATACTACTCATCTACTGGGGGTGGGGGAGTGTACAGGGCTACATATCTACTGGGGGGGTGTATGCGGAGGTTACCCATCTACTGGGGGGCATGTGCGAAGGCTACATAGAGTATATACAGTATATGCAGTGTTAATGCATTTTGCACTCTGTTATATGAACAAACCTTAACAATGAATTGGGGGGTACTGTATGTAATCAGTTCAGATGGTGCAGTACATAGAATAAATTGGGGGTGCTGTATTCACTATAATTAATTCCAGCATTACAGTATATATAGGAGAATGAATTTATGACGCAGTTATATGCGATGTAGCATAATAGTATTAGATGGGAAACTAAAGTGTAACTAATGTGCCCATACACATTGGGTAGTGAGCGGATTGTCCACGTTTGACCAAAATTAATCTCATGTAACATTCAAATCTTATGCAATGGGTATATTAACAGTAGTAACTATTGTACAACTAGCTGTATTTATGGGCTAATCGAGGAACTGCACAATGTAAAATTCTAAGAAACCATACAGTATTTCAGATATTTACTAAAACAGGAGAACAACAGGTTCATCTGCGAAAAAATCATAGATGGTTTTGCCGATTTGTGAACTTTGAGGCCCCAGCATGCAACATGATTTTCATGAGTAGGAGCACATTTTGTATCACTGTCAGGGTACATATATTTCTTAAGTTGTACCAGATGCCCTTCAACTGTAGATGAGCCGGTATTGTAAATTTAATGGCCCTTATGTATCATAATGTCAATATGTTTGGGCAATTCTCCAAAAGTCCCTGATTAGTTCACATAGGCAAGAAAGGTTAAGCCATAAATCTCTGCAGGATTTCTTGAGTAGAGTGTAGACTAGGATTAACATGTTGATAGGATGCATTAATCCATTGTACTTTACTTGCTTTTGCATTGTTTTATCTGGGTTTTTATTGTGTTGCTATTGTTATAAACAATGCTTAATACAGGGTCAGTAACAGAGACAACCCCATCCTCCTCCAGAAGGTCAGATATAGTCTGTGTCTAGTTAAATCAGGCCCTTCTTCTATCATTGTATGACCGGTGTCAACATGCTAGTGGAGAACCATATTGTCATCACTATTGCTAGATTTAATGGTCTTTTTTTTAAAAAATGTAGGAGAAAACATTGCCATTGGCTATTTATCTTTTGTGGGAAAAGTAGACAAGTTTTTGTTCATCCCCTTGGTCAAGGTCAAAGAAAAGTTCAACAATTTTGTGGTAGAAAGAGACTATGTATAACAAAAAAAGTCTGAAAATGTTTCTGTGGTGTCAAGTTCTTGAGTTCATTTCAATGTCAAGGGTGCAGAATCCAAAGACCATCAACAGAAGTCATAAATCATCCCATGATCTTCCTTAATGTAGATCTTCTGGTGGCACCTTCAGGGCTATAGCTCTTATTTCTGGATGTTGTCTATGTTCTTTGATTTTTCCTCTATGATACTTGAATATGTTTCTGATCTTTTGTCCTGGTGTTCTTGTAAATTAGTTTCTTTAGTCAGTTTATTCATCAAATGTGTTTAAATGTAGGATTCTATAGATTCCAAGATATTGGAAAATTCCATGGTTCAGTAGTACTACTGTATTTTTTGGACTATAATGTGCACAAAAAAATCCTTTGATTTTCTCAGAAATCAAAGGTGCGCCTTATAGTCCAGTGCGCCTTATATATGAACCCTACTTACAGACAACAGCTGCCTCTAACTGTGCACAGGTCTGGCATCTGCTTGTCATTCATCCTTATAATCAGGTGCGCCTTCTAATCCAGTGCACCTTATATATGAACCTAGACGTTTAGCAGGCTTTTATTGATGGTGTGCCTTATCTTGTGCGCCTTATAGTCCAAAAAATTTGGTACTTATGGATGTCTAAAAGGGCTTTAAAGTTGGCCACCTCTCTGCACTCCCCCGTTACTTTTCATCTGACACTACCGCTCCTCCAGGCAGCCACTAGTTAGCTAGGGGACCCATCAGCCAATGAGTGGCTTAGATACTTCTCCCTGTACTTCCTGTTTTGTCAAGAGACACCCAGGAAGTTGAGTTTAGCAGGAAATGAAGAATAACCATATGACAGTTCACAGTTCCCCTATAAAGCACATTTAGTTTAGCTTTATTTTAGTAGACATATATATATTTTTTACATTCCATGATATGTTATTTTGGTTACATTTATTTTCAGTTTTCTTTCCCTAACTCTAGTAAGATTTCTTTCTTGGAATCAGCGCATTGGTCTCAATTATTAATATTGACTACAAGCCAATCCTACAGCCACGATGTATATTTTTCCTTCTGCAGTAAGTCAACTCTATCCATCACACTGTCTCACATAATTTGGAGCTACGACGACCATCTAACAACTGGAAGCATATTTACTGCAAAAACAATTCTACGGGATCGGTCTAACTATTGACAGCTCAAGAGCAATGTCACTGTGTCATATTAATTATATGATCATGCCATTGCACTATAGATCATCCTACAGCGAGCACAACATTATTACGATTTAATTTTACGGATCATGGAGCTGGCTGTCATAATTAAGCCTATTAATTAAACCCAGTGCTGAAAGTGTTTTTTTTTTTTTCTAATGTTGGTTAATACTTTCTGTATTGTAGAAAATACATGATGACTTTGAAGTTAATTGTTAAACTTATTTTATTCCTAGGCCTATTACAATTTACATCTTCAAAGCATACAGAACCATAAAAGACCATAACTAGGAGGTAAATGTATTATTCTCCAGCAGAGTAGTCTATAAGTTCATAAAGTTAAATTCGAATGTCAAGCTCTACAAATTGCCAATGGATTCAAATATTTGCAATTAGAAAAAATGCAATTTTTGAATTTACATTTGAGCCAATTGCTGATGACAGGTTCCCTTTAAGAATATAAATCCTATATATTAATATATATCACAGTTATTGGCACCCTTCTGTAAAAGGTGTAAATGTGGGATATAAAAACAAGAGACCCTCTCTCCCCACCATGGACATTAAGGGGGTCATAGAGTAGAGGTAAGTTGATGATTTTGAGTAAACTGGACAATAATCCAAAGTTTATGAAAATAGGACATAAGATGGATGGGGGAAAAATGCATGTTTTGGATATTCTCATATAAGGCTAGAAGCACAGAACCATGGCTGGTCCATGAATCATGGTTCATGTGCTGGCCCGACCAACCACAGTGAGGAGGATGGGACTCATATTGATATATGATGCTGTAAGTACCATCCTCGGTACTGTCTATAAAATCGGGTCAGTGCGTGAACCATGATTCATGGACCACCCATGGGTGGCCTTGCCAACACATCCATGCTTAGCCAAGACAGCAGATGTGTTGGTAAGAGAGAAGAAATACTGTAGTTGTCAGCTGTAATTGAATTGGACATCGAGAGATGTGAATTTGCAGTTCTCACCATCGTCGGATATGAATTTACAACTTGCACCCTTCATTTCTACCTCTGTGCAGCTCATTGACAACAATATAAATTGTCACCGATTTTTTTTTTTCTGGCAACATTTTAACCACAAACAAAAAAAAATTAACGCCTCTGATCATATTCCGACTTCAAAATATGCAAAGAATAATAATTAATATCACTAATGGTTTCCAGAAAAGTTATTTCATTATACCCAAAAATATGTACTACACTCCTAGACAAAATATTCTCGTAACTTTCTCATACCACCCACAGTAAGATTCTGAAGTGCACAGAGTTTATCTAAACAATAGATTGTGTCTTTTTGAACTAAAGTTTTTCCAAATTTTTTTTCTACCCAAAATGTGTTCAGTATGTGAGGACAGCATCAAACCACACACTTACCCCTGGTATTCGTCCAGACATTTATTAAGCACAGCCCGTGTTTATTGCAACATGAAATAAATTCAGATTTCTTCAAAATTCCAAAAACATTTTACAATTTTTTGTTTGGGGTTTGGTCAGTTACACATTGTTATGTAATTGGGCGAGTTAGCCTTTTGATAGGAACTGGTTGTGTTCAGCTTTTGCCCTCAGGTGTTGGAAGGGAAACAAAAAACCCAAAAATATCTGCAAATTATTTTTTTAATTTACTTTATATTCTTTGCTATAGAAGCCTAAGCTGATCCATGTGATGGCTCTGTGGTCCTCAGAGGACTACATTAGTGTAATGACACAACATTGCCCGGAGCCGCACATTCCGGTAGACCGGCTTAGAGACTTGTTAAATGTTTACAGTTTAACACCGCAGGAGACACACCTGTCCTGGTGGAACACCACTGCATGTTTTACACTTCCATGTCCTATTTGTATTGTTCTTCATCTGTTCTGACACTTGTTTTACCTCTGTGAAGTCATAAAACTGGAAACCTCCATGCAGGCATGAGAGCGCTTATCTACATGCAGGTACATGCCATAGCGAAAGGTCTACTACATTGAATTCCCACCTGGAAGGGGCACGTTGTTATTCCTATAGAGGGTTATCTAACGGCCGGCTTACTGTTCTTTTAGACTTTATGTGTTCTGTATATATTCTTTTTACAAGACCTCGGGGCAGTGTTAAAAAAAAAAAAAACTATTAAATAGCTTTCTAATTTGGAGGGTGATGAAGTACATGGTGGGCCTTGAGTTTATTGCGTTGTGCTGGTGATGTGTTCTGTCAGAAATCCAACCTGTAATTTTAATGTTGGGCTAAAATTAAGGCTCAGAGTAACTATAAAAATGCAATTTTAAGTTTTTATTATTTTATTTTGAGGGAGAAGTGGGCAGCAACGCCAAACGATTTTGGGACGATTTTATTTATCATGGATCCATTTGCTCCAACTTGTCAGTGAAAATGTTGTCGGATCCATTAAAAGATAGTAGAGCATATCCTTTTCTTCTTGGCCATTAAACAAATTTGTGTGACTAGATCAAGTACAGGGGGTCCCCTACTTAAGGACACCTGACTTACAGACAACCCCTAGTTAAAGACGGACCCCTCTGCCCACTGTGACCTCTGGTGAAGCTCTCTGGATGTTACTATTATCCCAGGCTGCAATGATCAGCTGTAAGGTGTCTGTAATGAAGCTTTATTGATAATCCTTTGTCCTATTACAGCAAAAAATTTTGAAACTCCAATTGTCACTGGGGCAAAAAAATTTTTTGTCTGGATCTACGATTATAAAATATACAGTTTCACCTAACATACAAATTCAACTTAAGAACAAACCTATGGAACTTATCTTGTACGTAACCCGGGGACTGACTGTACGCTACTGAAGGTTGGGGGATACATATGGAGTTATTGTAGCTGTGGTTCTTTAGTGAAATTAGAATTAAAAGGAATAGGATATAAGGCTGGCCAGACATTCGCACCCAATTTACACCCCAATAAGCCCATAGTGGCGTGTGGGTCATAGAAACCTGAAAAGTGGCTGGGACAGGGAAATTTAGATGGTTTCTCCACCAGAAAACTGGCGTAAAAACCATGATATATTGGGCCTGTATTTCTAGATTTCTTTAAAAATATTTAGTGGCAGAAAGTATCTGAAAGACCTTACTGGATTATTATGGAGATCTTCACTGGTGATCTCTGACATCTACCCCCAGATAAACACATAAATACCATGATCAGACACAACCAAGAAACTTTTGAATCTGGAAAATGCTAAACCGTCCTGCAACTTTAATCCAAAATGAGGACTATTATTGTTGTTGGATGGTGAATAACAAGTAATTTTGGACAAGATTTTAGCATTCTTACAGTATGGGGTTCTAGAACAGCATGAAGAGCAGATAAAAGTCAGGAAACTCTTACATTGGAATTTGTGACTGAAGGAGGTCGTCTTCATTATAATGCGCCAGCATGAGGGGGGAGTCCAAACATGTCAAACCCCTACTGCAAAAATACTCGAGGAAAGAGAACACACATGAAAAGATTCTGTGGCAAGAAGCAAAGTTGTTATCACTTGCTAAAATACAACTTAAAAATGTTTGAGGTAAGCAGAGAGATATAACAATTAGGGATAGACAATACCAAGCTGCCATATGGTATCTTGGAGGAGAATACATGATATTCAGGGGACTTCCTCTGCCATCCATGTGATGTACTAGGACTTAGTCTTATTTTATGTATCTCTGGTTTTAATGTATATCAGTGAAATTGCTGAAAGGGGATTTAGCTGCAGTACCAGGCACAGCCTATTAAGAAGAGTGGCGCTGATTGTGTGTCGAAAAATCAGACCCTTTAATAGAATTTTATAACAATAATAAAACTTTATTTGTCAAAGTATCACGTCCACTTACAATTACACCACCTTTATATGTATTGTTTAGAAAAACCTAACACCCAACCCTTCAGGAAAACAGAATAGGTCTGAATTGATTTGACCTCCCCATTGACCACTGTTTGCACAGGTGACGTTGAGGCATTCTTTAGTGGTTATGTCCCACCCCGTGATTATTGTGCCTGCATGGTGCCTACCTGTTAGGATAGGGGATTCGGACCCCGCTGAGCTATTATGTGGGATTAATTCTCAGGTCAGGAAATAATCTGTGGCTTTAATACCTTAGTAAAACTCCAGAGGAACGTTTATTTTTCTTATTGTTCAGCTCAGCTCAGGCTCAGATTCCTGGTTGTTCTTGGATTATTGCTGGGAAAACGCATCAAGTATTTTGTCAAACTACAGACATCGGATGAACAAACTGAGTAAGACGTTGTCTAAACACACCAGCCGACAAAGATTTGTATCCATTGTTAAGGGTGACAACCTCCTATAGGTTGTGAGGGACTTCTAGGTGGCCCCATGTAGCTGAGAAGACCCCACCACTTATATATGTTTATTTGAGCCTTGGGGATAATCATCTGATCGGTGGAGATCTGACTGAAGGGACCCCCACTGATCACGTGATGGAGTCGCGTTCTTAATAATTGATGGAGTGACAGGTTGAGCTGCCATTCTATTACACTTCTATTCTTTATCTATTAGATATAGTTGGGCTTCGTGCCTTCTTATCTTAATGAACCATAATTCAAACAATTTCTTCTGTAATGCTTCTTCAGTATTGACCCCAAGGCCTCACTTCTACCCCAGCGTATGCTTCACCCAGGCCGGAACTTAGTCTAAGCATAGGGCCGGGTGGAGAAAGCTGAGCGGCCACACCACAAATCCGGCCAAAGATGGGACCTTTCTATATTCTGCGGAGCGCCGTCTCGGTGAGACATGGTGTGGGCGGCCAGATGATGGCCACCCAAATGGATAGACCCAAAGCTTGCACTTGCATTCATACACTTGGTGCCAGCATCTATGGCAGTGGTGGCGAACCTATGGCACGGGTGCCAGAGGTGGCACTCAGAGCCCTCTATATGGGCACGCTTGCCATCACCCCAGGGTAGAGTTTGCCAAACAGGACTCAGGGCCTCTTGCAGTCTCAGGCAGCCCAGGACCCTAGAAGGAAGCTACAATGATAATCCAAACTTATTTTCCTTCTTTCTACTGTATTGGGGTCATCAGGTGCCTATACAATTTAAACCTGTGACAAAGCAGAGAGTAATAAGTTACTGCTTAAATTGTTGCATTGGCACTTTGCGAAAAATATGCAGGTTTTCGTTGTAGTTTGGGCACTCAGTGTCTAAAAGGTTTGCCATCACTGATCTATGGGCTACATATTGTAATGATATTGTACTGTTATTAGGACCACAGTTTATAGCGATGTTATTTGGGCACCTTAGTGCAGTGCAATGTGGGCATTGTATGTAGAAGGGTCAGTTGCACTCTGCATGTAGCTACAAGGTCAATGGATAGAACATGGCCCAATGTATTTCTATGGGTTTATACACACCTGGCTCTGGTTTCCACAGCCCATGTTTTAGCCAACTTTCTGATTTGCACATTTTCGAGCAAGGCTTGGGCAGTCTGAGTGGACCTGGCCCTCCGATGATACATGTACCATGAGTCCATTGTTTGCGGTCCAGTATTGCAGACGTGAATTAAACATCCTCCCTAGGTCAGACTTGGCATGTCGTGATAGTAGTTGGACGATACATTGAACCCTTGTCACTTCTAAATTCATATACCCCCAAAAAGATTATGGGGACCCTTAGACCTAAATGCTTCTTGTTAACCCTTCTACCTCTAGCCCAAAAAAATGGTAAAAATAAAAAAAAAAGGAAAGCATATGTTACTAATTGGATCCTTTCCCAGCATAAGGTACATGTCAGGGGAGGGCCACCGGTCTAGGTCTAGTTAATAGCAGCTGCGGGGCAAGGTACTTCCAAAAGTCAAAGCGTTATGGTGTTTCCAGCTTCTCTGAGACATTTAACCATTTAAGCTGGCGCTCTGCTGTGTGCTTGTCAGCTGCTCCTCCGATGAGATAAGTTGTGTGAATCATAGAAAGCTTGGCTTCTTTCATATTACTATTGCCTGGCATATATGATGATCGATGACTAGCTCCAAGTATACAGGCATAGTCTGTACTGGGGTACTTACTGTGACCACCAGCCTCCTAATGAGAGATGATAGTAGGAATACCTAGTATTCATACAGTTGAATACCTAGGTAATATCTAATATGGGTCTTTCTAAAATACCTAGTATTCATACAGTTGAATACCTAGGTAATATCTAATATGGGTCTTTCTAAACTATTACTCTCAACAGGGCTTCATGTCTTTAGCTACCATAGCCTACTGGAAGTTGTAGTCTATATAGCATCTGGCCCTATGTTCTATACATTTTATAGGCTGGGTGACTGGCGTCTGTGCAGAATTAAGCTCCTGTCCTTTTTCCATGTTGAAATATGGATGGAATACCGTAATAAAGTATCATATGTTCCAATAAATCTGCCCTGCCCTAGCTATGCCTGGTGACATGAACACTACGGCTTAAGCCCCCGAACATTGAACATGAGCTTGAATTACAGCGGTCACGGTCTCTACCTTTTTGTGGCTGCAGCTGAGATCTTTAGTCTTGATAAGATGAGAGGATGCAGGTAAATGTAGCTTTAGGCTTGTGTATGGGTTATTTGTACTGGCAGGCTCTCAGATCGAGAGGAGAATGACCTGCTCTTATGTATGTAGCAGAGTGCAGTGGATGTAGCAGGGATGAGGGAGCTCTAGTTTGGAAATGAAAAGGTTTAGGTTTATTGGGATGACTGCTTTATAGTATCCTAGATAGAGAGATAGATAGATCGGAAGATAGATATGAGAAAGAGATATGAGATAGATAGATATTAGATAGATAGATATGAGAGAGATAGATAAATAGATAGATATTAGATAGATGGATAGATATGATATCGTTAGATGAATAATAGATAGATATTAGATAGAACGATAGAGATAGATGATAGATAGAAAGATGGGAAGATAGATACATAGGAAGAAAGATAGGAAGAAAGATAGGAAGAGAGATATCAGATAGATAAATGATAGATGGGAACATAGATAGATAGATATGAGATAGAAAGATATTAGATAGAGAGATAGATATGAGAGAGATAGATAGATACATATGAGATATGAGAGAGAGAGAGAGATATGAGAGAGAGAGAGAGATATGAGAGAGAGAGATATGAGAGAGAGAGATATGAGAGAGAGATATGAGAGAGAGAGATATGAGAGAGAGAGATATGAGAGAGAGAGATATGAGAGAGAGATATGAGAGAGAGATATGAGAGAGAGAGAGATATGAGAGAGAGAGAGATATGAGAGAGAGAGAGATATGAGAGAGAGAGAGATATGAGAGAGAGAGATATGAGAGAGAGAGAGAGAGATAAGAGAGAGAGAGAGATATGAGAGATATGAGAGAGAGAGAGAGAGAGAGATATGAGAGAGAGAGAGAGATATGAGAGAGAGAGAGATATGAGAGAGAGAGAGAGAGAGATATGAGAGAGAGAGATATGAGAGAGAGAGATATGAGAGAGAGATATGAGAGAGAGAGATATGAGAGAGAGAGAGAGATAAGAGAGAGAGAGAGATATGAGAGAGAGAGATATGAGAGAGAGAGATATGAGAGAGAGATATGAGAGAGAGAGAGATATGAGAGAGAGAGAGATATGAGAGAGAGAGATATGAGAGAGAGAGATATGAGAGAGAGAGATATGAGAGAGAGAGAGAGAGAGATATGAGAGAGAGAGATATGAGAGAGAGAGAGAGAGAGATATGAGAGAGAGAGAGAGATATGAGAGAGAGAGAGAGATATGAGAGAGAGAGAGAGATATGAGAGAGAGAGAGAGATATGAGAGAGAGAGATGAGAGATAGATAGATAGATATGAGATAGATAGATAGATAGATAGATAGATAGGAGAGAGATTGATAGGAGAGAGATTGATAGGAGAGAGATTGATAGGAGAGAGATTGATAGGAGAGAGATTGATAGGAGAGAGATTGATAGGAGAGAGAGAGATTGATAGATATGAGAGAGATAGAGAGATAGATATGAGAGAGATAGATATGAGAGAGATAGAGAGATAGATATGAGAGAGATAGATATGAGAGAGATAGATATGAGAGAGATAGATATGAGAGAGATAGATATGAGAGAGATAGATATGAGAGAGATAGATATGAGAGAGATATGAGATAGATATGAGATAGATAGATAGATAAAAGAAGAAAATTCCACAGGAGCACCGTGATCAGGGACCCCTAAGTATAAAGCTTAAAAAGGTGACAACACACTGAAACATGGAATAAAGTCATCACTATCTTCTTCAAATGGACCGGTTTGTGCTGCCTCATTTTGCTCATAGATAGATATGAAATCGATAGATAGTTATGAGATCAATAAATAGATATGAGACAAATATGACCTAGATCGGTCGCTAAGATAGTATAGGGACAAAATTAATAATGGGATTTATAACTAGGATTATATAGATATCCTATAAGCAGGGGAAAATTTTAGGCCGGCTTTACATCTTATATTTAGTTTTTCCATTTTTTTTTTTTGGCATATACCAAATGTGTTAAAAATAATATATCCTTCCTAATCCTATTAAAGTGAACAATTATGATTAGAAAGCCTTAGAGTGCCCCTAGGTGGCCAGACATGGAATGGCGGCCGTGTCTCCTGCTCGCTGCAGTTTTCCAGCTGAGATGGCGGGAGCCTTGTACTGTAATTAATTAGAACCTA
Organism: Engystomops pustulosus; assembly: GCF_040894005.1. NCBI lineage: Eukaryota > Metazoa > Chordata > Amphibia > Anura > Leptodactylidae > Engystomops > Engystomops pustulosus. The sequence continues at coordinate 262,958,418 of NC_092411.1, read as the reverse complement.
GAACATTCATTAATAATGGAAGGAAATCCCAGCGCATGAATGTTTTGTTCTCTTTACATGTCATCGGTGTACGAGTGATAAATGATAATGGAGCGTCTGGATCTTGATATTTCTCCTGCTATGATTATATTACACCTTACCTGTCACCTGCAGACACTTCATAGACTCTAGTTAGATGACTCGGTAACAGTCACATCTCCTTTAGGTGATGGCTACTTACTGTAATGTGATACATCACTGCTGGATTTCATGTACAGAATATGCACTATGTTATTTTTGCCTTTTGGGGAATAGATGACAGTGTCTCACTTTGTAAAAGTGTTCATTTTGTTGAATTCCATGATAAAAAAAATGGAAAAGTACCATCAAAATGTTCTCAAAAGGTACAACTTGAGGAGTCAGGACTCAAAAGGCACATTTACAATAGGGGCTTGACTCAAAAGTTCCAGATACTATAGGAGCGTAACTCAAAAGTAACATATACAATAGAGGGAGGAACTCAAAAGTAACATATACAATAAGGGGCGGAACTCAAAAGTAGCACATACAATAGGGGCGTGACTCAAAAGTTCCACATACAATAGGAGTGGAACTCAAAAGTAGCATATACAGTAGGGGCATGAATCCAAAGTTCCAGATACAATAGGAGGCGGAACTCAAAAGTAGCATATACAAATGCGGTGTGACTCCAAAAGTTCCAGACACAATAGGAGCGAGATTCAAAAGTAGCATATACAATAGGGGCATGAATCCGAAGTTCCAGATACAATAGGGAGCTGGACTCAAAAACTATGATATATATAATAAGGGGTGGGACTCAAAAGTAGCAGATATAATTGGAGGCAGGATTCAAAAAGGAGAAGATACAATAGCAGGTAGGACTCAGAAGTACCAGATACAATAGTGGTTGGACTCAAAAATACCTGACATGTATATGACAGAATGGAGAGTGGGAATCAAAAGTAGTAGTTACAATATTGGGCAGGACTCAAAAGAGCAGGTACAATAGTGAGTGGAAGCAAAAACTAGCAGTCCAGGGATTACCCGGAGCCTGTAATGTCCACTTTCTTCAGCAAGGACCATCTGAATTTGTTTCGATTTCTACGAAAAGTTCTTGATATCAGTGTAGGTATCTAGTGGGGACAGTTACCTAGTTATCTGTCACTAGCTTTTTCTTCTCTGCTTCTGAAAATACATGCACACTCGGTCAGGTCCGTCATGCATGTGTATGGGCTGGAATAGCTATATTAGGCCACATTTATGCATTAATATACATTCTTAGCAATGTATCGCTCTCTTTCTCTCTTTATATTAACCTAAATATATAGATACACTCCTATTTATTCCAAATATATCACTAATGATTCAGAGATTCAATCTATCATATATGCAAATTAAAATAACTCCTTCTTCCTGATCTTTTTAGATTATGAATAGAATACCAAAACTATAGTGCAGACTGACACATTACTAGTAGAGAACATGTTGGTGATTCAGGGCCTGGGAAAGCAGGAGGAGATCCCCTATGAGCGCTGGAATGGAGGACTGTATAACTATAGAGGCCGCTTGATGAAATTTTAGTTGTAGTCATTTATTGATTGCGATATATAATAATTGTATAATTTTGTGCAGTTTATAGGCATATAGTCATTAGGCTTTCATAGCAACCCACTGGCCATATTATATCACATGCACAAAAACTTTTTTTTTTTTTTTGGCAAAATCCAGAGTCTGGGTGACAAAGTGATGTCTTTGGAGGAACAAAAGTTTTCTGTGGGTGTAAACAAGGAGTGCATACAATTAAGAAAAGAGGGAAAATAAGGAAACTGTATAATGACGGAGACAATTAGAGCAAATATTTGTTTTTGCAGTGAAGAATAGGTGGTCCCCCGAGCAGCCGGCTCGGCAATAGCAGGAATGGTGGGGCAGGGCACATCTATTCTGGAAGTCAGATAAATTTCATGCTCTTTAACATTTAGTGTGACTGTGGGCATTTTACCAGAGTCTGGCTTCTTCCTTTGGCCTTGCCCCCAGTGTGAGGAGAATAGCCAAAATGACAGAAGTTCACTCCGCACTGGGCCCATCACCCCGGTGCGCCATGAGAGACGGGCCACAATAGACACCTTGTGAGGTTGCTTTCATACAGAGGGGGTCGAGGAATAGAACTTAAAGTGACATGGGCTAAGATTTATTCATTTCCTGTACTTCACGCCGTTTCTTTGACACTCAGGGCTCGGCCGTCCAGGCTTTAATTAAAATCTTCATTAGGAAAGGTGAAAGCCTAGAGGTCAGAGTTCACAGAGACCTTTTTGAAAACGTCGACGATTTTTGTTATTATTTCTAAGGAAGGTTTCCTGAAGCGCTTATGAAGAGGTCTGGCTCTTAAGAAGGCTTTTTTAATTCAAGAAGGCACTCGCAAAACAGAAAAATTAAGAGCTGCCCATTCCAGTCAATGTCAAGTAAATTGGCTGACTCCGCCGACTCTCTCGAGTCTCCTTTTTGGATGTGTACTCGGTGTCCGCACATTCTTATGACTAATAGGCTTTGGGGAGTCACAAAAGGGTCTTCAGAAGACTAATTATTTTACTACTTTACCTGCAATCTTGGTTGCCCTTGACACACACAAGGCCTGATGCAGGGTTTAGAGGGGTTTTTTTTATCCTAAAAATCTCTTAATAGATTAATAGGGTTACAAGAAAAATTAATACCATCTGCATCCAGTTATGCCGCTGGGTGGGGGTGGGATTCCTCCCTGACTCCATCAAGTCTCATAAAAACCCCGATCAAACAGTTTCCGTGTGAGGAACCTAAAAAGTATTTGTCTAGCTTGCTGCTTGACTAACTTGTGACTACAATTTAGATTCAGTGTCTAGAGGGGATAGTCACAAATACACATGGTTCAGGATGTTGCTCTGTCTTTCCTGATTGGCTGTTATGTGTAAACATAAAACTACTTGGTGATTGTCTCTTTTTAAGCTCATTTCTGTTGGAGTAGAGCTGTTATTTGTGACTACAGTTGAGTTAGTGTTTGCATGTAGTCTGTGGTAGTCCGAGACACACCCTCTTCCTCATCATTGGTTCAGGCCGCTTCACCTTTGGCTCCTTTTTATAAACCTAAGCCAATCACTGGATAACCCCTATGGGTCAATTAGGGGAGGATTTATCATGGCTTGACTTAGTCACAATTTCTGGCACAGAGCAAGAATTGCGCTTCTCCGCCCTCTATGCTGGTTGGGTGTGGAGGGGGCTGCGCCAGGCCGTGCAGTGGGCCGGTGCAGGCTAGAGTGCAATTCTACTCCAGTCAAATTGCAGTCTCCTGGTAGCTCCGCTGTGTACCGGAAGGCTGAGGCACCATCATAGGCTGGTGCTAAGTGCTCAATGTGCCCCCAAATCTCACTTTGTACATAAAAAATAGAAAGTTTACCACCAAAACCTCCAGCTGTAAACCTATCCACGGCAATCCCATTTTTCTCAAGTGTTACAAGGTCAGAGCTCCATCAATTGGGATGCTATGGCATATATTACCTCCATGTTCTGTCCCTTTGTCAATCTTATGTTCCCACCACGACATCTATAGCCTGGATGTTCATTGCCATACAACCCTATGGAAGAATAGCTTCATAAAATAGGGTCCAATTTTCTGACAGATATAGGAGGTCTCTGCGTGTGCGGTGTATTACTTCCTAAGGACTATTGTATGAGTTGGTTGGGTGGAATAGTTGTCAGTCTGATAAAGGCCCTCTCTTTAATATTTATGGGGACCTCAAGACTTCCTACCATCAACAGTACTCATAGGGAATAATAGTTGTGCATTTTGGATTTTATCAAGCCAGACAGTGTTTCATTCCACATTCTCCATTGTTATGGGATTTGGATAAACACTGTAGTTGTTGACATCATGAATGTATCATCTATGTAAAGGTTTTATTGTCATAAGTCACCTCTAGCCTTAACTTCCAGGCTGTAGGATTTGTCCATACATACTCAGTACGGTGCAACTACTCAGCAGAGTAACTATGGCCCTTTTTCTGTACATTCAGTCACTTACCATAGTATCTGTGGTTTTCTATTGAACCAATGTATGTAAACTGTAAAAAACGTCTATGGGAGATTTAATGAGAGACGCATTGAGCAACGGGGCCTGGAAATTACTCTCAAATGTTTCCTGATTTATGGTCGATTTAATTCTTAAAATAAGACGGGGCTGACTTTATGAAAGTAGACAGGTAGGAAAATTCATGTAGTGCGTAGTAAATGCCGGCCGCACCCTCTTCACTTCTAGTGCCTTGAAAAGAGCTTATTGCTTGTTGTATTTATATTTGTCTGGTTGTCACTGGGGAGGGGGTGTGTGTCTTCTTATTTTGGGGATACAAAGACTTGAGATTGAAGTAAGAATAAGGAGACGTATAAAAGCTGTGACTTACGCCTTGGCATATCTGGCCAGTCGAAGTATTGGATGGCTGCCATGTAATACCACAATCCTCCTGTAGTGGCCACTAGAAGAAAAATAAATAGTGGACTAGCAACGATCACAGCGATCATAACTGTAAAGATAGTAGTCTTGACATATGGACATGAAGCAATAATTTACTATTATATTCCAACTCTGTCCTCTTCAGGAGCCTTAAAAGGGTTGAACTAAGCTTGCCAGTTATCCCTTGTACATGAGCTTGGGGATTACAAGCTGAGTGTAATGTGTCCTGCCAGGCACAGCGCTCGGGTATCTACAGAACTCAAATTCACTGTGAGTGCTGTGCCCAGTAATTTCCAACACTCCCATATTATTGGATAGTGTGGTAGGATACATGTTTTTCTTGGTACTCCACCCATCGGTGAGAACAGGATGCCTATTCTCTGGATTGCTGGGAATCCGGTTCTTGTGATCACTTGGGAGTCCCAGCCGTCAGACCCCCACCGATCCGCTATTATGTTGATAGGGGATAACTTGCAAACTTGGTGCATCCCCTTTAAAACCAGATACAACCAATTGACATGAGGGATGGCTTCTCTGAAAAAATGCAGCCATGTTTTTCCAACAGTTAACAAGCCCTTTAAGTAGGATATTCAGCCCTACTCCATCTGTTTTCTAGGTCATAAGTTGAAAATTCATGGCTCACAATGAGAGATTTCAGTGTTGAATGGATGACTCTGTATCTGGGATGCACAATAGGTGGGAATCAGTTCTGTAGAAGTAGCGACAGGAAATACCTTCCAGTTCCTCGCTGTATGTTCACGTCTCTGTACACAGAACCAGCCGGATCAAAGTGTTGCTTGTGACCTGACCTACCTACCATGGCACTTAGGATTCCATCATCTTCCAGAGGAGAAGCAGCAGGGGCTGATTTAATGAACTGCCCAGCGGCTTCCTAGAAGAGGACACTTGAGTTCGGATGCAATCAGAGCCGGGAACACATTCATCTGTGGGGTGGAGGATGAAGAAGCTCATTACAATCTTCTGCAGCCAAAACACTGAGCGGCCTGTTATAGGAGGGTTTAAATCCAAGACAAAGGGCGTCTACCGCAGATGTGAAGCCCTTTATACTCACTAACGTTTGTCATTTTGGTATAAACAGAATTGTAATTCTACGGTTTCATGCCAACCGAATGAGAAAATCTAAAAACGGAGAAGACTAAAACCCACATTTAAGTTCTCTCCAACCTCCAGATGTCCTGAAACTACAACTCCCAGCATGCCATGACAGCTAAGAAATATATATATATATATATAAAAAAAACAACTAATTGGTGCTTTAAGTGTTTGTTCAGAATTAGAAAAACATGGCTGCTTCCTCCCAGATACAGCACCCATTCTCCCATTCTGTGCTGGTTGACTGTGGTGCAACCACTTGGACCTCCCACTGATGATGACAATAGGGGTCATTCTGCATTCATCTTTATGCGCCTATTCATACCTGGTATACAGAAGCCCCCCATTATTGTAATCTATGCAGTCCCAGTTGTTGAAGAACTTTTTAAACTTTTGCGTCACGTTTTTTTGTTGCGTTTTTGAAGTATTTTGGAAAGACGCTCCCGTTCCTGTTGCATGTGTTTGCGGCTATCTCTGGGGCAGATTTACTTACCGGGTCCTTTCGCGATCCAGCGGCGCGTTCTCTGCGGTGGATTCGGGTCCAGCCGGAATTCACTAAGGCAGTTCCCCCGGAGGCGCGCTGGAATGCCCTGAAATTCACCGGCCAATACCTGGTGAATTTTCGCAATACATTTTTTGTTTTAAATACGGCGGTGTTTCCGAATCCGTCGGGTTTTCGTTCGGTCACGCCCCCCGATTTCCGTCGCGTGCATGCCGGTGCCGATGCGCCAATATCTGATCGTGTGCGCCAAAATCCCGGGCAATTTTAGGGAAAATCGTCGCAAATCGGAAATATTCGGGTAACACATTGGGAAAACGCGAATCGGGCCCTTAGTAAATGACCCCTTCTATGTTGCTTTCTTGCTGTTGCAAAAAGCGCACAAACTTCTAATTGCATTGTGTCCCTTTGCGTTTTGTATTGCGTTTTTTTTATTTGCGTTTTGCTGGAAAGCAGTTTTCCTGAACTTTTTCATCAACTTTTCTGCGTTTTTCAAGGGTGCAGAAGACTATTGCTTTGATCTGATTAGGAGTATAAAACGCAATTGCAAACTGGTCTTTTGCTGCGCTAAAAATGCTTGCATATTCGATGCGTCAAAAATGCACCAAAAAACGCAATGCAATGTATCATGTGAGCGCGGCCTGAGGGCCTCTTTGGTAGCACAACTAGAGCCCCTCGTCTGTTAATTATACACAACTCTGTACATGCGTACTGCCACCTCCTCCATCCCCTCTAGTGACATTACTCAACTCTCTCTCGACTCGACTCTCAATTCCTGCGCATGCTTTGTCGTCTTTTCACAGTGCGATACTGCAATTGCCAAGAGCCAGCTGTGATCTGTGCAGAGACAATCGGGCAAGTGCGGAAATTGCAGAGAACCGTGTGATGTCACCGGCTTTTGGGCTTGGGGGGGAGGCGGAGCAAGAAGGAGGGCAGTAAGCATACAAAAATTTTTGCATAAGTAACAGACGATAGAGCTCGGAGGGGCTCTAGTGATGCCTCCAGAGCTGCTCATTTGCATATTTAAAAAAAAATTGAAAAAGGGGGCACAAGAATAATTTTTGAGAAAACTAGGGCACAAGAATCGAAACTATCTAAATCTCACTATATTTTAACAACATGTGACTGTGTTTTGGTTAACATACAAGAATCTGGTGCTAAATTCCCTTAAAGGTTCTGTGTAAAAATTCTGTAGACTCCAGTGCCTGAGCACAAGATTTCAGGTTTTTGGCCAACTGATCCCGATCCACCATTGGTATCTAAAAAAGTAATATAACCATCTTTACCTCTATCAAAAAAGATGCCTTTGTATAAAGGATTGATGGAAAGTTCTTGTACTCTCTACAGGCTTATTATTGACAAAACCATTAAAGGGTTACTGGAAATTATATAAAAAAGTGGGATTGTTTTCAGATATGGCCCCCCCCCCCCATTAGCCATAGTCCATGACTAGTATTGAAGCTAAGTCATAGTCATATAGCAGATATGCTTCTAGTATAGCACCTGGCACAGTTAAGTAATGGAGAGAGCGTTTATACTTTTACGTTCCGCTTTCATCTTTTTAAGCCGTATGAAAATCCTTTTAACATTTTGATGGACCTTAAGAAGACGAAAAAGCAACATTTTGTTTTAAGTTCTCCATTATGGAAATCATTTCTGGAATCCGTCTCGTAAAGCCTTCGCGCGGGAGGTTATTGATTTGATTTAAAGTCGCCCGGAATGCGGCGCACCTGTCACTTTTAATTGTCTTGTACTTTTATTCCGTCAAACAATTATAATGGATACAAAAAGTCTGTTAATTTCATTTTCTATGGTCCTGCCAGAACAGCAATTCATTTTTGTTAAGATCAACCGTTACATTCTTCTCTGCGGAACGCTCCGTCCTTGTGCCTGTTCCGTAAAATTCCATCATCTGTCTGTCACACTTTGAGAACATCTTGATATCCTTGAGGGAAGGTGGCGGCACTTGGTGAATGGTGGGAGTCGCCCTTATGATTGGGGGCAACTGGATCTATCATAACATTGTATCACCCAAGTTCTCGTCTTGTACCGGGAGGACTATATCTCCAGTCCATGTGGGAACCATGTGTCATGCGTCTGCCTAAGATATATAGCTCCGTACAGGAGAAGGATTGGATATGCTTATTTTGCAGCCTTTAAATCACGTTGAAGGACCTCGCCTACACATGTTGCCTCTTAATACAATGCGACTGGCTGAAATGTAATGAGAACCCATACTTGTATACAATATTAAGACTGAGGGGAACATATGGCATAACAAGAGAATGTATAGATGTTGTAAAGATCACAGGGAAAGAGGAATACGGAATAATAAAGACTACAGGCCCATATCTAGGGACTCCCCATCATCATAGAACATGTTTATTTAATTACAAATACAATTCTTTCTGATGGTCCTCACTTGATGAGTGCAGTAGATTCATCCTAGAGCTTTTTCTCATTGGCAAAATTTTACTATAGACCATATGATTTGCATTGTCATACACTGAAACAGCATTAAAGTAATATTACTTTTATATAGCATTGCGCCACCTGGTGTTCATAGTGTATAGCAATGATGACGTCCTCCTTCTGAGATCATGCTGGTGGACACAAACATGGAGAATGGCTGATATGTCACATATAAGTCACTCTCCTTGCTGCTAATTCTCAGTAGCAGAAGCTTATATAATAATGTTTTTAGAAGGGGGGAAATCATCAGTAAGTAGCTAAGAAATATATGCAGAGGAACATCCCATGCACTTTATTTAAGCTGCCCTTTAGCCATTTGTATGGCTCCCAGAGGAAGAAGACTAGGGCTTAATTCACACTTGTGTTTGACAGGTTCCGTTTTTCCTTCCAACATCAAACAGTGGGAAAAAAAAGCAACTTTTTCTCCGCTATTAATGACCGATGCATAACTAAAGGTAATGGGGCAGAAAAAGGTAAACAGTAAACCTTTTAGTTTTCGTTACACCACCCCCAAAATTAAAAATGTCATGTGAATCCCTAATGTAGGTGTGAAAATTCATTAGCACAACAATGGTAAAAAAGGAAACCCCGTACACAAGGACACTATCAGGCTTAGTACACCCATAGAAGTGTAGGAACACCCCATTTATACTGTATAGGCACAAAGATCCAGCATAGTAGCTGCTCCTCCAGGTTTCTGGGTCCCACTCTTCCTTTCCTTCCTCCACGTAAAGCAGTAGTTCTCAACCTTTCTAATGCTGTGACCCCGCAATACAGTCCCTCATGTTGTGGTGACCCCAAACTCTGAGATTCCCAGTAAAAATGTAATAAAATTGCAGTTCCGATGGCTTTAGGCGACCCCCGGTTTTGGTCGCTCGACCCCTGCTGGGGTCACGACCCACAGGTTGAGAACCACTGACTTAAAGTAATAATGTCATGTGATGTCTTTGTTTTTGGGGGAAGCAGTTACATTCCCTCATCTTACAGAACGTATGTGAGAGATGACAGATGGTTTACTGTAATCTCTCTTTCTTTCAGGGGTCAGACATTTACGGCAATCTCTTCCTGTCCGTGAATGTTTGGTTTTAAGCTGTGACGTCATTGTCACGTACATAGTACAGTACACATATAGAGGAGTCTCTTACGAGACCAAGACATCTATTCATGAGAAAATTTAAACAAAGATTCTAAATCCCGTTTTTCAGAGGCCATTTTGAAAATATAGGAAGAATTCTAATTGGCAACTGCTGTGTGTAGATTCCCTTTGTCATTGGCTAACAGAACCAACACGTAATGAAGAAAGAAATGATCAAAAGTTGTCCATGGAAAAAAATGAGCCGTCTCTTAAAAATCAGAGCTGAAATTTTGATTGGTTGCATTGTGACCAAGATCATGTTTGGTTGATGATTTGTTTATTTCAGATAATGCATTGTTTGCTGAAAAACAAATTAATTACAGAGGGTTTATGGGGGGGGGGGGATTTACTGATGGGGGTTTATAAAGATGATTACAGGGGTGGAGTAAGACTGCCATGGGCTCTGGGATGTATGGATATTATGGCTCCTACAAGTCCGGAATCACTTCCTACATATGGGACTAGAATCAGCTTCTCGAGGAATGGATGTGTGCCTTCTGCTGCTTTCACACTTCAGTTTCCGTACCTTTGGAGGACCTTGAAAGGTCCTGAAATGGCTCCTGTGTACATGTGTATGGAGAGCAGGAACAGATGTACAAGGATTTCATGGATGAATTCCTTCTCCGTTTTAATTTTGTTGGTGGTTTTGGTGGCCCAGGGTCCCCTAAAAGGCTTGGGTCCTGGCTACCGCCCAACCCACAGAACATGAGTTTAAAGGAAATGGAAAATTCATTAGGATATCAGGGTGTAATACTGAGGTTCAACTGATGGTTGTTTATACGGATGTCTGAGTCTAGTATAGAGGTTTAACAGTGAGAATTGGTGTAATACAGAGGTTTATTGATGGAGGGTTTATTAGGATTCCTGTACCGAAGTTTCACTGATTCGGGTTTACTAGGATGGTGTAATATAGAGGTTTTAGAGTAAGAAAGTTTATTAAGTGTGCATGCGTGTAATACAGAGGCTTTACTGATGGGAGATTCATTAGGATTCCTACGTATTAGGGGTTTACTAAGATGGTTGGGGGTATTACGGGTGTATTACAAGGGCTGTACAGAAGAGGGGTTCATACAAAGGCTTTATGAAAGCGGGCTCATCTGAGTGTTATACAGAGGTAGCCATTCTCCATACTTTGTATAACAGCTCAGTATTTGGGGGCGTCCTGTAATAATGACATCAGTACACGGCGCACTTCGCGGTCTCTCGTATTATGCGGTGCACTTGTAACAAATTGATCTAAGTGCACTTTTGGAAAGAGCGAGGGCAGGACGGGATCGATCCTGTGGTCAATGAATTGACTTCCATGACGAGACTGAGGTTGGAGAGTTTTTTTTATGCTAACAAGCCGACATAATCTTATTCAGATGGGGATGATTGATGTCGCTCTCCCCTAATGTACTACATATAGAGTACTACGCCGCAGCTCCCATCTGCATTCAGGACACAACTGATGACCCTTTTACCATGATTGCCTGTAGCACGGGGTGTAGCTACAGATGTAGCAGAGCTGAGATTGTTTCTGGCTGCACTCACTATATCATCTTCCCATACGATACATGCTAGACCTCAATACATAACTACTATTCAGACGAGGGCGATTTAGGTTACGCAAAATACATGTAAAAATTGTGTACAATTTTATTTTTTCAATTTTCAGCAAAATTTCGGTGATTTTGGTAAGAAAATACCCAAATAGCAAATTGTAACACAATGATAAGAACATTACTGACTGTATAAGGAATGTATATGGTGTCTGGAGAGGTGGAGATGGCTGATTTATGTCACGCGTTGTGCTACGTGGAGAAGTCAATGGTCGGTGCCGACAGCCGCTCTTTGTATTGTCCATTGTTCTCTGTGTATTGGTAAAACATCTGCTGGACAGTGATGGTTTCATCAGATTCTCCCATGCAGGCAGCGCCCGGTGCGGAAATAGACATGTGTGTCTGTGATATCTGAGAAGAGCATTGTGGATCCATGTCCCTGCATGGAGGGAAAGGCTTCTCCGTAATGTCAGCCCCAATTATCTGTGAGTTTAGAAAAAGTTTACATGTATAGTGTATAACAATGGTCTACATCTACTGATCACACTCTAGAGGAGATGGATACATAGATATATAGATATGGGATTGACAATAGATTGATGGATGGATAGATATGAGATAGCTGTGGGATTATATAATCTGTGATCATTTAGCATAGAATAAATACTGAATGGACATAATTATAAAATATGGAGATGTATAGATAGAGATAGATAGATATGAGATTAAAAAAAAAAGGAAAAAACAGCAGCACTCTATTTGTGTGAAAAAAAGGGTGTTTATTATTACGCATAGGATGGAATAAACACCATTTTTTCACACAAATGGAGTGCTGCCAGTTTCTGTTTGCTAGATATGAGATAGATAGATAGATAGATAGATAGATAGATAGATAGATAGATATGAGATAGACAGATAGATATGAGATGGATATGAGATAGATAGAGAGATATGAGATAGATAGATATGAGATAGATATGAGATAGATAGATAGATAGATAGATATGAGATAGATAGATAGATATGAGATAGATAGATAGATATGAGATAGATAGATATGAGATAGATAGATAGATATGAGATAGATAGATAGATAGATAGGAGATAGATAGATAGATATGAGATAGATATGAGATAGATAGATAGATATGAGATAGATATGAGATAGATATGAGATAGATAGATAGATATGAGATAGATAGATAGATAGATATGAGATAGATATGAGATAGATAGATAGATAGATAGATATGAGATAGATAGATAGATATGAGATAGATAGATAGATATATATGAGATAGATAGATATGAGATAGATAGATATGAGATAGATAGATAGATATGAGATAGATAGATATGAGATAGATGGATAGATAGATATGAGATAGATGGATAGATAGATATGAGATAGATAGATAGATATGAGATAGATAGATAGATATGAGATAGATAGATATGAGATAGATATGAGATAGATATGAGATAGATGTGAGATAGATAGATATGAGATAGATAGATGGATATGAGATAGATAGATGGATATGAGATAGATAGATAGATATGAGATAGATAGATAGATATGAGATAGATAGATAGATATGAGATAGATAGATAGATAGATAGATAGATAGATAGATATGAGATAGATAGATAGATATGAGATAGATATGAGATAGATAGATAGAGATTGAGATAGATAGATATGAGAGAGAGAGATAGATAGATGGATATGAGATAGATAGATGGATATGAGATAGATAGATGGATATGAGATAGATAGATATGAGATAGATAGATATGAGATAGATAGATATGAGATAGATATGAGATAGATAGATAGAGATTGAGATAGATAGATATGAGATAGATAGATAGATAGATAGATAGATATGAGATAGATAGATAGATAGATATGAGATAGATAGATAGATAGATAGATAGATAGATAGATAGATAGATAGATAGATAGATAGATAGATAGAGATTGAGATAGATAGATAGATAGGTAATTGAAAATAGGCAGCACTCCAAGGTATGCAGTGAAAAAGCGGTGTTCTTTATTCCATATAGATAGATAGATAGATATCCAAAGCAAAGAAAAACTGCAGCACTCCAATCTTGTGAACAAACAAGCGTGTTTATTCCACCTCCAGCAACGTTTCGGCTGTTAGCTCAGCCTTTGTCAAGCAATGTGTGTAAAGTTTTGTACAAATATATATAGTGGCAGTGCAGTGACATCATACATAAAAGTAAACAAAAGCACATGGTGCATATAATACAATTTAACAGTGATCAAATAGTTATCAATCAATGAATGATACATACATATAATAGCATTTCATAAATGTCTACATTTGTGATCATGTTGTGGATAAGTGTATCATTCACCCACTCAGACTGGTGTGAGTGGAAGGATAGCACCCGCTATATTTAATTACTAAGGACTGTGCTGCTGTTTTTTTGCTTTTTTAGATAGATAGATAGATAGATATGGGATGGATAGATAGATAGATATGGGATGGATAGATAGATAGATATGATATAGATGGATACATAAATGGATAGATTTATAGATAGATGATGTATGTGAGAGAAATAGATGGATGATTGATAGATGATAGATATAGGTAGATATGAGATATGGAATAAATAGGTGGAGAAATAGATAGAATAATAGATAGGAGATGGATAGATGAATGTAAAAGATGGATGTAAAGATAGATGGATCTATAAGAAATAATTTCCTTTATCCTACACTCAGATGCATTTCTTATAGCCTGAATCCCTTATATATGGAAGTGTATGCAAAAACTAACGATCCACTAATTAATTAGGCAATGTGGAGACATTGCAGAGAGAGTCTCAGCAGGGGGCGCTGTATTACACTTGATCTATGCTTGTCCCCTGTAGATGAGTTTCTCATCTCACCTTCCTAATAATCCTGGGTCTCCATCCTGAGCGTTCTCTATCTTCCCATATAATTACATCCGCATTGTTATAAATTACCGCCATCTTTGCCGTAGTGCATATTAAATCACGTATAGGACTTCCCTTATGTGTAGCCCCACCCGCGACACTGAGGAAATTGCTTGATTTTCGGTAAATGGGGGGGTATTAATCTTTGCTCTTTTTCCTAATAGGACTGTATCCGAGCCTCTTCCCAGTAGTGGATCAGCAGTTTATTCAGTGCCCCCTCCCTTCCCATAAGATCTGGGGGCACATTAGTCTTTATCCATTAGCGGATGACACTGGAGATTTATGATGTCACCGTCAGACTTTTAGGAAGGTTAAACCATTGAAGGGGGAATAAAATTACCGGTAATTAAATTTCCAATCCCCTAATGGATTTATTGCTCCTTTGGGAACAGATGGTTCATCCCTTGGAAAACGCAAAAATTATAAAAGCCACACGTCCATTTTTTTTTTTCTTTTCCATAATTAAGTGCGGCTTCTTTGTGAGAACGCTGATGTGGCATTTATAGGGAAGTCATAAAGCGATCTATAAATACAATGGTATTACCGCAAGGACATTATTGTAATGAGCGGATGCTGTAGCGCAGAATAATCGCCACTCGCTGTCTGACAGCTCTGCCCAGATGAGGCCCCTGGCGTGATGTGTTATACCGTACTATAGTTCACTGCGTAGTATCCCTCAGCATATGGCGGCATGTTTATTACACTACACACTGCTATGTAGATTCCATATGTTTCAGGGATGATAGTGATAGAAGTCGCTTGAAGCTTAATGCGGATATTCTATTCCTTCCTTACAACTCGGTCTGTAGGGGGCAGTACTATTGCTTTATATTTACTCTCTATACACACAGAAATGTCATCTATATAGATCATGGACAGCAAAACATCCCTGGTAAAGATCCATAAGCAATCTGTGTGCCGCCATATAGTGCCCACGGAATGGACTGGATTCTGCCCTTCAGACCGTCATCATATTTGTTGCATGTCTGTATATCTAATATTTATCTATCCATCTATCTCATATATATATCTTTTGTTCTAGTTTGTATCTATCTACAGTATTTATCTCATATCTATCTATCTATCTATCTATCTATCTATCTATCTATCTATCTCATATCTATCTATTTATCTATCTCATATCTATCTATCTCATATCTATCTATGACTACAAGTGATGACATCATATATATTGTGCATGTAGCCACTGAGCCATTAGCAGTTCTGGGGGACATTTATAATAAGCTGGCGCAAATTGCACCAGTGTATGATGTTGGCCCCACCCCTAGCGCCTTGGCTTCCTGATAGATCTGGGCGGCTGACAACACATCGCTGTGCCCCCGGAGTTCTTCTACGCCAGGTTTGACCAGGCGTAGAATAGCGCCATAGCCTGCACTTAAACAGATGAAGGCTATAGGCTGGTGCAGCAACACATACATTCTAAGTTCCTGGCACAAATACCTGGAATTGCAACCTGGCAAGTAGTGATAAGTAGTGATAAATGTGCCCCCGGTTTCATTGCAGGTCTAAATATCTAATATCTGTTGTATATCTATTTCATTTTTATCTATCTATGTATTATCTATGTATGTATCTAACACGGTACAAATCTACACTACTATTATCTATGTATTATCTATGTATCCATTTATCAATCTGTTCATCCATTTCTCTCAAATCTATCTATATCTATCTCTCTCATATCTATCTATCTATCTATCTATCTATCTATCTATCTATCTCTCTCATATCTATCTATCTCTCTCATATCTATCTATCTATCTATCTATCTATCTCATGTCTATCCATCCATCTCTCTCATATCTCTCTAGCCATCTTTCTATCCATCAATCTTGCTGGTCACACAGTGGAAGCACCTGCCATTGTTTTTGTGTTACATTTTATGATGGATACATGTTTGGATTGCAGTCCAGATATTACGCGGGATAGTAATCCAGTCCGTGGCTAGAATGTGTCACACATCTGCAGCGCTGCACCCAGTGTAACACTTAACATATGTTAGTGACGGAGAATCAGGATGAAGACTGCTCAGAACTTTCTTGCCCGTGTTTCTGATTAGCATTTGTGATGTCTTACAGTTTGCTTGTACTTTAATCAGCTTTATACATACTAATATACACTGCACTTTTGTTAAAGGGGCCTATAAATCACATGGACATTCAGCCTGATGAAGGTCATAACTTCCATCACTTATGGGATTGTCATTCCAGCACAAGCTGCAGCAGTAGAACAAATAATAATAATAATAATAACAACAACAATAATTTACAATAATAACAGTAATAATGAATAATACAATTATACTATTTATCCAACCTATCTACCAAGTGTTTATATCTTTTCATCTATTTATCTGTCAACAGTCTGTCTAGGGGGGGTACTGAATTAAGAGGGGTGCTGGAGTTATATAAGAGGGACATGGGGTTCTGGAGTTCTATATAAGAGGGGCATAGGGTTCTGGAGTCATATAAGAGGGACATGGGGTGCTGGAGTCATAAAGGAGGGACATGGGCTGCTGGGGTCATAAAGGAGGGTCATGGGGTGCTGGAGTCATATAAGAGGGACATGGAGTTCTGGAGTCATATAAGAGGGACATGGGGTGCTAGAGTCATAAAGGAGGGACATGGGGTGCTGGAGTCATATAAGAGGGACATTGGCTGCTGGGGTCATAAAGGAGGGTCATGGGGTGCTGGAGTCATATAAGAGGGACATGGGGTTCTGGAGTCATATAAGAGGGAGATGGGGTGCTAGAGTCATAAAGGAGGGACATGGGGTGCTGGAGTCATATAAGAGGGACATGGGCTGCTGGGGTCATAAAGGAGGGATATGGGGTGCTAGAGTCATAAAGGAGGGACATGGGGTGCTGGAGTCATATAAGAGGGACATGGGCTGCTGGAGTCATAAAGGAGGGACATGGGGTGCTAGAGTCATATAAGAGGGACATGGGGTGCTAGAGTCATATAAGAGGGACATGGGGTGCTAGAGTCATAAAGGAGGGACATGGGGTGCTGGAGTCATAAAGGAGAGACATGGGGTGCTAGAGTCATAAAGGAGAGACATGGGGTGCTAGAGTCATAAAGGAGGGACATGGGGTGCTGGAGTCATATAAGAGGGACATGGGGTGCTGGAGTCATAAAGGAGGGACATGGGGTGCTGGAGTTATATCTATCTATTTTCTATCATCTTTCTCAAATCTATATCCATTTATTCAAGTATAAATGCATCTGTAGGGGAAAAGCAATTTTTGTTTAAAATATGTATATTTTTACTTTGATTTTTTAGATTGTATTTATTAATTTTATGTCTTTCACATTAGGCTAAAGTGTATATTATGTAAATGAAAAGTATTCCAATACATATAACGTAAATTAAAATTATTCTGATCCATATGATGTAACACATAAATATGTATGTGTATATGTATGTGTGGACGTATATACAGTATAATTATGTCTATAAGATGCTTTTTCTATTTTTCATAGTTTTATTCAAAAGTTTTTATCTTTTCCTTTCCAGTGACCTCAGTGAGAACCAGATCCAGGCAATCCCCAGAAAAGCATTTCGTGGTGCGGTAGATATTAAAAATCTGTAAGTATTTTCCTGTGGAGCCGTATCATTTGGCCTTTATGACATTGTGTAATGCAGCGCGTACCGTAACACCACAAAACTCCAATGTTTTATGACATTCAAACACAATTGTGACCTGTATGAAAAATGGAAACCAGCAGAAGTCTGACACAGGAAATCGCTCCACCATGTAACACTCCCCGCTCTCCCGGTCCTGATTTTCAGAAGAATTTTTAAGAGATACAATAAACATTTTAACTCTTTATAACTGAAATTACAGCATTTCATTTCCCTCCAGCCAAATAATGTGGGAGATGTTTATGAAGTCTTGTGTAAAAATGTAATTGTTGTAGAATATATTTGATTTATATATATTGTACATACCGTATTTTTTGCCCTATAGGGCGCACCGGACTATAGGGCGCATTAGTCCGATGCGCCTTATATATGTAATAATTACATATATAAGGCGCATCGGACTATAAGGCGCGGGGTCCGGGGGCCGGGGGCGTGGCAGAGGTCCGGGGGCGTGGCGGAGACCCGACGTGACGCGGCGACGGGACGCGACGCCGAGACGCGACGGGGAACGCGGGGAAGGTGAGCGGGGAAGGTGAGGGGGAGGTGGAGGAGGGCAGCGGACCATACTTACATAGGTCCCCGCTACCGGAGACAGCAGATCTCCCGCTGGAGATCTGCTGTCTCCGGTAGCGGGGACCTATGTAAGTATGGTCGCTGCCCAGCGCCATACATAGGGCGCACCGGACTATAAGGCGCACTTTGGATTTCCACTGAAATCCAATGCTTTTAAGTGCGCCTTATAGTCCGGAAAATACGGTATATACATAACTCTGGGAAAAAAAACATATTTTTCTGACTCTAAGGTGGAGTATAAGATGTGCTTTACCAAGACCCCAGATTTCAATACCAAAAATATACAGGCGGTCCCCTACTTAAGGACACCCGACTTACAGACAACCCATAGTTACAGACGGACCCCTTTGCCCACTGTGACCTCTGGTGAAGTCTCTGGATGCTTTACTATAGTCCCAGACTGCAATGATCAGCTGTAAGATGCCTGTAATGAAGCTTTATTGATAATTCTTGGTCCAATTACACCAAAAATTTTGAAACTCCAATTGTCACCGGGGCAAAAGAAAAAAAATTGTCTAGAACTTCCATTATAAAATATACAGTTTCGACTTACATACAAATTCAACTTAAGAACAAACCTCCAGACCCTATCTTGTATGTAACCCGGGGACTGCCTGTATATGTATATATTTGTCACAAATTCTCTGCAAAGCACAGAGACGGCCCCGCTGCGTTCGCACAGAGACGGCCCCGCTGCGTTCGCACAGAGACGGCCCCGCTGCGTTCGCACAGAGACGGCCCCGCTGCGTTCGCACAGAGACGGCCCCGCTGCGTTCGCACAGAGACGGCCCCGCTGCGTTCGCACAGAGACGGCCCCGCTGCGTTCGCACAGAGACGGCCCCGCTGCGTTCGCACAGAGACGGCCCCGCTGCGTTCGCACAGAGACGGCCCCGCTGCGTTCGCACAGAGACGGCCCCGCTGCGTTCGCACAGAGACGGCCCCGCTGCGTTCGCACAGAGACGGCCCCGCTGCGTTCGCACACAGACGGCCCCGCTGCGTTCGCACACAGACGGCCCCGCTGCGTTCGCACACAGACGGCCCCGCTGCGTTCGCACAGAGACGGCCCCGCTGCGTTCGCACAGAGACGGCCCCGCTGCGTTCGCACAGAGACGGCCCCGCTGCGTTCACATTTCCTTCTCGCCCACCAAAGGGGTATGGCCTTGAGAATGAGGGCTTGATCTCCAGAAAAGCAATGTTATCGGGTGGGAAATAGTCTGGGCAACAGTTTAGACCCCTAAAAGTAGAACTCGAAAGTCCTAGACTGCAACAGATTCATCATCAATGTATCTAGACTCGTGTTCTCGGGCTCTGCACTGTCGGAGCTTGCCATAAATAAGTGAATTCTAGTGTATCAGTTTGTCCCGATACATTATTTTATAATTCATAATCACTGGCCTCATCGAAACTCTTGCCTCAATAGCATATGTAGATCTGTAATGTAAGGATGCTCTGCCCTAAATCCAATATTGGTAGTAGAACCTTGGTCTCCAAGGCAGAGGGTTCATGGGAGTTGTAGTTGTTTTACATATATTACACATCACTGATGTAGAGTGTCACATCGTCTATGGGAGAAGTACAGTCTCATTCATTCATCATTGTATTCATTCATACAAAGGGCATCTCCCTGCATTCACTACCCTGTGTACAGATCTTTAGACATTGCGCACAACCCGTATGACTGAATGCTACAGAATGATGTCCCCCTCTGACCTCAGTGGCAGCTGCCATACTGCCGCTAACAGAATTTCTCTCACATTCTCCTCGACATAAAATGTAGGGAGCTGAAGTGGCATTTTTTCAGGTTAATTGAACCAGTAAATTCTTAATGGATCCTTTTCATTTTGTTAATGTACGGCACTTTAAGGCAATCAGATGAGAGTGAGACCATAAAGAGCTTAAGTAATCAACCTGCAGCTCTGGCCATATGCATTCGAACACCGAAGAGCTCCAGAGAACCCATGTGTATGGTTATTTCATAAAATGGGGATGTGATTACTAAATTGTGGAATTTACACGTGAAGATCAGCGTATTAGAGGGTCTTCGGGCTCGACACTCTCATTAACATTAGACCACACCGACAGTATGTTTCTAGGCAATTACATACAACTACTGAAAATTACATAAAACTATGCCGCTATTATCAACCCCCTGTACTGAAGTAAATGTGGCCATATATAAGGGGTATATGCCTCTCTATATTTAGACTGCTGTGTCTAATGGTTAGTTATTCTTAAGTTGGGTGGTAACTGTTATCAAAGCTATATAGGCTTATATATGGGGGAGATGTATATGAAGTGTATGAGAGCACAACTTTTATAGTTGCACACAGCAACCAATCAGAGCCCAGCTTTCGTTTTCCCACAGCTGTTTATAATATTAAAGCTGAGCTCTGATTGGTTGTCATGGGCAGCTAGAACAGTTTTACCTTAGAAACGTTTGATAAATCTCCCCCCTGGACTGTATCTATGTAGGCCACAAATTTGCATAAAGAAAAAAAGGTTGTTCAGCTCACCACTTTGTTGTCGTCTTGTAGTCTTTGCCGATGCACGGACGTGCTGTGCGGGGACCAGAGGTAATAGACAGAAGGAAGGATTGTCCGGCGTCCAGGCAAAAGAGGATTTTCAGTTTTCAATGTTAAAATTCCACTTTATTAGAAAAACTTATTTTAAAAGCAATGAAGACGTCTCATAACAAAAAGAAATCTGACGCGTTTCGGACTATGTGCAGTCCTTAGTCGTAGCCTAAGTCAGATTTCTTTTTGTTATGAGACGTCTTCATTGTTTTTAAAATAAGTTTTTCTAATAAAGTAGAATTTTAACATTGAAAACTGAAAATCCTCTTTTGCCTGGACGCCGGACAATCCTTCCTTCTGTCACAAATTTGCATCCTTTTTCTGGCCCACATTTAATAATCCTGTCTGATATCAAGTGTTCTGTATCAAGGCTTGATGCACCTCAGCATTTGCACATGCCTCCTAAAAGAAATAGGGGGAATTATCACAGATTTTATGCCGCTTTTGTAGCGTACCAGTCTCAAAATAGTCACGATTCCTGGTCACCTTACACCACCTCCACACTGGGTAGCAGAATATATCGGGAGACCAGAGCAGGGTTTACATCAAGTGTTGGGGCTGCATGGGCAGCCAGATCTCGGCAGGTGTGGACCCATCTTGACAAGCAATGAGCCGATTTAGATTTTGAGCCAACATTCACCCCAGTGATGGGAAGGCTGGCTCCTCTAAGTGAGCTGGATCATTAGGATTTTATTGGGTTAAAGAAAGTGTGGTGTGCCGTTTAGGGGTGGGGTTAAGTGAACTATCGGCTCACTTAAGGGAACCGACTCCCGTCATTTACACGAAAGAGCCAGTTCTTCGTGGCGGCTTGTTCAAGAACGACCCATCACTAATTCACACCAATTTTCTGTTGTAGGATTGTAACCTTGCCTATTTATTGCTGTCGACAACGCTCCCTTTATAATAGTGAGCAGGATGGAAAAAAGTCCTTTACTTATACTACAAATAGGGCTATAAACATGTCTCCAGTAAGTTTAGTCAAACAGTTTTAATATCCTCTTATTTCATTACATTCGCTGGATGACACATCTGGGCCTCTTTACATTAATTTGGGCTGAACTTTTGTGCACATGCACCGAACTATTTGTCCGTGTTAAACTTTGGACTCATTTTTAATTGGTCTAATTCAGTTTCATAAATTTTTCAAAGTTTCAAAAACTAGACACGCCCACATTCTAGTTGGGAAATACCATGCATGATGGGAATACCGGCTCATCCAATAAAATAAAAGTGTCTACAATGAGAGACACTAAAATTTTGGTGCAATTGGCGCTGCTATGGAAGCTGTCCTACTATTTGGTGCAAATATAGACTAAAAACTGGTGCAGACACAATGATATACCTGGGTCAATGTCACAGGAGTGGTGAATTTGGCAAAGTAATATCCCAGCCTTGTCTATGCTTAGGAGTCCAGCAGATATAAAAATACATAAATGACAAGTTATACTGAATCTTTTCTCATAAAATTAGATATGAATCTGCTCAGCAGCTCCTCCTCTATAATATGCCCCCCCCACACACACAGATAAGACTGTAGTGTTCCCTTTAACAATATGAAGATGAATACTTCCCTCAGATGCCTCAGTTTCCTAATCTGCCTGTGTCCTTTCATTGAGGTCCTTGTCCTTTTTCATTCTCTTCACTTCCAGCTTGTTAATAGTTCCTGAGATAAAACGTATCAGAAAAAGGTCTGATGAGAAGAGACTATCTAAGATCAGCCGTGCTAAACACTGCTAAGCGCTTCATACTCCAGCGCTATCCTTGTAAAAACCAAGCGAGATGATTGTCCTCAATGATTTCTCCTCTCGGAATGATTTACAAGATGCTGTGTCAGCAATGATTTATCTATTGACAGCTAAGGATAATAAGATACGGGCATACACGGCGCTCGCCCTTTTTCAAATTAACCTACAGACTGCATTAGGCAAATTTGATGGCATAAAAGGATTTTGCCAATTTGTCTGGAAGCAATTCCTCTCTGGTCCTGTACTAAGAGGAGCATTTCATGCCACGGAGCAATTTAAACGACTTTGATAAATAGTCCGGGAGGTGAAAGTATTGTACTGTACATCTATATTATCACTCCAATAAAAAGCCAATTCCCTTAATTGCTGGCCAGAAGGAATCTGCAGAGCAGGAGGGAAAGTGTCCTCACTGCCCCTGTGTCCTCTTATCTTTTACAATCAAAACTATTCAGTATTGACTGAATATATGATCATCTATCTATCTATCTATCATCTATCTATCTATCTATCTATCTATCTCCTATCTATCTATCTATCTATCTACGGTATCTATCTATCTATCTCCTATCTATCTATCTACGGTATCTATCTATCTATCTCCTATCTATCTATCTATCTACGGTATCTATCTATCTACGGTATCTATCTATCTACGGTATCTATCTATCTATCTATCTACGGTATCTATATATCTCCTATCTATCCATCTCACTATCTTACAATCTTATCCATTCACTGTGCTTAGTAATCATCTATCTATCCATCTGCAACATATCTATCTATCTCATATCTATCTCTAGTATCTATCTATCTATCTATATCATATCATATCTATCTATCTATATCATATCTATCTATCTATATCATATCTATCCATCTCTAGTATCTATCTATCTCATATCTATCTATCTCTAGTATCTATCTATCTATCTATCTATCTATCTATCTATCTATCTATCTATATCATATCATATCTATCTATCTATATCATATCTATCCATCTCTAGTATCTATCTATCTATCTCTATCTATCTATCTATCTATCTATCTCATATCTATCTATCTCATATCTATCTATCTATCTATCTATAAAAATGAAAAAACGGCAGCACTCCATATAGTGAAAAGAAATGTGGTTTTTATGTGGAATAAAAACCACATTTCTTTTCACTATATGGAGTGCTGCCGTTTTTTCATTTTTATACTTCGTGGACTCTGCATGGGGAGAGTGCAGGATAGCACCCATAGTTCAATTTTTTCAAAGTGACTGTGCTGCTATTTTTTCTTGAATTTTATCTATCTATCTATCCATCTCTAGTATCTATCTATCTATCTATCTATCTATATCATATCATATCTATCTATCTATATCATATCTATCCATCTCTAGTATCTATCTATCTCATATCTATCTATCTATCTATCTCATATCTATCTATCTATCTATCTATCTATCTATCTATCTATCTATCTATCTATCTATCTATCTATCTATCTCATATCTATCTATCTCATATCTATCTATCTATCTATCTCATATCTATCTATCTATCTATCTATCTATCTCATATCTATCTATCTCCTATCTATCTATCTATCTATCTCATATCTATCTATCTCATATCTATCTATCTATCTATCTATCTAATATCTATCTCATATCTATATGTCTATCTATCCCATAATCAAACATTGCTCCACTTCAATTTTAGGGGGTCATTTATCTTTTCCCCCTTCCCTGAGCTCTTTTTGCACATTTTTTGTGAATCTATTTTTTTTGCACTACTTGATTTGTCTTTGTCAAATTAAGTTTTTTTGCGCCTTATTAGGCACAAATTTTATTAAAGGCGCAATTTTGTTGTGCAAATCATAGCATTGCCTTTCCTAAGCATGGTCAGGACTGGCGTGTTATTGCAGAACTATTTGCACCCATATAGGCGCAAATCAATGTTAAATATGACACAAACATCTGGAAGAAGGAGAAATACAAAGACAAATTAGGTGCAAACCGGGAAACTGCTACATGACAAACAGCTGGAGAAAGGAGCAACAAATTCCGCAAATACCCCTATGCGCTCAAAAAGTCACTAAAATGTAACCAAAAAAGGTGCATCAGACTAAGATAAAGGACCTTCTTAATCTTGTTGGACTTGACGTGCTATCTAACTACCCATCTAATATATCCATCTCATCTGTCTAGGTATCTATCTCTCCCTATATCTGTCCATATATTCATCACTTTCTCTTCCAATCACATCCATTCAGAATTTACTATAGGATCACAACTGGTATCTATCTAATCTCTCTCTCTTCTATCTCTCTCGTATATGTGTATGTGTATATATATATATATCAATAATCTAACTGTCTCATATCTCTATTATCTATGTCTATCATCTATCTATCCTTCTCATGTATATTCAGTATGGGGGATTTGTCACGGCTTGTATACAGGAACTGCGACTTCTCCGCCCCTGCGTCGGTTGGGCAGAGAAGGAGCGATGCCGGATCGTGCAATGGGCCAGCATGAGGCTTTCCTGCCCCCCACCTGGACACTGGCTATATCCAAACCTGGTGGTGCTTCTGCTGCAAATCACTGGTCTTAATAGATCTACGGATCACCGATTACATGGGGTTTTCATGCTTAATCTTGTGAGGGAGATGTGTCTAATTTTTTACAGTAGTAAGCAAATGTTTCTAAAAATAATACATTGCCAAAAGTTGTAAGGACAAATCTCGGCCCACCACAAGGCCCAGGGTTTTACAGGCCATTTCTAAAATGTCCGGACACAAAATATCTTCTACAAAATAACCGGCTCATGTGATTCCAATAGTGCGAGAGTGTAATTAAAAAGAATTTGCAAGGAAACCACCATATAAATGTTTTATTAATTCTGCGTTAAATGCCAAACATATAAAAAAATAACAGTTTTAATAAAAACACCACCTGCTGTGTTGGGGTGGTCTTCTCTTTTTTACGCTCCACTTCCAGGATGTTCTGATGCTGCAGGTCTCCTGAGAGCCTACAACGTTAAACTATTAAACTGAGCAGAGTTACAGTCACCAACTTGGATGGGAAATGTATTAAAGCCACAATTTTGTTTCCTACAACATTTATAGCAATTTTTTTTTCATGTTCCTAACAATAAAGTAACCAGGGAGCACTATACATATATAGAGCAGCTGTGTGCTGTGCATTATATGGTCAGTGTTAAGCGAAAATATCCATAGTATGGGAACCGGCAGAGAAATGTTAGGGCAACTCTACCCATCATAATCCTGATATAGACAGAGATGTACTCAACTCATGAAGGTCTTGTAACTGGGCTGGGTGGGCACCAATGCAGATGTGAACTTAGCTGAATGTAAATTGGTTGGCAAGAAGTTATTTTTTCAAACTACCCACAAATATTCTTGGATCAACTCAACTTAAAGGGAGAGGCCTGGACAGTTGCACAAAAAGAAAGTGTACCGTACTTACTCCTTCTTGCTTCTTCTTCCCATATTGCACCAATACTTTCTCCAGCCCAATAGTGCTCGGAGGTTATGGGACCATCTGCTTCCAATCCATGGCCTTCTTGGACCACTAGGTATCACTTATGAAGTCAGAGAAATTGTCCCACTTTGAGACAAGGGATTGGCCAAAGTGGGTCCTTTGAGATCCCAACACTTCTGGCTGGATGCAGAGTTATAAAGACCGCGAGTACTGGTGCGATGTGGGAACTGGCAGAGAGAGCGGTATAATTTTTGTCACCCCTACACCTAAAAGGTTATGCAGCATTCCTAAGACGACGCTTCTGACAGTGGTCTCCAAGTTCAACAATGGATCTCATCTGATCTAATCCTACATGTTTTTATCGTCTCCTGTTGCCAAAAACATTCCGATCTCCTGACTTTTTTTTTTATATTCATGGTGATTTATAGCAATAATTTTTATTAAAACTTAAAGGGCATCCACCACCAGGATGAAGGACAGTATGCAAAGGAACCCAACTGGCCCCCGGCTCCATAGGTGTCAATAAAACCTGAAGCCCCTCAGGCTCATGCTCAGGCTCCAGTTGCAATGAAACCTACCCCAAAGAACATTTCTTTGAGAAGACCAGATTTTCAGTTCCACCATATATGCATACTTACCATTTTCTATAAGATGATCATCATCATAGAAAACCATTTTTTATACAATTTTGGTTGGCTGTCTCAAAGAGGTTTCATTGTATATGTCCATTTACTTAATGTACAACCCATGATTCTGAATCTCGTACATCTGCATACCTAAGATGTTGACAGCTTTCCTACCACCCTGTTGTTTTAGCCGGATTTACAAAATGCACCAAGTTCATCAACTCTCCTTATCCATTTTCACACAATTATATCTCGTATCGTTGAACCTGATGGATGACGTCTGCGTACCCCTGCGACAAAATTGTACAGTATCTTCCGTTATTTCCCAAGACATGAAGTCACTGGTGGATATTCTGTAGAGATGGATTATGGAGAAGATTAAAGAGACCTCAATCCACCCCAGAGAGCTCTATTCATATTGTGACCTTAAACATATCCACAGTTTCTTATATTGGACTAAAAATACTCCCTCGACAGCTGGACTGAACTTGTCCCACACAAAGGAAACGGCGCGGGGGCTTAGAGCTAAGAAGCCATATTAAACAAGAATAGTATCTTCCCCCCTTTCTGGCCAAAGATAGTAAAAATTAACATGCAGCTGGCTCCTCTGATAAATGGATTCGGTTAGGTCACTGAGGGGATGCATGTGACACTAAGTGATTTACAGTCCCTTTACCTTAATGAAATTGTTTCAGCGAGATGACGCTGAGAGCTTTTAATGGATGGCTTTACTTGATGTAATGAAATTGCATTCCTTTGGCATTTAATATAAGGTGCAGTTATTATTTACTCGAGCTTTTCCAGAGCTACTGTTTCTATCCAGCACGGCAGCAGCATCAGCATCAGTCGGGTAGTAGCTCAGTGCATGGTGCACGCTGAAGACGAGCAGAGTGGAGGGGGATAGCTGCTACATAGGGAGGCCTAAACCGGTAGATCACACAGTCTTAAGTAGATTCCCCTTCATCTGTTCACAGGCAACTGGATTTCAACCAGATCAGCTGTATCGAAGATGGAGCGTTCAGAGCCCTGCGCGACCTGGAAGTGCTGTGAGTACATCTTATCTTACTCTATGTCTTCGAGCAGCTTATGACTTCATGTACTGGGTATTTCACTATCTGTTATCATCTTGTCATTATATTGTGATGACTATGTATCGATAACTTTTTCCTGCATGAAATGATAATAGTAATACACCAATAATGTATGGCAGGGGGAGAACATGGTCAGTTCTATTTGTAAACTTGCAGTAAAGATGTAGGAGGAGGTAAGGAGTTTATAGACCTGGCACATATTGCGCCAGTCTTGCCCCGCCTGTTTGTATGCCGCAATGGCGTACACTGCAGATGACGCATAGGCGCCATCTTTTATAATGCACAGATTGATGTGATTGTCATTGTATTCTTCCACTATTTTACTCTATATCTGAGTCTTCTTTCTATCTCACTCATTTTACTTCATAATATAATCTTTAGATAAGTCTATAAACAGGTGGCCGGCGTTATCATTTCTTTATGTAGAAGACATGATTTACTTTTCACCTGCATTCGGGGCAAAAACTTTTTTACAACTTTATTTTCGATTGCCTTTTAAAAAGGATTGGTCATAGGGAGACACATGCATAAGATATACTCCCCAGTATATACAGCAGTGTCCTTAAATAGTGTCCTCATACAGTAAATGGAAACATATCTCATGGTTAAGACAGATAGGCTCCATAAGTCCAAAATGGCAAAGGATAATGGCACTGGAACTAGAAGAATTTGTCAAAATTGGCCCTTTTTTGTAAAATATTATAGTCATTATCCAGACGGTCCCCTACTTAAGGACACCCAACTTACAGACGACCCATAGTTGAAGACGGACCCCTCTTCCCACTGGTGAAGTCTCTGGATGTTACTATAGTCCCAGACAGCAAAAAATGTTTAAACTCCAATTGTCACTGGGGAAAAATTTTTTTGTCTGCATCTGCAATTATAAAATATACAGTTTCGACTTACATACAAATTTAACTTAAGAACAAACCTATGGACCCTATCTTGTATGTAACCCGGGGACTACCTGTATTTGCATGGTAAACCCCAAAAATAACTTGCTTATTCTTCCCCAATCCTGTAATCCTTAACTTATGATACCCCTAAGAAATAGCATTGCCAGGTTCTAAATCCACTAGTTTAAGGTTATTGGACTGAGAATTAGCTCGTAGCTTCCTAGCGGCCCAACTATCTCATGCAATGAGCTGCTTATGTAAATATCAGTGCACGAAAACATAGCCACACATAGGATTGATACAACAGATATTTGCAAAGGAGAGGGCCATGGGCCATGTGTATTGGCCAAGATTGCCTGATCATCATAGGCAAAATGAATGTAAAATTATGAAAGAATGTTCTGTTTTAGAGCTCAGAACTAGATCTAAAATTTTTGCTACAATGTAACAGTATCGCCTATAGAAGTGCTCCACCAATGATTCTAACAAATAGTGTCTTACATAAAAAATAAACCAAAAACTCCATTCAAAAGTTTAGCAAAATTGAACCAGCATAAAGAGATTTCCAAACCTCGCATAAAAAAATTGTTATGACTTATTTTAAGATGAATTTCCAGCTTTCACAGCCCTTTTATGTTTTATATTGTATCGCAGATTGCCAAAAACCTGGTTTGTTTTTACCGGCCCTACGTGTAAAATCCGATGTTGTTAAGATTTTGGAATTTTATTTATAGAATGTAGAAATTTTTCTATGAAAATGAGATGCATTGAAAAGTACCATAAAAGTAAACAGTGGTGAAATATAGCTAAAAGTGAAAAAATAAAATAATATTATAAAATGGTTCATAATTAACCATTCAACAGTAGAGGGAAACAATGGTTTTTACACCTTTTATTTTATTTTTATAAATAATGTAATATTCAATTTTTCTTTTAATAAATTGTATGTATTTACTGAATCCACCAGTGGTTATGAAATCGCCATATTGCTCAATAGTCCAGGGCAGAACCAATGTCATCGCATTAATAATAAGAACATTTATATAGCACCATCATATTCCATAATGCTTTACAAATGATAGGGGACATATACAAATCTAATATTACATTACAGAGTACAAACAGTCATATGGAACAATAAGAGTGAGGGGCCTGCACACAAAAGCTTACATAGCATTACTTAAACTTGGCAATACCATTGGCACCACCATAGTCAAAGTGATACCGGAAGCTTGCTCAAGCAACATTTGCTGATATAATTTAGGCATATACAGGCAGCCCCCTACTTAAGAACACCCGATTTACAGACGAGCCCTAGTTACAAACGGACCTCTGGATGTTGCCAATTTACTGTACTTTAGCCTTAGGCTACAATAAACAGCGGTTACAGTTATCACAGGTGTCTGTAATGAAGCTTTATTGTTAATCCTGGTTCTTATGACAACCCAACATTTTTAAAATCCAATTGTCACAGAGACCGAAAAAATTCTGGCCTGGGATTACAATAATAAAGTATACAGTTCCGACTTACATAGAAATACTACTAAAGAACGAACCTACGGAACCTAACTTGGGGACTGCCTGTATAAAATCTGGATTTGTACCACTTGCCATTTCTGAACCTCACTTGTAAGTTAGGGTTGGGATGTCCATGCTTGGATAGATTTTGGTAGCCCCTTGATATACACAATGTGCTCCTTTGACAGCATTGAAGACAACCTCATCGTAAGAAATGCCAAAATCCCAGGTTTAAGTCCTACCAAGGTCAACATCTGAAGACAGTTTGCATGGGTTTTTGTAGTTTCCTCCCATACTCCAAAGTAAACTAGAGTTTTAGGAAAGCAACCATGTGTAAAACAGCAAAAAATGATTGTCACAATAGTATGGTGGACTAATATTTTTGATGACAAAAATGCAATTATTAAGAAGCAACACTTGTACGTTTCTTAGTCTCTTGGCTGAATATTACATTGTAGAAGCAAAATATATAAGAAAAATTAAATTAGTTCAAAATGTAAAAAAAAACTATATGAATAATGAACATTTATCTACCCGTGTAGACAAAGTATGTTCTGAAAAAAATTGTACAGGCTTCTCTAACCTTCATATGACCTTCATTGAATTATAAGAGTAGGCCAGGCAAATGGCCACCATGCGGTCTCTTAGAAGTAAAAGCGAAGAAGTTGTAAAAAAAGAAAAAAAATGTAAATCTTCCCATTTACAGGTTTTTATCGTTAAATTATTTTTATAGATGGTTGAGGTCATTTTAAAATTTCCCTAAATTTTATGGATTAAAAGTCCTAATGGATCAAGTGTTTTATATATCTGTAGGGCTTAATACCTAAAATACCTGCATTATGTAGCGGTTGGATTTATGGCGTCCACACCCATGCCCACTGCGACTTATAAAAATCTGCTGATGTAAGTGGGAGGGACATGTTTAGGGAGTGGGGGGCTGGAATAGTCTAGAAATTTGGAAGGGCGAGTCCACCCTTGATAAGCGGAAGACACACTCACACTCCTCCTGCACAATGCGCATTCCTACTGGTGTAGTCAAGTCCTCCGACGGAGCCCCTTTGCACATTGCTTATCTACCGAGAAGTGGAAATATGATTACGCAAATTAAAGGCAAGTCTGTATAGGATAACTTAAAGGATACATTTTGCTTAATTTTATAGATTTTTTTTTTGTTCTTGTAGGAATAAACTACTGTTTATGCTTTATAAATTGTAACTGTATATTTAAAGTATATTTTTTTAATATAAAAATGAACAATTTTGGTACCTTTTAGATACTAAAGAGATTTGGAATAGTAGAAGTCACTGCAAATTTTATTCTTGTCCACCTAATACAAACCGTAGAAGATTTTTTATAACAATTATTTTGTTTTTAGAATTTTTAAGTCTTTGTGTTTTAATAGTTTGGCTCAATTACAAAATTTTAATGACTACAGGCAGTCCCCGGGTTGGATACAGGATAGGTTCGTTCTTAAGTTGAGTATGTAAGTCGCAACTGTATACTTTATAATTGTAGCCCCAACCAAAATTTTTTTGGTCTTAAAAATTTTGGGTTGTCATAAGAACCAGGATTAACAATAAATCTTAATTGCAGACACCTCTGATAACGGTTACAGTTGAAGCCTAAGGCTAAAGTACAGTAAATTACCAACATCCAGAGGTCTGTTTGTAACTAGGGGCCATCTGTAAGTTGGGTTTTCTTAAGTAGGGGACCGTCTGTATTATAGTTTTTTTTATTCCTACAACTATGTACAATGTACTTCACCCCTAAATACTATGGCTACAGTTGAGAGTCAAAAAGCTTATTCTTGGACGTTTTAGGTAACTTAACTTTTTTTGTTAAAGAAATAATTTCAAAGATAAAGCAAAAAATTTTTAAAACTTCACCTACGATTCATCCAATCATAATATCACAATGTGGCACTAGAAAGCTTTTTGTAGGAAGTGACTTTTCTATGAGAAACTGTGGTAATATTTCTTGACCCTATTTTGACTTCCCCTTCCCACAATGCACTGCATTGTCGAGGGCTTTGATACCAAGCACTGTATTAATTGGGCTACGCAACTACAGTTTTCATTAGCAGCACATTAAGTAAGTGGAAAATGCCCGTGGGAAATGCAGCACAGACTTTAAAACGTTTTAGGTTAATCCAGCGATGTATTTTGCTAAGGTTGGCTGCAATTAATATGGTTGTTGTGCACAATTACACAAGGCAAGGGAAACATATTGAACAGATTTTTCGAGCAATAAACTTTAAGCTGTCAAAAAAATAAAATACACAAGTCTATTACAAATTCGTTTTTGACTTTGGCTGATCTGACTTCATCTCTTTCATGTTTTACAGCACCCTCAACAATAACAACATCACTCGACTCTCGGTGGCAAGCTTCAACCACATGCCAAAACTTCGAATTTTGTAAGTAGATCGTTATTAATGGATCTCTAGCGTGCTGGGTGCATGATGTTAAATAACTTTTTTGATGTTGCCTTCAAGTGAAAAAAAATTCAGTGCAAAGGTTTTTTTTTCCCGCCATTTAATGTTACTGTGTCATGACTTCCTCTAGTGCGTTTTATGGGCAAAAAAAACCCCGAACAAAAATTGTATAGCTTGAATTTTTTTTTTTTGTTAGAAATTATTTTTTGAAGTATCAATTATCTTGTATCATAATTTTGAATATTAATTACCGTATATACTCGAGTATAAGCCAACCCAAGTATAAGCCGAGGCCCCTAATTTTACCACAAAAACCTGGTAAAACCTATATTTTTTTTACTCGAGTATAAGCTGAGTTTGGGTTTTCAGCACATTTTTTTGTGTTGAAAAACTAGGCTTATACTTGAGTATATATAGTACTTTTTATGTATTATCTTAAATGATTTTCTATATGATAGAAGGGTGTAAGTGGCTGTGTTAAAAAGTGTAAAAGAAAAATGCTAAAATGAATTTTTAAATTGTTTTATAGCACAAAAAAATATTTTAAAAAGTTGTCATTAAATATCAAAATGTTAAAATTTTTGTATAAAATGTATAAATGTTTAAAATTTATTCATATTGGATAAATCTTTCTCCTTATTTGTCCTATTTTTAATAAAATAAGCATAGAATTGAAAAATAATCCTAACCCTTCAATAAAAATTTGCTAGCTCTTCTTGTTCTACCATTGACAGCTCTTTAGAAATAAAGACTGCCTAGACATATTGGATAGGTCACATTTTATTTAAGAACATGGACTTTGATTGGCTGTCACATTTGATAAATTGGAAATCCTTAGTCTTTTACGACTGTACTGCAGCCAGACCTAATTAAAGTGAAATGGCTCTTAGACAAAATCCGTTACATGAAATTAGCTTATAGAGACGGAGTTGAGTGTTTTAATATCCATTACAGATATTTATTAAGGACGGTGTTAACTAAAGGTGAATAGAATTGTTCTAGAAAAGGAAGACCTGGTGGGTAGTGTTACAGTGATTTACAAACTTAAAATTGTTTTAAAAAAATTAATTTATAACTTTTATAAGTTGGCAGTCAATTTATACGTCAAATACGATTGGACTGGCAAAGTGAATAATAAAGAATATTGAAATATTAACAATTACAACATATAAAATAAGAAGAATGTATCATTCCATAGTTAAAAAAAAAAAAAACTACAGCTGTAAAGAAAAAAAAATCTGTCAAATTTTGGCAACACTTGTAAATGTAATCTTCACCTTGGAATTCCGCCATGATCCTTTGCCCGTCTCGAAGTAGCAAACGTCTTTGTTTCACCACTTACATCCTTTAATTTCAGCCGCCGTATTGAGCTTGGGTCCCGATGGGCAAAAAGCAACTAATCCCCTTTTCTTTGATTAAACAAAAAGAGAGGAAATCAGAAAAAGGATACAAGGAGATGTTTTATATTGAATTATTTTTCGGCCTTGTTCAGTAGAAAATGAATGTGACCTGTTAAAAGGATTTTGCAGGCAGTTTCTATAGAGACTAATAAAGAAGGACTTAGTGATATTTCTAATTGGGAGCCCAATCTTTTACAGGTCTTTCTTCACTCTTGCTGTCAGTACGCTGCCCCTATAGAGCAATTTACTAGAGCTTTTTTTCCTTCCTTTTTTTTCGACTCCGCTTTTGACCAGCTATTTAGCTACATAATTCCAAAACTAGTTGCAACTCTTACTAGGTTTTCTTTACCGTCTGTAAAGGAATGGTGACAGAACTGGAGAGTTTGCATTTTTTGATGTTGGTAAACATGGGATCTTTTCTCCCCCAAGGAATTATTTGCTAAAAAAAACTAAAAAGAAATGTATATTTAGAGGAGTTAAAAGCTAACATGCTAATCAGTGGGGATCTCAGTGGTGGGAACCCCATGGGTCACGAGAATAGGGTTCTGTTGTACCCCTGTTTCACCCTAAAAGAATGGAGCGGCAGGTTGGACATGTGCACTGCTCCCCCATTCACTTTGTCTTTGGAGTACGACACTCAGCTATCTCCATCAGTGCCATAGAGATGAAAAGAGCAGCCGGACATATGCGCGTGCAGCTGCACTCTTTATTCGGGGTACAACGAACCCCTGTTATCTTAGTCTGCAGTGGTCTCACCACTGAGATCTCCACTGATCAGCAAGTTAGCATACATGCTATGGATGGGGGACATCCACTTTAAGTTTATAAGCAAAGCATAGAAAAGAGTAACGGCACTCACTTGATAGAAAAGTGTAGCGTCCTTTAGTCAAGCGGAAAAAAGCACATGCAGGGAGGAGCAAGCCCTGGCAACGGGGCTGTTTTGCGCTCTGTAGCGCTTTCTCAACTTTTCTATCAAGTGGGTGAGTGCTGTTACCCTTTTCTATGCTTTGCTTATCGACTACTGTGTTTATTAACTGAGCCCCACCGTATGGTTCTCCACCGCGGTCTCCGGTTCCAGGATTGGTCTGTGGTTTAATGTTGTTCGAGTGGGGATATTGCTTCGATAGAAGATAGTGCCCACCAGATTTCTTCCTGTGATCTTTTCTACACTTTAGGTTTATAGTTTATTTTTTTTGTAATGTAATATTGTCAGAATTTTTGTCTAACATGTCTTTGACTTTTTTTTGTCTTTTCTTCTTTCTCACAGTCGACTTCACTCCAATAACTTATATTGTGACTGCAACCTGGCCTGGTTATCTGACTGGTTACGACAGAGACCCCGCGTTGGCTTGTATACTCAATGCATGGGACCCACTCACCTGAGAGGACACAATGTCGCCGAAGTCCAAAAGCGAGAATTCATATGCAGCGGTAAGGATGGAATTGGTCGAGCTTTAACCTACTTACTAGTAAAAATAAAAAATTGTGTAGTAATCAAATTTTATGGATAAATTTCACCACTGTCAAACTTTTATTTCATTAATTATAATTAATATTATAATGTAATATATATCATACAAGTGTGTTATAAAATAAGTAATTGAAGCTCTTTGGCCGTACAACAAGGCGATACGGATTCATAAATTAAAAACATTGTAAAAGAATTGAAAAGAAAAATGTTGACCATTATTTTTTTTCTGTAATTACATACTACCCAAATACAAACTACCATAAAATACACAGAACTTAAAAACATACATACAGAAGGGTTGTCTACGCATGATCTTCACCCAGCATTCATATATATAAGACTAAGCCAACAATTTACAATTGACTTTGTTTTCTCTGTTTATTTTCCTCGTACATATCTCTCAGATGAGGATGAAGGCAAGTCTCATTTTCTTTCTCAAATCCTCCCTCACCGTACACTTCCATATAAAGAAGGCACTGGCTTTGTGTAAATTAGATAGAACTTCATATACATGATCCTCGATAATCCACTTCCGATACCTTGCAGTGCAGTATAGACCAGAGATTTTTTTTGTAAAATTGCCTTACAATAATTTGAATTGTCAATTTCTCTTGCAGGCCAACAGTCATTCATGGTCACCTCCTGCAGCGTCCTACACTGTCCAGCTGCTTGTACCTGCAGTAATAATGTTGTGGACTGTCGAGGAAAAGGCCTAACTGAGATCCCGACCAATCTTCCGGAGACTATAACGGAAATGTAAGGTTTTATCAAAAATACCTTCTTTACGTCTTACTGCGTGATATTAAAACGTCAATAATTCATCCAACATAACATAAATGTACGTGTATAGTATGTCCTCCGTAGACCGCATTGCCATTTTCATCGCCTAGCTAGAACATAGAGATATAAGGAGGGGGATTCACTTTCTGACACATAAGTAAGCACTCATTGGCAGATGAGCATTTCATCCCAAGGTTTTCCGTAGCTCTATTCAAATAAGATGAGCTTGTCTATAAAGGGCATATAAATGGAGTGGAATAGGATATTATACCTGGTATGGTGTTATGCTGCCACCTTGAAAGCCACTGTATTTTTGTGCAACCCACTGCTCCTTTCAATTGGGGATACAAATGAAACCCATTTTTGTGATCTGCGGTGGATCGCAAAACTTTATAACTTGTTGAGACAACCCCTTTAAGTTAGGCTGTGACAAATTTTGGCAGAACCTGATGATATCGTCAGCGTGCATGTTGAATTTCAACTCGCGATCCCTTTGTACCCTTTAATGTCTGATACTGATTATTTAACTCTGCCCACCGAAAGCACCGTCCAACATGATTGTTGAGCGGAATGGAACATACATTAGTATTGACAGGAATTTCCAGGTATAATGATAGGAAAGATCCTTAGTATGTGATTCATGGGAAGCAAATGGAATTAGTCACTACACTGTGCTACTTACTTTAGGCTTCATCACTAGTGAATGAAGATGAGCAGACCTGATGGTCCGGTTTGGGATCGGTGTTCAGGTTCGGCCCCCTGACCCAGACATATCTGGGTCCGACGACTGAACCCAAACACTGAACCAGACTATCGAGTCCACTGATCTTAAATACTAAAATCAGTGCCAGGTATTGACCACCCCACTAATCTCCTAATATTGACCTAGCCTATGGAAAGGTAAATAATTAATTAATTATAGCTCTAAAAACCCTCTGAAAATAGTAGCTGACAACTAATATCAATTTTAAGTATATGGTCATGCTTGCAATATGGCCCTGAATGTAATTAAGCTGTGCAATGAGATGTTTAGATTGAACGTTGAGTTAGTCATCAGCGTGAATCGTTGAATTTTTGGCTTTACATGGGCAACTTACAGGTTAAAATGTGCTTGTTAGGCAGAAGCAACAAGAGCGTAGATGTCAACCAAAGATCACCGTTGGTTCAATTTCCTTTCCTGTTTTAAATTATGTTGCCCAGATGGTGCATCCTCTAGTCTCCAGCAAACGCTGTGAAGTGTTTTCATTAAAGTGTCTTTGATTTACCTGCTTAGTAGTCAAGTGAATTTATATGGACAAAGAAAAGCCTGGAGCGGTGCGTCTGCAGAGAGAGGGAACATCAGGAGTCACAAGTGGATGCACTGAATTTTTAATAGAGTAGCCTTTGAGCCATATACCTTGACACGTCGCGGTATCCAACCAATGCATCGCTTATCACTCATTATTTATTGATCTGCCTGTACACTGTGATACATGGGGAGTCCATGTCATTGTTAATGTGAAATACCAGGGCTGCGCGTCGCCCCGTCCTATCTTCTATGCTTGTCTCTTTCCTTTCTCTATTTCCTTCCTGTCATTTCTCACTGTCTCCCTACTTCCCTGGATTCTTTTTATTTGTTTCTCTTCTCAATTAAGTTGAAATAGTTAACATCCTGCTTTGAAATAAGCTTCTAGGACACTGGTTGAAAAGGAAAAATTTTAACATCTTGAGGGAGCATGTACAAAGGCCACAATATGACTCCAAAAATTGGTAAAGGGCCATAGTGTTCATCCTTTCCATATAAGTATATTTTGGGTACCAGGTAGGAAGGATCCAACATCACATGCAGTACTGTTTGCCATCTTAACTCTCATGGCCACTTTACGTAACAACACTTTCAAAATTTTATCACAGAGCGGAACGACTGCTTTTAAGGGGTTGTCCATGAATACGAAAAACTTCCAGGGGTTGGGGTAAGAATTAAAACAAACACATAAATTTACCCTGCTCCGGTTCCTGGTTCATTACAGTAGTTCCAATTTGGGGTCCATGAACCCGCTTCATCTAAAGACTGGCCTCCTCGGACATGGGACATCACTTCCATTTTCCAGAGGACATTACTGTGTTGGCCCCTGGTCCGAAGAGGCCAGTCATTGGGGCTCATTTACTAAGGGTCCGAACACTGCTCTTCCATCGGGTTTCCCGAATATTTCCGTTTTGAGCCGAATTGCCCCGGGATTTTGGCGCACGTGATCGGATTGTGGCACACTGGCGCCGGCTTTCACACGACAGAAATCGGGGGCTTGGCCGTCGAAGAACCCGACGGATTCGGAAAGAAATGCGGATTTTAAAAAACGATTTGTGTCGCAAGATCATGCACTTACATGCACCAGGAAAAAGAAGGTGGACTCCGGCGGACCTCGGCGTAGCAGGGACACCTGCTGGATATCGGGCGCACAACCTTAGTGAATCTGGCAGACCGGAATCTGACAACGCGCCGCGGGATCGCGACTGGACCGGGTAAGTAAATGTGCCCCATTGAATAAAGTCCAGTGTCTCCCAGGAACTTTCCAAAACTAAAAGCGGCATGGGAATCAACCGAGAACCAGTGTAAATATTACTCCCTGGAGAATATATGCATCTTGGTTGGGTCATACAGAGCTTAAGTGAAGCTGTAGAATTTGTACGAAGTCCTTCACTGCATTTTTATTTGCATTTTATACCAAAGATTTATTTCCTTTTTTCCTCATCTCTATATTACTTGTCCATATAATGCCCCAATTTCTTGGATTTAAGTAGAAGTCCACCCTTAAATTCCTTTCTTTTGCATATTTTTTAGTATACCAATCTTATACTTACACCACAGGTGACTACCAAATTTAAGAATATAAAAAATCTCATCCGAACATATTTCGCTACACACAGAAATCCTAGCTGGATTATATTGTATTATATATTTCTTCTTGCACACCATGAAATCGACATATCCTCGCATTTGTAATACCTTGTCAGGATGATGATATATTACACCTAATAAAATTCTTGTCAGACTGACTTTTATATCTGTTTTCACATGGTGCAGAATGGAAATAGGATAAGTCATGGAAGAGACGTTCACAGATTCTAAATGATCTGTGAAAGCAAACCAAAATGTACTACAATAAGTCCTATTATACAGGGTAAAATATACAAATAATATAAAATTATTATGGCATTAAATGACCCTAATTACTTGGTAAGGTATACCTCTAAGTTAAAGAAATATTCCTACATAGAGTAACGTCTAGTTTAGACATATTACCTATGAACGAGTTTGATGTGTGTAACTCCCCTCCAACTCTATGCTGTACTTATCTGGGTTCAGTTACAGTAAATGATCTTTCGGGCCGGATGTTCCAGCAAGCACACAATGGGGGTTTGATGCCCAGGTAGTTATACATTGATTAGGTCATCAATAACAGATCTTAGTTTGTCCGAGAACAGGGGCATCCACTGATTATTTCCATGGCATGGGAAGCATCAACAGTATAGCCCCATTCTATGAGTAGTGGCCAAGCTGGGTAACTACAACTCAAAGGAATGGTAACTACAGTAGAATAAGAGTGAAGAAATCAGGTGATACCTTTTTGAGGTTGAATATATTTGATGGTGAGCTTTCGAGAATACTAGTCTACTGGTAACTACATTAACACAGCTTGGCCCCTACACAGAGAATAGAACAGATCATATATATATTCCATATATTTAAAAAAAAACACTGTACCCATTCCATGCACCTTTGTAATAGGTTAAATTTTCACCACTTGTCCTGGGCCTTGAAATATTTTATCGGTCGTGTACCTGTCAATCGAAAGAACCCTGAGATACTGTATATAATCCCTGTCATGAGAATTACGTTGACAGCCATGAAATGTCCTTCCACTATTTTTACCCCTTTTAACTTATTACCCAAACCATCAAATCCTATCTCTACAATCTATATCCTTTTCTCTGACAGATGTTATGGCCTTCCATTATAAATAGCAAAGTCGCAATATAAAATATGTGCTTTCCGATCCCATTTTCCAGCCTTGTAGCGGTAATAGTGTGAATCATCTGTTGGCCTCTAGAATATTTCTGCTTTTCGACAGCTCAGGTCAGACCTCACTCATCTCGACACTTTCTGGTATAGGATGAATTCATATCTGGTCATATGTAAACTTAGAATTTTTGGAGATGTTTTTTTGTAAGCTTAGAAGTTCTCCCTCTGTCTTGGCATCTTCTTCTGAGAAACATATGTAAGATGAAAGATGGCACTTGCGGCAGGCATTAAGGAGGATGAGCCTTGGCTCTGCCGTTATACGATCATTGGGATAGTCATGTCATGATTATAGAGCTATATCCTTGGAAATAATAGCCATCATTCTCATCGCTTTGTACTTTATTCTGCTCCACGGATTTTGCAGCCTGAAGGTGTAACCGCTTTGTCATTGATTGAAGGGCTCTCACTTGTCACATGTTCCCATGGTGTCAGTTCTAACCTCGTTCACTGTCGTCTATCTTTTTGGACCAATATATTGTATAATTGGCCAATATCAAAAAATTATCAAAGTCAGATTTTATTGCCTTTACCAATTCATGGCCTTACGGCATTTTGATTGTATTAGAAGTATTTGCACTTTCTTTTTATCTTTTTTTGTTTCATTATTTTAATTGGTGATGAGCCAACCCTTTGCGGTTTGGGTCCGCTCAACCTTATTTGTAATCACAACCAAATTTAAAAAGTAAATTTCTGTATATTGATTCTTCTCCAAGTATGACAAAATTCATTTTGATTGTAAGATGTAACTCTGAAGTCTTGTTACCGGATTATGAATGATTATCTATACTTGGAAATGTCTGCATGATAAATGTGGTTATATTTGAAAAGTATCCAAAAAAATTGATTTGCGAAAATCCCACAAATATAATATATTTTGATGTTAGCTGTTTTTAACTATCTAGTCCTGGCTAGCCTTAAAACATATTCGGATACAGATAATATACCTGTGTAAGACTTTTAATGTACAGGACATCTTTGGTGATGGATACAATTGTTACATCTGGAATAGCAATGGCTAAGTATGGGTACACTTCATCTGTCGGAATGAGGTCTAACTGGTTATATATTAGGAGTCTTGATGTATGCTGGGTGATAAAATATCACACAGCCAAGCCACTCGTATAAAATATGCAAAGCATATCCCAAAACATTTATCACTTTCATTTTCCTACTTGGTATTCCGAGAGATTTCATCAAACAAACGTCATGTTTCCTGACTACATTTCTGTAGATCATGCACACCAGCCCTTGGTCGAGATAATGTTTACATCACAGGCTATGCATATATATATATACATCAATGCTATAGGATTAATACATCTCTTCCTACAGCTGTTCAGATTAAAATCAGGCTGGCAGATATCCAGGATGGAGCTCAGAGTCTCACAAATCATCTTCAAGGGCCACAGTTAACTTTTTGTGCTTTTGAGGGCAACCATGAAATGCGATCTGTTTCAGCCTCTTCATTCCCATGAATATTTAGAAATAGCACCTAGATGAGGACTGCGTACATACCCAGACATATAAATATAGCTAAAGTTTTTAGATATTGTTTCAGTGGGTGAAAATGAATAAAGAAATCCAGAGCTTCCCATAACATTATAAATTGGAAGATAATATTTCGTTTAAAAACTTTAAAGGGTTTGGCACAAGATTTAATTACATTTTCTATCCATGGATAACGGAGGTCGGATCACTTTGGATAGAGGAATCCACAAACTCTTGGGTCAACCCCTTTAAGATAGCGATTTACATTATTTTATTGGTTGCCAAACCTGATGATTTCAGAAGACGAAGCCACTCAACTGCTCTTCCCAAATTTCAGGGTCGTCAAGCACAAAACTGAAGAGTTGTAGTGTCTTCTCCTTTCCAAAATCAGAAAAGTTTCACTCTCATTCAAGCCAAAGAAGAGGACCTCAGATATCTAAAATGTTCTACCAG
This sequence comes from Engystomops pustulosus, assembly GCF_040894005.1. NCBI lineage: Eukaryota > Metazoa > Chordata > Amphibia > Anura > Leptodactylidae > Engystomops > Engystomops pustulosus. The sequence goes on along the minus strand of NC_092411.1, from coordinate 262,915,938 downwards.
CCTGAGAACAGCTGCCCCACCATGAACAGCCATCCAATGAGGGTGGTCATCCCTCACATAGTCTTGGAATGGAATTCAAAAAGGAATATTGTAACATTTTTTTCTTAGACATTGGTTGAGTTGAAACCAAGGAAAGTAAAAAATTACCAGATAATTTAATGGTGCAGTTAGATGATGCAAGTGATAACTACAGTATAAAACATACATCAGGTGAATAAATAGATGATGAAAACGATGATAAAAGACATTGAATAATTTGGCTTAATCCACATCAGATGTATCTATATGGTTACAAACTGTGTAAATCATAATTTCTTGTGTAAGGTCCACCTTGTGAGGATCCTTATGCAAGTCCCTACCACATGAACTTACATTTTTGAGCTTGAAAGTCATAAAGAGTTATGTTCTCAACTTTATTTTCCTTTACAGGAGACTAGAACAAAACGCAATCAAAGTCATCCCTCCGGGGGCTTTCTCACCATATAAAAAGCTGAGGAGAATGTAAGTAATAATTCCGAAGCAGAACTTTAATGGTAGTCACACGTCTCCAAAAATATTCCCCATGAGCTCTTTACAGATGGTCGATTAGCAAATATTATGGTACGAATGCCTCAGACGTGGGTCTTCTTCTCCAGTTAATCATCTGTAATGTTGGTTTATGGGTATTTAATACCTAACCGGTATTTATTAAGCCAACTCTGACTGTGTTGATGTGAATTAGTACCTCAATAAAAGTAGCTAAGTAAGTTACTGTTAGGTGCAAATTGATGTAATTTGTCAACATTTGGAGATGTGAAAAAGATCAATTTATATAGCAGTCTATAAAGTAATGGTGCATTGCAGTGGGATAACCTTGTAAAGTCTTTTCATTTTCAGTATTCGGGAGACTTGATGTTAAAAAGGGGGAGTCTGTCTACAAAATGTAGAACAAAAATGGACTCTTTTGACAGTTAGGAGCGAATTGTATCAGGGGTGCACCGGCAAAGAGGCAAGTTGAGCCACTTGTCTCAGACAGCACCATCTGCAGAAAGATAGTCGGGGCTACAGAGCAAGACTAATCTATTCATCATCTCTTACATTCGGTGCAATTGGGGTGATTTTCAGGCACCAAATCGAATCTGAATATTTTCAGATTCGCTTTAGATAAATCATATATATATTATATATATATATATATATATATATATATATGTATATATATATATATGTATATATATATATATATATATATATATATATATATATATATATATATGTGTGTATATGATTATTGTGGTCTAACAGATCTATTAAAATGTTAGTTGATGTCAATGGCTTCTCTTATTGTCCACATGTACCACGCCTGTAAGGCTTCCTTATTATTTTTTTTGTGGAGCTTCCTTTTTTTTTTACAAAATATGAGACAAGATGGCGTATTTTTGTATAAAATAAAAGGAGGGGGTTATAGAGCAAGTTCCAGGACAAGTAAAGAAACATTACTTCCAACCCGAAATGAATCTTGGCGAAATTCCTACAAATTGAATCTTGAATGATTCGTTGATCTCTAGAAGTGATGTTCCGTGCGTGGTCTACATGGAGATGTTTTGACGTATGGATGCTTTTTTTTCTTCAGGTTATGCGTGGTATTGCAACTCACTTCAAATTAGGTCATCTGCATTACAACTCACACTTGAAATAAAGCGGACATATCTTATCCTCGATAACAACAGATACATATTTTCAGATTTATAAATATACATTTTCAGACATTAAAAACTTGAGAAAGGCTCCAGTCCCCACAAGATGAAACGTTGATGGACACATAGTAATAAAATCACTTTAATTTTATCGGTGTGCTGCCATTCTCATATTTTACAAATATTTTTACTATTAGTGTTGCTTTCTCTCCATCTTGTATGAAAATATATTATTTATTAGATTGTTTTCTGTGATGTTTAGGGCTTTAGGTCAGTGTGAAATAAATGAAAAGTTATATTTCTAATTTCAGTGATTTAAGCAACAATCAAATATCGGAAATTGCCCCAGATGCTTTCCAAGGCCTCCGTTCTCTTAACTCTTTGTAAGTATAAATGACTCTTAAACAGGAGTCAAATTCTAAGTTTTGTTAGACCAATTTTAATCAGCAATTCTTAAGTCTAATTCACATATCAGCCAGTAGCTAAAAATAAAAAAGCCTGCCCTATCACTGATGAAAGTGATGTCTAGACGTCGGCTGCCAGGCTGGGCACTTAGATTGATATAGTAATAATTCATATACTGCGCCATTTCGTAATTCTACAGTAACATTCATTGATTTTTGTTCCTTTGCTAGAAATAATTGCTGCAATATTTTGATGCCTTATTCATTATTACAAAAGAGAAATAGGAGAAAACAAGCTGTATGGTAGTAAATCACACAGACAAAAAGAGCGAGCCGTATCTCTGCATACATTTGGAGAAATAAGATTGTAAAATTTTTAGTACTAACTAATTGATTAAGTTCTATGGAGAGAAAATCTACTTAAAAGCTTTCCGCAATGGGACGTGCAAATCATAGTGAAGGATGTTGAGGTTATTTCTCTTGTTCCTAAGCTAAGATGGTGTTAGTTAGTCATAAGCAACTCGAAAGCTAGTCTTTGGGAACAAGTATTCAAGACATGGACAAAAAAGTTCTAGGTTTGGGTCAGAGTTCAAGGTTCATGCACATGAAAGGAGCATTTATGGAGCCTCAATGGTAGCACTCAGCTCATGGTTGTGGTCAGTACTAAGGGGCTATAAGAACTTTTTGTCCTACCGGATGGTACCCCGTTACATTGTGGTGTTATTCTACCTCTAATGGACCCTGTGGACATATTTTGGTTGAATTCTACTGCAATAGATGAAGAAGTATGAAGTCAATATCATAAGAAGGCACAACATGATCTTACTTTTATGGGTGCCATGTTACAGGTACAAACTGAATGGAAATCCACAATCATAAGACAACAAGTGGACACTTCCAAGAACTTCTAATTCCACTAATAACCCCACTTTTTGGTCCTTTTTGGTCTATATTTATTCTTTAGGACTAATCTAACATGGGGAGGACAAAGATTAGGAATAAAGATTAGCAGACCCAAAGTGTGTGTCCGGGTTCAGCATTCTAACGAGTTCCTCCCGAGCTACACATATTGAAGGATTGGCTTCCGAGCAGCCAATCTGGCAAATTAACACCCCTAACAACTAGCCATGACTATGATACCCCTGGCAAATCATAGCCATTGCTAGTTGTAAGGGGTGTTCATTTCCCGCATTGGACGGTGTTCGGATCAGGAAGAACGCACGTAGATGGAGAGGAATGCATCCAAACACTGAACCCAAATCCACACTTCAGGTTCGCTCCACTCAGGAATTCAGAAGAGGTCCTTCTGATGTTTCCAAGAGCTACTGGGCTAACTGATGTTGATTTAGCTACTGAAAAAAACTGATCAGCTGACAGGCTCTCATGTTGGCTTGCTACTGACCAGCTTTAGGAATTACTTACTGACCCATTTTAAGGGACGTTTCTGAAGCCCTCAAGTCCATAGTCAACATCCTAGTTGGCCCACTTTGGCTAAACTACATTTCAGCAAACCCCCACGCTTGTGGGATCCAAGAATCTAGGCAGTAATGAATGAATTGATATGACTGAGATGCCTTCTCCGGCCTGGCTCATGTACATTTTTGGAATTATAAGAGTAAGGATTAATGATGTGCTTCAGCAGTAAAGATAAGCCCGCTATAATTTACAGCACTGTGATGCCCATTATCTTACACTGGCGCACTGTCAAATATTAGCGTTGCTGACAGACATGAATTATTCCATGTTATATTATATTATAGTTGCCATAAATACCCTACCCAGTTGTCCGGCAATCCATCTGATGTCACATATGCCCCGTAGTAAGTAACTACACCAGAGCTGTATACATTCCCAGTGCCTGGAACGGTTATATTCTGCAGACTTCACACCGTGTGAGTAACCCAGTGCGGACAGTTATTAATATCCACAGCCCACGTGATAGGTAATAGTTTACTACGCCTAGCAGCCACACCGTAAGCACCAGTCACTAAGACAAATTAGCAGACATTAGCCGAGCCTCATTTTCCTTGATGTTGATAAATTAATTCCACTGGGGAATATTTGTCAAAAAATTCTTCACTAACGCAACAATAATTTTTCCAGGATCCTTCTAAGGAGTGTAGCTCTTATATACAGATGTTTTAACTGGTATTTAGTATATGTGATAGAAGTTTCACAATTGATTTACTTGCAATTTCAAACTGATGGCCCTTCCATTGTTTTGCCATATGGCCGGTATACAATGGAAAGAGTTTTCTGGGTGTCCTGAGGATAAGTCATCGGTATGAAAATTTCATGGATTTCCAAGAAAAACCATTTAGAGGCAGCATGTAGTTGAACATGGTGTCTGATGTGCAAGCAGCATGTTATAGAGTAGGAGGAGCTAAGCATACTGTAGAAAATGTCCTGTCTGCAGGCCACATGATATACAGGAGGAGGAGATGTGCAGATTGTACATAGTGTCAAATCTGCAGGCTGTAAGCTATCGAGCAGGGGGAGTTGAGCATATTTTACCTAGTGTCCTATCTGCAGGTAACATGTTATAAAGTAGGAGGAGCTAAGCAGATTGTAAATAGGGGTCCTATCTGCAGGTAGCATGTTACAGAGTAGGAGGAGCTAAGAATACTGTAGAAAGTGTCAAATCTGCTGGCTGTATGTTATAGAACAGGAGAAGTTGAGCAGGTTTTATGTAGTGTCCTATCTGCAGGCAGCATGATATAGAGCAGGAGGAACTGAACAGATTGTACATAGTGTCCCATCTGTAGGCTTCATGTTATAGAGCATGAAGAGCTGGAAAGACTGTACAGTAAAGTCCTATCTGCAGGCAGTATGTGTTAAAGAAACAGTGGCTGAGCAGATTGTACAAAGTGTCCTATCTGCAGGCAGTGTTTTATAGAATAATAATAATAACTTAATTGTCCTCAAAGAGGAAAAACAGTTGTTGTGCACAGGAGGAGCTAAGCCGTTATATAATTTAGGAGTTCAATAGGCGGTTTGATCTTTCTCCTAATCCTAGATTGAGGGGGCATTAAAATAAAAACATCACAAGTTATACCTGACACTTTTTTACAGACTAAATATCGATGTGCTCTGTACCTCCTGATCCATATTATGCCAACCACAGATCGGGTCCCGGACGTGATCCCTTTAATGTCGTCAAGCCACTTGTTGCTATAGTCTCTTATTTTTTGCCATGTAACAGAAAATGAGTCTCATATTCCATATTTCTTCTTGTTATCTCGCAGGGTCCTTTACGGAAATAAAATCACAGAACTTCCCCAACACGTTTTTGAAGGATTATTCTCATTGCAGTTACTGTAAGTAATTAGAAGTAATCGTCTTTTGGTGAAATTTGAAGACTATCTAATGAATTTGTACCACTCTCAGAAGTGAATGGGTTAAATATCGGGGGGTTTTTTTTGGTTAATTGAGTAGAAATATTTTTAGTTCTCTCCGTTTTTGACCTCTGGAATATGACGCAATGTGTTCTCATGTCAACCTCCGCTGGCATCTGTAGATTTGATGGAAACCCAGGACATTAAAAAACCACAAATTGTCCTAATTTATACCAGAACCAGGCCGTTAAGCCATAAATGAGAAACACACTGTTTTCACATGCGTCTGCGTATAAATTATATGTGTTCACCAGCCGGTGTTTACCGCATGACAACATCTGACCTTCCGTAGAAGGAATGTATCATATACATCAATCTATGTCTATAACATGGCTAATGTGACAGCCTGGTAATGGCTCCCGAATCACAAGTGTCACCTTCCTCGGTCCCCATTCACTTCTATTGTTTGAATCGTAGTATTTGGAGTAGTCTGGACTGAAATAACTGGTTATATATGGGCAGATTTGAACTTAAAGGAATTGTCCTATCAAAAAGTATTTCTTCTGTCCAAAGGCATCTTGTGAAAGAAATGCCCGTTCCCGTGTGGTGTTACCCCATTTATTTCTATGGGGTGGCAGCAGATCCTCACTCAATAGAATGTGTTGGGAAAGGAAGTGGAGGAATATACCATGAGTCCTGTCTTGTCAGCTCTGTGCCGGGGCAGTGGCCATAGAGAGGGCTCTGAGAGCCACCTCTGGCACCCGTGCTATAAGTCCGCCATCACTGTCCTAGGTACTGTAGAGACCAGGATAGGTGCATCTGAAGGAACGCTCCCCCTTCAGCCTATAAAAGTGACTCCTCTCAGGCAAATATGACTCTTCTCTTATCATTTTCTCGTGACTTTGGAGGAGATTTTTAAAAAAATATAATTAAACGGGCATAAAAGAGGGAATTCTAGAAAGGACATTTTATCACTTAACTGAAGGGAATAGTAGCTTAATGAGATAAAATCTGGTGACAGGTTCCTTGAAGTAAGCATGGACTAATGTACTTTTACTGGTTAGAGTTATCCAAGAATAATTCTCCCTTATGCCCATCTAATGCCTAACTATATACCCTTAGATATGTTACTTCGACTCTTTCATGCCGTACTGTTTAGCATTGAGTGTTGGCTTCTCCCACGTCTCCTTACATGCTTATTCTTCCGTATAATGATCTCAGGATTGCTGCCTTGCCCACTTGTTTTCTTGACTCAAACTCTACCTCCTGGCACCTATTTAATAGCATATTGCCGCATGTGGGTATAACGTGCCCGACCTGTGATTTTCCTTTGAAGTGATGACTGGCTTGTGGCCATCGTGACTGATCCCGGTCTATTGAGCGGACTCTTCAGCAGCTTTTCTCCTCTACAATGCCCAGTCATAAGCAACAAGGAAAACATTTTTGTACCTGTTGAAAATCTCTCTCTCGTAACATATCCTGTATGTAAACCACTTGAAAGGAATAAGTATATCCGACAGCACCTTGGAAACCATACAGAACTTTATGCTTCAGCAAACATTGTAATGTAATGTAAGCAAAGGAAAGCCGTAAAGGCAAACCAGCAAAAACATAAAGTCTCCGGGCCAGACACACTTCCTCTACGACAAGCACATACCCTGTAGAGTGTGTATGTATCTGAATCTGGTACCAAGAAAATGATTAATGCCCACCCCTCCCCCACTAAGCCTAGGACAATCCTACTTCAAGAAAATATAGAAACTTATGTTTTATCAGTAATTTTATACCCTCAGATTTGTAATTTGAGGACCACACTGGTAAATAAGTCTAGGAACTTGGACCTCTCAGTCGAGTCTCATTAAAACTGAGTTACCTATAATGAAACAGGCCCCCAACCTACCACGTTCATGTCAATACTGCTCTGCCTTTATGTGGCAGATGGGCACTAGGACTCCTAGTTGTGATTGTGTGTAGATTTCTGTCCCTGTTCCCTATAATCCATTTCCATTGGTTTCCATTACTTCTATTGATGGGCCCAAGGCCACAAAGTCAAATATAGAACCATGAGAATGGACTGGAGTTATTGTATATGGTCCTAAGTAACATAAACTTTCCTTATGATGACAAACAAGACAACACAACATGGTCCCTTGAAAATTTAGCATCTACCTGTTCTTGTACAAAAGTTGTTTATTTTAAGGGGCATAGAGAAAACTAGGTTGACCTCATATATTCTTAAAAAGTAAAATGAAAACCATATGCATAGAAATGGGGCCGTTTGGTAGAGATTATAGTCACTCATGGGATGTTTTATTTTACCAAAAAGTAGGCATCTTGTAACCAAGTTTTCTTTCATTTCCACAATTTGTCTTCTGTGGCATCCATGTGTTCTCCTACATTGCAGGTTGCTCTCTGACTCTTTCGCCTGTAGTTCCTTGGCTCTCCTAAAAAATCTGACAACCAAATAAAATACATTTCATTCAAACGAAATGTTAACTTCATGAACATAGTGGTGATCAGAAAGAGCAGCCACAAACCAAGCAGTCAGAGAGCTCATTTGATGGATTTCACATTGTGGGGGACTGAGCAGCTTGCAATGTATGAGAATACTTGTTGATTGCAAAAGACAAATTATTGATTTAAATTTTAACAAAACATAATTACAAAATATATTTTAAGCCCAAAGTACTCACAAAAATGTCTATATTTTTTTCTTATTAAGATGGGGAATCTTAATAAGTAGAAGGAGTAGAAGGAGATCAAGTTCCACCATAGGAACGTCATCATCTTTACTTTTCAATCATTCCCTGAACTTTGCAGAACCCTGTATTGTTTATAAGGGGCCGTTCATGATGGCGCTTAGAAAACTAAAAAAAAAAAATGTTGTCATTGAACTTTACAACTGAATGAACATGAGACAACTTTGTAACTCACGTTATCTTTGGTTCAACAGATTGCTCAATGCCAACAAGATAAATTGTCTGAGGGTAGGTGCTTTCCAGGATCTGCACAACCTGAATCTCCTCTCTTTGTATGACAACAAACTTCAGACCATTGCCAAGGGCACATTCGCACCGCTGCGCGCCATTCAGACCCTGTGAGTATTTGTCATGTCGTGGTGCCGGGGATTGTATGGATGGGAAATCTGTATTTTTGGGGGGATGGTTTTGTTCTACATAATCCATCTTCTCTTTTGCATTCATGGTCAAAAAAAAAAGATGCCAGGTCATTTGCGAATAACATGTTAAATCATTCTCATTCACTCCTGAAAGGCATTTGGCTCAGAACCCATTTATCTGTGATTGCCATCTGAAGTGGCTGGCGGATTATCTGCATACAAACCCTATTGAGACCAGTGGTGCCCGCTGCACCAGCCCCCGTCGACTGGCAAACAAAAGGATTGGGCAGATCAAAAGCAAGAAATTCCGCTGCTCAGGTAATTTGCTTAGTTCTACTCCTTTCTCTTGCCAAAAACCAGTCGTCCTAGATGGCTCCACAAAGCAGCTGCTCCCCTCTCCTGAATTATTAATGTTAGGGAAGCTTCTCTTGTCAAGTCGAAAGGAAGGAAGGAGTGTTCCTGTGATCACTGAATCAACATTTTCTTGAAGATATATACACGTTAGAGAGACGTGACACTATGTTCCGTCCAGACTTGTGCCATCATTTAGTTTAAGCATTGCCTTGGCACCGAGAACATTTTCTGTGATATAAATTATGTTGTCTTTGTAGAACTTGACTGGTTCTTGGCCATCCTGGAGGTTCTTACTTCACTGACTCATAATTCTTGTAATATTTAACAGCCTGGGTGAAATACAAATACAGCAGAGCTAAGTTATCACTAGTTCACCTAGTAGATTACCTTTACTAGTGTCCTACATGCAATTTTAAGCATTATTGTGTTGCTGGTCATGCCCACTGTGCCCAACCTTGGCATATCCCTTGTGTCATTCGGTCCAGAGCTGGTGAATCTCTTCTCTGGGCATCAACTCCAAGGATGTATTGCTGATTCCCCATTGAATGATGAAGGGATGTACTAAAGTTATCAATCAAGACCAGAGAGGAGAATGCCATAGGTCAAACCACTTCTTGGGTGACACCTTGAGGACTCTTCTAGAAGATCATGTTTATACGTACTTGTCAGTAGACATTGGTAAAAATCTGAGACATTGACCAGTAACGTATCGAATAGCAGCCACTTTAAAGGCTATGTCCGTCTCATTGCTGGTTCTCTACATATACATCATAGCCATCTCATATGGTCTCCAGCTGTTGCAGGTGTCTCATGTTTTACTACTTCTTAACATTCAGTAGAGAGTTGTTTGCTGTCTGTGTCCTGCAGCCATTTATGACCAGATGTGGGCCTTGTTCTTCTACCACCATGGAGATCTTGTATTACTTTTACATTAGTATTGTTCGTTTTCTATTCCAGTTGTCCTCTGTCCACCTCCTGCAATTTAGAAGCAACTTTCTATTTTGTTTTTCTCTTTTTTTTTTATCTTGTATGTAGCTAAAGAGCAATATTTCATCCCAGGTAGGTTTTATACAGTAGTAGGGATCTCTTTCCCATGTCCTTACCAGATAAGGTTTTGCATGCAACCAGAAGATACTGTTCCTGCCTATATGCATGGAGCTCCTTGTAAATTATTACAGAGATCCCTGTAGTAGATTTGGTTTATATGTGTTTTGTGTTTTTGTCATGTGTAGTAAGTCACTATGTTAAATGTTAACTAAAGGGATTACACTTCTGTAAAAGCAGATGTGAGGGAGATGTGATAGGTCATAAGTAGTAAAGGGTCCTAGAAAACACATTTTTTGGGGACAGTTCAATAATATCGATTGATTTGTCTATTCTCATAACGTTTTCATTGACGGGAATGAGACCCACATATGCAGTTATACCTTCTGGCTTCGTATTCTGTGTTTTTGCTGGGACAAAACAGCTATTCAGTGCATGGTTGGGGTTAGGAAGTAAGAGTTCTGCTCATGGACACTTTGCCAATTAAGGCCACCTTAGAGCGTATGGAGACTTATAGTCATTCATGCTCAACTAGGGGATTCTGGGAAATATGCCAAAACTTTTGTCCAAGGTAGGAAATTTGTGGTTGCTCAGTTTTGGGTCCCAAAGGGTCAGTGGCTGGAACATCAAAATCTCTGGACAAGCCTTTCAGTAGTGGAGGGGAAAAAAATTGATATCCCCAAACCAAGGTCTGTTCAAAAAACTACATTAGACACTAGTCTGGTCTTAGATGCTAGGGTTTCAATTTTCGGTTCTATCTATGGAGCCCACATTCAAGAAAGGTGTGACATGAATGTTCTGGACCTCAATGCAGAATATAGTACAGTATCCAAAACAATCGGTGTCGGACTGGCCCACCTGAGTACCAGAGGATCCTCCGGTGGGCCCAGGCTGTAACCAAACAATGGAACCTAAAGTTCTGGCAGGAGGCAACCAAATTTGAAGGCTCCTAGGGTTTACTTCCTATATGTTAATGGCAGTTTGGGCCCCTAAAATGATTTTATTTGGGGGTTCAAAAAACCCCAGTCCAATACTTATAGACCAATTTTTAGACCAATATAGCAGGGCAAAACTGCTACAACAATATGCCAACTCTTATGACATTTTCCAAATAATTTTAACATACACATATGGTACTTTCTTTGTTTTTCACAGTTCTCTGTCTATTATCGGTTAAAACCTTTAAAACCAGGAGAAAGACTTCTGCATTTGCACCAGATTTTTTTTGCTAGGTTTAAAAGTGAGTTTCAAGCCAGATGCTGCAGAAAAAGAAGGAAGAAAATATAACAAAATAATGGGCCATATATAAATCATAAAAATCCTCTGATTTCATAAATAATTCTCCCCCCTCAGGCTAATATAAAAGTCAATATGAAGTGACTGTATCGGTCTTAGATCTTCTGACAGATGTGACACAGTAGACGGACACTTGTCCGATGTTTAATTTCCTGAGGGACTCTTATTTCTCTGGCTTCTGTTTTTATGCCTTTGAGTATCCATTTCCCCCATGTATGTCTGATAAAGCAGCAATGTGTCCTGAATCCAAAATATGCCCCACATTTACATAGTTATAGGAAGGCAACCGCTATTTACAATGGAGAAAAAGCCTCTCAAGTCTGCAAAGATCTTTATACAGGACCAATATATACACACTAGGTAGAATCAAATATCAGACTTGTAACAAGTGAGGAACAATGGTGGTGCTACTGTAGGATACGAGAGGAAGATCATTTCACTGCATCTTTATTCTTAAAAATGTATCTGATCAGGGTGGTGATTGTTATATTTATAGGGCCCAATTCACACGAACATATGGGAAGCGTATATATAGCCGCAAGCTTTCGGCCGTACATACGTCCCCCATAGATGGCAATAGGCGCACAGAGTGTTTTGGTGCCTCACGCGTCCTATCTTTTCCCTTGTGCAAGGCCGTGCACTGTGCATCTCTATGGCAAGGGGTCACCCCCTCCTCCTCTAATAGAGAGATAGATAGAGATAGATAGATAAATACATGAGACAAATAATTAGATGGATATGAGACATATATATGATTGATCAATAGATAGAAAGACAGAAAAGAGGTCAATGGAGAGACAGATAGATGATAGATCGATAGATAGATAGATAGATAGATAGATAGAAGAGAGGTCAATGGAGAGACAGATAGATAGATGAGAGAGATGGATAGGAGAGAGATATATAGAAGAGTGATAGAGAAAAGAGAGATAGTTAGAGAGATAGATAGGGAATTTAATTTATCTACCTAATATCTATCCATCTAATCTAGCTCAAATGCACCCATGATAAGTAGATGGATTCATATGAGATACATATAGATTGATAGTTAGGGTGTATGGATATGTATGTAGAGATAGATGATACATAGATATTCAGTATCATAAATATTTCCGTATGTGTTGGTTATTATGTTGTCTCCTAATCCCCGGCCATACATAATATATGTGGTGGTGGTGACCCTTCCCCATCACTTATATACAATACATAGGCTGGCTGTATATAGGGACATGTCTTGTTCTATGGGATCTCAGGTTTTGCACTTTTTTTTCTATGGGATTGTATTGAAGTTTATTTTGCAACCTCTTAATATTCTCAATGGCGGAGTAAGGTTAGATGGGATGTGAAGTCATGTTATATGGCAGGCTGACCAAACATAAAGCCGTATTGTCCGTCCCTTTAATACAGGTCGGGTGCTACATTCAGATGTGTAAATCCTATTCGCATAAACGCCCTGAGGGTTTACAGGGGGCTCAGTAGGAAGAGAATATAATATAGGATTCCCATATATCCTATGAACCTTTATGACAAGGATAGCGAGGTGCTGTGATAAGCCGCACTGTTAACCCTTGCTGTGCCGCACACTTCTGGCGGGACTCGCTCCACAGATCAAATGTTTTATTCCCAGGCTTTTTTTCTTTCTGCCTTAAATACAAGAGTCCTGGAATAACCTGTAGAGTTGAGCGGCGTCCAGCTGGCGGCACGCTGAAAGAGACTGAGCTTTACAAGACGCTAATTAATTTCTGAATTAGAGGTCTTTTCCAAGTCAAAATAATGTAGATACATGGATTTCTCTCAATGTGGATCTGATAAAAAAAAACAACCCTTTGTACTATAATGGAGAGGAGACTGCTACATCTGCTAAATACCTTACAGAAATGATGTTCCAACCATTTCAGTTCTCACATTTATCCGCTGGCTACAGAGAACATGGATTTAAGGGGGAACTCTGGACAAATGTTAAGAATTCAGTCCTTGATGCAAAATGTCACAAAATCTTCCATCAAATCCATCATGATCAACCAGGGAGACTTACTCATAGATCCAGGCACCGTGACTTCCTTCTAAAGTCAGCTTTTAAAATTATGCAAAATAACCTAAAAGGCTCTGTGGGGTGTTGCTAAAGCCCCTCCATACTTTAGCTTCACGGGTTGCTACAATGTCTCACCCTGCCCCATGTCCCTAGGCACTTACCCCCTCCCTCTCCCTGAAGTAATCTCACACAGTCGGAGAGGGATGTGCTCCCCCAAAATGTAAAAGCTTGGGAGGGGCTCTGGTAATGCCCCCTAGAGCCCTTATGGCTCATTATCATAATTTTAAAAGTTAATTTTAGAAGGAAGGAGGCCATGGATAACAAATATATAAATATATTTTTATAAATATATAAAAAAATTAAAAAATTACAAAATTAAAAAAAGAATAATGAAAAATGCGCAGTAAATATTTACCAGAACCAGCACAGTTTACTTTGAAGCAACAACCTATCACTGTAGCCTATCACTATCACTATAGCCTATCACTGGACTCAATAGTGATGCTAGCATGTTAGGCACATGACTGCTGAGACCACTGAATAACTGCTGTCGTCACATGTCCTTAGGGCAGGTGATTGATGGAAGTTTTCTGTTTTTTTTTGTACAATTTATTAAATTCTCTATACCGAGGGCCCAGAGGACTTCCAAAGCTTTTAGAGACAAATAAAATGTGATAACTTTAGCTAAAAGCTTAAATTTTTGCTGAGCATTAAGAATGTTCATATATTTATATAAATAGTTACAAATTATATCGGTCAATACAGCAGTGAGTGACACGGTTAAGGGGACTCCATAGGTCAGGCAATCCTCCAAACTCAGAGTCATAAAAAAAATTAATTAAAAATTAATATTTAAAATATTTAAAATTAATATTTAAAATTAATATTTTAATTTTCGGCAATTTTTGGTTGCTGAGGGTATTGGGCATGGAGCATTCCTTCCTCAGTAAATTTTATTCCTTTTTTACTCTATAAATATGTTTAGGAATGTTACTTTTCCATAGAATTTCGATTGGACAAATTTCTAAAAAAAACCTGTAACTGTAACCCATGGAAACCAATCACAGAACAGCTTTCAATTCAAATTCTACTCTTGAAATACTGTGCTGTGATTGGTCAAAATGTTAGCTTCTCTTTTAGACAGTTTCACCAGTCTTCTTTACCTGTTTTTTATGTCTAGTATGTCAACATTTTCCATAGTGCATGTCTCCAATTGTGGACCCCACTGTGTTTCCGATGACTCTACACCCCATGAATGTCTCTCATATCTCATCCTTTGTGTTTTCTGTGCCTTTATTCTGAACTGAAACCAAATGCCGGTGAATATTGCTTCTCTCTGGTTTACTTCTTGCTTTTTTCCTCCTGACTACCTTTGCTTTTCAGGCATTCACCACTTGGGCTGTAAGTAACATTTCTCCCCCCCCCCCTCAGCGTAATCGTCTCTCTGATCCTGGTTTTCTTCCAGCCCGGCGTTTGTTTTTATTAAAACTTTTATCCCAAAGAAACCGTAATAACTGTGGATTTATGTACTTTGTTCTCCGTTAATTCACCTGTTCCCATCTAAAAAAAAAAATTTGTCGATAAAATTTTTTTTTTACATAAAAAACCCCCCCATAAAACTCACATACAGTAATTCAGTACAATATCTTGTCTTTGTCTATTCCAAGCTTTATGGGGAACAGGTGTTTTAACAGAGAGACCCTCCTACCTTGTTGTTCCTATGTCTGGTTGTGGAAAACGAAGAAAGAAAAAAATTTTTTTTCCCCTTTTAACTCCATGTTTCTACGTTCCTTGGCTTGGTCCGCACTGTTAATACTGTTGCTATGGCAGTTGGCATTCTGTAGTATGGGAATGATCTGCTGCATACCAGTATTACACCCAATGTGGAGTCCGTAATGACCAAATGTCTCCCCCTAACCCCCTTTATCATCTTCTCTCTCCCTTTTATGGTCTTATCTTTGGTGTTATGGATGCACTTATGGTAACCCGGCGAGATTTTCTGTTGTGCTTGATCTAACCATGTGGTTGTCAGGTATGAGTAAAACATGGTTCTGTCAAGCACCATGGAACGTCACGCAGCTTTCTACAGCATGGCAAGCTGCTGAGGCTTGTACACCTAGGGAATACTCATATATGGCCTCGCTGGTGGCAGTGGAGACATTAGCTCTGTAATGTTAACCCTGCGGTCAGCAACGAGGCTAGTAAAAAGAATCGGTTGAGCGCACTAATCTCTACATCTGCTCAAACTGTATACCAAGTTACTTGTGTCAATGTTATGCTAATATGTCATGACTCCTAATTTCTTATTGGTGAGGGTTCTTCATATAAGAGCATATCTTTCTAACTTAAAAAAACATACAATATGATTCTATGAAATGACTGGAAATTTAATAATAAGGCAATGAACCAGCAGAAAGTACGGCTGTGCAAAGCTCCGAGCCCTTATGTGACCCCGTCATGTCTACCCCAGTCTTGCTTCTACTTTTCCAGCCAACCCTTGAAGCCTTATGTACGCTCAAGTTTGTCTTTAGAGAACCAGTGTGCCCCCCCCCCCCATGACCTATGCTTGTTCCTTACCCTACAAAAGGAATTCATGCAGATGTGACAATCTATTTGTACACCCAGCTTTTTGGGTGACTTGTAATTTGTTAACGTATTTCATAGGCACTGAAGACTATAGGTCCAAGCTGAGTGGAGACTGCTTTGCTGATCTGGCTTGTCCAGAGAAGTGTCGCTGTGAGGGCACTACCGTGGACTGCTCAAACCAGAAGCTCACCAAGATCCCTGACCACATCCCCCAGTACACAGCCGAGCTGTAAGTATATCCACCTTCCATGTATTCAACAACTGAAAGACCTCCCAGTCTTCCTGAATTGTCAGTCTCCGTCTTCCAGAGGAATAAATTGACAATTGGGTGTTATTTGTGTGTGTGTCAACACAATCCGATCACAACAGATGGAGATGCATCTCTTTGACCAGGGACCCATCTCAGTTGGTATCATAATAATCTTTTTAACACATTTTGATATCAACACAAATTCTTCTATGACAAACTCTACATACATTATAGGTGTAATTTTACTTATTGTAATATGCTTTTTTCCCCTTACAGCCGGCTTAACAACAATGAATTTACAGTCTTAGAAGCAACTGGTATCTTCAAGAAACTCCCTCAACTACGAAAAATGTAAGTCCTGGCAATTTTTGGTTTTTATTTTGTAAATTGATCTATAGAGCGTGTGATTTTTGGTGTTTATGCATGGTATCTAACTGCTTAGAAGAACAAGAAGAAATTCTGATTTTCTTACCACTGAAGTCTGATTTTTGAAGGTATCCTAAAGTCTTGAGCATAGGCTTCTACCATCACATCAAAACATGTTTCTAAAAAATCTACTTTTCTCATGAGGTGATGACCCTTCCCATACTGTTGTAAGACTCACTACACACATTAGATGTAAGTTGGCCAACCATTAAACATATATAAAAACCTCTTTTTTTTTCCGATTCGGGGATGGTGGAAAAAAAAAGGGTGTGACATGTCAGTTTTCAACATCCCAGATCCTTTTGTTCTCAGAGAGGAGAAGTTGCCACTTTATTACCTTCTAATGAGAACATATCCATTCTTGGTCAAACCAAATTTCTCCAGCAAATGTCGTATGAGTATAGTCAATCTTTGAAAAGCTACAGCAGTATGAAAAGACATCCCGAGCAAGGGAGGATGAGGAAACCTTACCCATCTTACGAACGTATGGACATTAACGGGATACACATTGGGGGTCATTTACTAAGGGCCCGATTCGCGTTTTCCCGACGTGGTACCCGAATATTTCCGATTTGCGCCGATTTTCCCTGTATTGCCCAGGGATTTTGGCGCACGCGATCGGATAGTCGTCTGGCATGCACGTGACGGAAATCGGGGGGCGTGGCCAAACGAAAACCCAACGGATTCGGAAAAAAACCGCCGCATTTAAAAAAAAGTGTTGCGGGACTCGCGCTTACCATCACTAGGAATAGGCCGGTGAACTTCAGTGCATTCCGGCGGGCCTCGGGGAACTTCAGCGCAGCAGCGCCACCTGGTGGACGTCGGAGGAACTACCTTAGTGAATCCCGGCCGGACCCGAATCCACCACAGAGAACGCGCCACTGGATTGCGAATGGACCGGGTAAGTAAATCTGCCCCATTATATTATGATGGTACTTGGATTTGAATATTCTGGCTGTCCTACTTCCTACACAAGATAGAATCTTCACGTTTGCTACATTGCCCTATTAGATGTGAAACATAGACAATAGATCCTATCTCTTATAATTAACCCATCAGGAACAGGTTCTAACCAAGTTTGTAACACTAACCAAATGTTGGTATTGGTTAAACTGAAGCTTTCTAAATCCCTTCAGCATAAATCAAGTTTAAAGAAGAACATAAAGATCTCAATCAAAGGCATTTTTGCCCTTAGACATAAATAGCATCAAGCAGAATCTGGAAAGATGCAGTGGGTTGCCAATGTTTAACTTGGATTTGGCAGTAAAGCTCAGTGTACATTATAGATGAGGTTTATTTTCTCTTCCATCCGATGCAGAAAATATATAAATGAATCAATCCCTTAGATTTGTACATAATTGACCTTACAATATACAAATTTATCAGTGTTATATACAATGTCACATTGCAACTCTTAAGAAATCTGACTCTTGGCTCTGATGTTATGTGCGGTGTAGGTCATTGAGTTTGGCATGGATTATTCTAGTCTGCAAAAATTTAAAAAAATAAAAAACCGAAAAGATATCACACGGACGTGCCTGTGATCGATCCTGAAAGAAAACATTGAAACAATGGTCTATCTTTAATGAAGAAACTCATTGATTGAAAATTGTTGGTTGTGGTTTTGCTATACATGACAAAGTCATAAAGTCATATAGAATGTCTAAGTTTATAGGCTGTTTTTTAAGCTTTAAAGTTACATTATTTTCCTATTTCGTCACTGCATCTAAGGCCGAATTTACACAAACGTATGCCCGCCAGGCCGTAGCCGGGCGGGCTTACGCCTGGCGTGATGGAGAGGTAACCCCTCCCCTCTCCATGTAAATGCACAGCGTATGGGCCGTACACTTGGGGCAAGATAGGACATGTCTTCCCATGTTTTCCCATGTATGGAGTGGTACGTGCCACACGTATGTGGCACTGCATCGCTCCATGTGGCCATTGCCGTCTATGGAAGAGGAATGTACTTACGTCCCCCATACTGTCGTGTGAAGATAAAAAATAAAATCTACTAGTCTTTATAAAACAAAAGAAAAGTACTGATTTTGTCCTACTAAGGCTGCATTCACACACATGTATGGGGGACGTACATACGTCTGCCGTATATACGACCGATATACGTCCCCCATACACTTCTATGGGCTGACGGCATCGTACGGGAGGTCAATTGTTAGCCATTTTCCAATGTCTATGTACCTGTAGAAGCAAATGGAAGGGAGTAACTCTGCAGAATCAGACTACAGAGGTTTAAACTTGTAGTCTGTTACCAAGGGGACACAATGGGGGTCAATTACTAAGGGCCTGATTCGCGTTTTCCCGACGTGTTACCTGAATATTTTCGATTTGCGCCGATTTTCCCTGTATTGTCCCAGGATTTTGCCGCACGCGATCGGATTGTGGCGCATCGGCGCTGGAATGCACGCAACGGAAATTTGGGGTTGTGGCCGAACGAAAACCCAATGAATTCGGAAAAACTGCCGCATTTAAAAAAAAAAAAAAAGTGTTGCGGAGCTTGCACTTACCTTCACTTGGAATAGGCCGGTGAACTTGAGTGCATTCCGGGGAACTTCAGCGCAGCAGCGCCACCTGGTGGACGTCGGAGGAACTGCCTTAATGAAACCCGAACGGACCCGAATCCACCGCAGAGAACGCGCCGCTGGATCGCAAATGGACCGGGTAAGTAAATCTGCCCCATTGCTTTGCATACAGGCTGTAGGCAAAAAGTAGCTGGAAATTTCTGCTTTGTGATATAGGTAATGTACCCATTTCTTTCTCGTAATTTGTATAATTCCTATTTTCAGAAATCTAAGCAACAACAAGATCACGGACATCGAGGAAGGAACCTTCGAGGGGGCAAATGGAGTGAACGAACTCATTCTTACCAGTAATCGAATAGAGAACGTACACCATAAGATATTTAAAGGCTTGGACGGGCTTAAATCATTGTATGTATGAGATCAAATTTTTTTTTTTCACAAATAAGAAAAAGTGATATCTATTAAAATATAGAACACTACTTATAATAGTATAGTGAATAAGGTCTTATGTCACATCATATACCATCAGAACAGGTTGATTAGGCACTATTTTTGGGGCCTATTGGAGCCTATTTTCCCTAAGAACCCAACAGCCAACATGCTCAACTCTTCTTTCTCCTGTTATTTGTAGCTGAGGGAGAGCATCAAACCCTCATAGACAATAGATGATTAGTTGAGCAGATTAATGAGTCGTGCTGTGGAACTAGTAATTATTTCAGTTACTCAGAGTAGGACCACCCACTGGACTTGGCCCCCAAGAATAAGCAGCGGTTTCAATGAATATATTACTAGTTACGGTACTAGTTCTAAGTTCCATGTTCAGGAATAACGGATAATGTAACCTGTGTTTGTGGTTTGGAAATAATAGAAGACAAGCATCACAGAACCAAATATTTTGGGTGGGTCCATGCCAAAATAATCTGATCATTTTAGATATAAACTAATCATCTTCAATAAACCTGACAAGTCTTTCTGTTGGGTATAGCATAGTAGTGTCCTGTGGAATATCCCTCACTATCGGTTACTTCTGCCTCAGTTCATAGGACAGAAGAATCACGGTGGCTTAGTGGTTAGCATTAAGGCCTTGCAGCGTTGGAGACCTGGGTTCCTAGGAGTCCCAGGGTCAACATCTGCAAAGAGTTTGTATGTTCTCTCCATGTTTGTGTGGGTTTCCTCCGGCACTCTGGTTTCCTCCCACACTCCAAAACATACTGGTAGATTACATTGTGAGCCGCAGGGGGACAGGGACCGATTTGGCTGCGTAATCTGTGTGCGCTATATAAATAAAGGAATTATTATTATTATTACCGGTAACTTCAGCTTGGTATTTCTAGTATAACAAGCTATAACTTTGATTTTCCTCTGGCTTTTTGCAGGATGCTGAGAAGTAACCACATTACCTGTGTGAATAATGACAGCTTTACGGGTCTCAGTTCTGTTCGCTTACTCTCTCTCTATGACAATCAGATTGTCACGGTGGCCCCCGGAGCATTTGACACGCTGCATTCGCTGTCTACATTGTAAGTAAAGCCGCGATGTGCCACCGGTGTCGTGTTGACCTCGTGCCACGTCATTTCAGTTGTTACTTTCATGTCCATACATTGATTGGGGGTTGCAGCTAGCACCTGTTACCTTTACAGATAATGGAATATAAAATACAATGTACAGTATCTATCACTTTTATGAAGGGAGAATTTTAGTGCAAGCATGTGTGTGTGTGTGTGTGTGTGTGTGTGTGTGTGTGGGGGGGGGGGGTGCAATCTCATCCTCCAAAGCTAAAAATCTTTAAATATCCCCCAAATCTATTTCCGATAAATATGTTAAGATCAATTTAAGAAAAGCTACAAAAATAAATAGCACCCAAATATATCATTTGGTCATGCCTACACAAACCGGTAATGCTGATATTTATCCAATTATGTTGAACATAAGGGTACAAGGGCACCATGGGAGCTGGTACAAACCACTACCACATGATCATTCCATAATTGCACGGGATTGCCATCCCAATTTTTCTTGGGGGCCTATAGTAGCTACATGGTCCTGGACCTACAATTACTTACTCCTATAGAGTACAGATATAATACTATCTTGTTCTACTTGGTATAAAGTAATATCTAAGCCTAGAACCTGAGTATTTTCACATTCTAAAAAATCTGAGGTCCAGGTGCCAAAGGTCCCGTTATTCCACACAACAGGGTAAATGGATTTTATACAAATTAGCCTAAAATTGGCATTTTCTATCCAAATAGGTTACTAAATGTTGTCCCATAATTGGTGCTAAAATGGATATATTCTCGGATGACTGACAGGTATTTGCCCCCGCTCGTAGTGAGGGAGACTATATTGTCATTACGGTAAATTCATGAGACACAGCGGCCACCGAAACACTTACTACCTCATGTATATGAATTGTGACAGTCTACACCTAGCAGCTAATTTGGGAAAATTAAAGATGACATGTTTATGAAGGCCGGTGTCGTCGATAGGCGGAAAAAATGAAGTGGTGAGATGCCAGGGGTATCAGGAATTGCAAGTGAATTCATTTTTATAACTGGCATGTAATCAACTCAGCTGTCACTGTGAATTGGAGAGCGGCAGCGTGAAGCCGCCCAGAGATGGAAATCACACGATGACAAATTAATGAAATTGCGAGTGTCAGTTAAAATGCAATAACAAAAAAGTAATCCGCCTTCATCCCTATATCATATTACTGCATTGTGTGCGAGAGGTGCGCCGTGACAGCCTGGCGGACCGGGTGCAAATTCAAATATCCTGCTAAATGAGCTGAAGGGATGCATGGGCGGAATCGGATATTGTTGTCTGCATGTGTAAATCGGCAGAAAGGAAGTCCAGGTGTAAAGTCTGAAAAATACATTAGGTTATTATATGTTTTTGGGATTCATGACCATTAGGGGCAGATTAATATTACTTGAGGCAAACCGTTTAGACACTGAGTGCCAAAACTATAACCAAAACTCACATATTTTTAGCAAAGTGCCGATGCGACAATTTAAGCAGTAACTTATGACTCCCTGCTCTGTCACAGGTTTAAATTGTATTGGCACCTGAGGACACCAATACAGTAGAAAAAAGAAGAAGTTTGGACCATCATTGTAGCTTCCTTCTAGGGTCCTGGGCTGTCTGGGACTACAAGAGGCCTTGAGTTCTGTCTGACGAACTCTGTGCTGGGGTGATGGCGAGGGTGCCTAGAGAGAGGGCTCTGAGTGCCACCTCTGGCACCAGTGCCATAGGTTCGCCATCCCTGCTTTAGGCCATGGGTTGTATCAAAAGTGTTGTCCCTCACAACTCCAATATTTGCCATTTACTGCCAGCTTCATGGGAAAGGAGTGGGGGTCCCTTCTTTCTGTTTTCAGTTCTGCAGCATAAGGACCTTCAAAGGGACACTTGTATGAGGATTTCTGGGCTAGAGGGCCAACTTTTTATTATCTCTTTAGGGCAGTATCAAACTTTTTGGGCGGTTTGCGAAGATGTGAGTCCCCAGGAAGCTTTAGGCTGCCACTGCTAGTGTCTGCTGGGTTATTTTGCCCACTAAATGGTGTTGAGAGGAGGTCATCAATAACACTTGACCAACAGGTCTTAGATCTTCATATGTGATGGGGACCAGGGGAGGGTGAGACTCTAGGTGAGACCCTAGTACTTCAAGTATCATTTCTACTGGTGAACATCAGAACCCAACTTAACTACTTTTTTATTTTGGAGTACAAGGAGATTGGGGGGATGGAATGGGATCTTGGGTTCCTCAAAGAAGACCCGTCATCTCTCCTGACATGTTGTATTAGTAAATACTTTACGATAACTATCCCTACAGCTTTCTGTTCCTCCTAGAAATGTATAACTCAATAGACAACATGACCCTGTCCCATGATGGCCTGGATAGGGTCACACCTCTTGAAATAGCAGCGGGACATCATGAAGTACAACTAAAAACAAAGATGAGATAGAAATTTTCTGTTGTGGGAAATACAGACGTGTCAGAAGAGGCGACAGGTTCTCTAAAACGGCGTCTAATGTTCTAGACTGATCTCAAGGCCAAGTGTTGTAACCATAGCTGTCTCGTGTTATGTTTCTAGAAGATGTAAGATCACATAGACATCACACTCCCTTTGTACCATAGGAACCTTCTGGGCAATCCTTTCAGTTGTAATTGTCACCTGGCCTGGTTAGGAAACTGGCTGAGGAAGAAACGTATTGTAACTGGAAACCCTCGCTGCCAAAAACCTTACTTCCTCAAGGAGATTCCAATCCAAGATGTCGCCATCCAGGACTTTACTTGTGACGAAGGTAAGAACCAAGCAATGGTCCAGCTGACATGAGATCCTTTAACTAATTCTCATAGTATAAATGTAATAATACATATAACTCTCATATATGCTCTCATGTCTCCTTTCTATACACCAGGTAATGATGACAACACTTGTTCGCCACTTGCTCGCTGCCCCGCAGAGTGCACGTGTCTGGATACTGTGGTCCGCTGCAGTAACAAAGGTCTTAAGGCCTTACCTAAAGGAATACCCAAGGACGTGACAGAGTTGTAAGTATTATGGGCATGTTATATAGCCAGAGGAGCTGTACATACTGTACATAGTGACGTCAGGCAGCATGTTATAGAGCAGGAGGAGCTGAGCAGATTGTATATAGTGTCCTATTTGCAGGCAGCATGTTATAGAGCAGAAGGAGCTGAGCCGATTCTATGGTGTCCTATCTGCAGGCAGCATGTTATAGAGCAGGAGTAGCTGAGCAGATTGTACATAGTGTCCTATCTGCAGGCAGCATTTTATAGAGCAGGAGTAGCTGAGCAGGTTGCACACAGTGTTCTATCTGCAAGGAACATGTTATAGAGCAGGAGGAGCTGAGAAGATTGTACATAGTGTCCTATCTGCAAGGAGCATGCTACATAGCAGGTAAAGGTGAGCAGATTGTATAGTGTCCTATCTACAGGAAACATGTTATGAAGCAGGAGGAGCAGCAGGTATCCTGTTATTGAGAAGGTGGAGGTGAGCATATTGTATATAGTGTCCTATCTGCAGGCGGCATGTTTTTTTGTTTTGTTGAACAAAATAGAAATATGACCAGTATATAATTTACCTAACCTCTGTTCTGGGTTTTGAGAGTCCAGTGGGTGGTCTTATTCATAAAGGGAATATATTGTCAATCACTGAGTAAGACCACCCACTGGACTCCTGAGGGCAACAGAGGTTTAAATTAATAAACGTAGTACATTTTTAAAAAGTTATACTGAAACATTTCACACTGAGCTTCTCAGCCCCTCCTGCTCTATAACATGCTACATGTAGTATACTGGGCGATGGATGGAGAAAGAGATTGTAAAGATTCCCATTTCAAGGTCTACTGATTATATTCATACAATACAATCCATGTGTAATAAATGTGTAGCAGCGTGATTAGGAATATGTTTATTCTTTGGCTTTGATTATATAATTACATTGTTGCTTTTCCACTCAATGTTCACAGGTGAATAGTGACTTGTTCAGTGTCTGGGTTTTTGTCATCTACTATAAAATGGCAAACAAGAAATCAGTCTATAAATGAATCCATTATACACACTGCTGACTCGGGAAATGAATTTATGACTTTTCATCCTCTTATACTTTTATGGGGTTTTTTTTTCACTATCATTTATCTTTCTGCCTCTGGGAGCTCCACAAAAAAAGTAATGAAACCCTTTAAATCTCTCGCTCAGTGATGGATTTCATTCTGTTCTCTTCTTGTAGGTACCTGGACGGAAACCAGTTTACCCTTGTCCCTAAGGAGCTGTCCAATTACAAGCACTTAATGCTCATGTGAGTATCAATATAAGTTATTGGCTGCGGGGGTAATAATAAGGGGCCATTATAAAAGAACATAGAATCATTTCACTTTCTACATTTACTAACGGAAAAACCTCCAATTACGAGGTGCATTGATTTGCGCTGTGTTTTATCTCATATATGCGGCCTAAGGGGAGTCTGCGTTGTGGGCAGGCAGCCATGACACCTGTTATACAGGGATAGTGGTTGCGGTAAAGGATAGTCATCTAAAAACCATAATGAAAAAGTTATAACACAAGAACAAACAATAAAATACGGAATTGTAATTTTATCATCACAACTTACTGTGTAATTATTGAGTTTAAAGGACATCTATCACCAGGATGAAGGATTGTAAACCAAGCACACTGACATACTGGTGTGTGCCCCCTCTGGCAGGATCTGCTCTTCTTTTAGATTGGTATGCCCTTGTTTAAAAAAAATAATAGCTTTAAAAAAATTTGCAAGCTAGCCTGAGGGGTGTTAGTAGAGCCTAGAGCCCCTCAGACTCATTTGCATACTTTCAAAGTCCTTTTTTGTAAAAAAACAGGGCATAAAAAGCCAAATGAATAGCAGATCCTGTCAGAGGGGCACACACCAGTATGTCTGTGTACTTGATTTACATTCCTTCATCCTGGTGGTAGATGTCCTATAATGTGTAAAATGTGAATCTCAAAACTCCCTCTAGAGGTGAAAATAGGCACACACTGTATTTGTGAGCTCTTGGATAACTCCACACTCAAGACCCGGATTGACAGCTTTCTTCCTGGGCACAGTAATAGGGAGTAGGCTGTCAATCAGCCACAGCAAAAAAAAAAAGATAAATTCCTCTTCTTCTATTTGATTCTATTCTATAAAAAGCATTTAGATCTCTGAAATATGGAGTTTGGATACCTAGCCTATCATTTCCCCACGCCAAGCGCGGATTTGCATGGGCCCTGGGCTGTATGAATATTATTGCCCCAGAATTGACATAATTAAGTACTATAATCAAGCTTCTTGGGAATGGAGGATGCGTCCTTTCTGCCTGCTTTCAATCTGAGCTTTCAGGACCTTTGGAAGACCTTCAAAGGTCCTGAAATGACTCTTGTGCAATATATGAATATTTTTTCCCCATAATTGCCAGAATCAAGTACTATAATCAAGCTTCTTGGGAATGGAGGATGCATCATTTCTGCCTGCTTTCAATCTGAGCTTTCAGGATCTTTGGAGGACCTTCAAAGGTCCTGAAATGACTCTTGTGCAAATGTGTAATGAGAGCAGTAACGTCACACAAGGATTTCCTGGGTGAAGGCTCTTCTCAGTACATTAAAGAAGGCCCAAACCACCTGTATTATAATCCACTCCAGCCCCCTAGCTAGAAAATACCCTATAGCATCAATATTGATCCTACCTCTCTAAGTAAGGCTGCATTCACACTACCGCAAGGGGGACGTATATACGGCCGATATACGCCCCCCATAGACGGCAATGGGCGCGCGGCGCTCTACGGGAGCACGCGTGCGGCACCGTACTGCTCCGGGCCCCGTGAAAAAATAGGACATGTCCTATTTTTTCAGGGCATACGGCGCCGTGCGCCATATATCCCTATGGAGAGGGGCGGGGTGAGCAGCGCTCTCCCCCTCCTCCTCTCCCCGCGCGCTGCCGTGTGCCCGCCGTGCTACTGTACGGCGGGCACCGGTCGTGTGAATCCAGCCTAATAGCCAATCAGCCTCATAAAAATATTGATACATTCCACATCTTCTGTTTGATTCTATTGTATACAGCCCATTTGAATCTCCGAAATATAGAGTTAGATTCCTCTTCTTCTATTTTATGTTCTACACAGAATTAAGACCACAGAAAAATGAAGTTCCAATATGTAGCTTATAATTTCCTAGACCTAGAGAATAGGATTCCGGAACAAGGCTGATGCTGTCTGTGTTTTATATGTTTCCTCTAACAGAATGATTTGACCACTGTCTTGGAAAATGTAGACTTAGTAGACTCCACCCTTCATTCCCTGATTGACAGCTTCCTCCTTATAGATAGTAATAGCGAGTAGGCTGTCAATCAGCCGCAGCATGAAATAGTGATAGATTCCTCTTCTTCTAGTCTATAAACCTATTCTGAAAAATGGAATTCCAACACATAGCCTATTCTTTCCTCTACTTAGAGCACATCATAAGGCAACAAGATTGATTCTGTCTGTATTTTATATGTATCCTCTTAAAGAATGATTTGATCTCTGCCTTGTAAAATGGAGCGATAGAAAAGTGATATAATGGATGCGTCTTTTTCAGTGACCTGAGCAATAACAGAATCAGCACTCTCTCTAACCAGAGTTTCAGCAACATGACGCAGCTCCTCACTCTGTAAGTGATTTATGATACGTCTACAGCTTATAGTGATGGGAGATGGATGTCTCCTCTAATATCACACGACTCTTCTTCTTCCAGGATTCTCAGTTACAATCGCCTCCGATGTATTCCTCTACAGGCATTCACTGGTCTAAACTCCCTTAGGCTCCTGTAAGTCTTTTATTTTCGCCAATTTCCATCCATTTATATGTAAAATGTTAGAAATGTTCTGTCGGATATATCTGATAATTGAAGATGAGTTACCAGACACTTGTATCCTATAGGTCTCTACATGGCAATGACATCTCCACCATTCCTCAAGGAGCCTTCAGTGACCTCTCATCGTTGTCTCACTTGTAAGTGAATTGTATTTTAATTTGCATTAAAAATATGGACACATTATTAGCATTGAAGGAAATAGGTGGGCAGGTTATTTGATTGGCTCTTAAATGGACAAATATGATATTTGCTTGGATGTTTATATCTTCGTCAAATCACTTTAAGGCAATCCAAGAGTAGTACTAGGGCAGTGGTGGCGAACCTATGGCACTGGTGCCAGAGAAGGCACTCGGATGCCTCTCTGTGGGCACACGGGCTCCCAGGTACAGAGTTTACCAGACATGCAGTCTCAGCCAGTCCAAGTAGTGCCCTGCTATTTTGAAATGACCCATCCTGAGCTGCTTGGTCCTGTCCAGAGAGTAGGAAGGTGTGGACAGGGTCGCATTGGAGCGCAAAGATTCTTGTAACAATAAGTTTGTTACTGCCTAAATTGCCGTGTTGGCACTTTGGTAAAAGCTAGTGTGTTTTGGGTCTCATTTCGGGTACTCAATCTCTTAAAGTTTCGCCATCACTGTACTAGGGGGTCTGTGTGGTATTAAACCACACTCCTGTGTTATATAGAGGTATGTTCTGAAGTGAATGCATTTTTTTTACTGCCATCTTTTTCTTGTCTATCCTACCTTGCATTTCCTTTATGTATACTATACTAATTTTCCTGCTGGGCAGATTCCTGTCTGCTATTAACAGACTACATCTTAATATTAAGATTTCCCACTAGTTACTCATTCTCTGCTATGCTGTCAATTTGAAGATGCCTCAGCAAAGCATCACATGGGCAACTAGATTAAGGGCCATCTATTCGAAGGACAGTGTTTTATCTCTCTCTCTATGTAGTGTTGTAAAAAATCGGAGGGATCATAAATATACAGTCAGGGAGGCTGCATTGATATCATCTATATTACAACTGTGTGACAGAGACCTGTGACATCTTCAGCCATTACTGTGACAGACAGGTAGATTGATATATATATATAACAACATGGATTTCCCCCTGCTTACTCATTCTCTGCTATGCTGTCAATTCCAAGATGCCTCAGCAAAGCATCACACGGGCATCTAGATGCAGCGCCATCAGCTGGAAGGACAGTGGATTATCCCTCTCTCTATATAGTGTGGTAACTAATCAGATAGGTCATAAATATACAGTCAGGGAGGCTGCATTGATATCTTCCATATTACATCTGTGTGACAGGGACCTGTTGCATCCTCAGATTTTACTTTGACAGATACATTGATAGTATATAACAAAATAGAAGGAAATACATTTAAGTGCTTCTTTGAGCTTAGAAATTAGGTATATTTCAGTTTTTTAGAGTTATTCCTTTTGATTCATACTGCAGGTTATTCTTTAGATTCATTCCCTATAATAGAAAGTGACAATTTTCCAAGCCCTTTTGTAGAAATAAGATCTGACGTTCTAGAAAAACACATAGTTTGAGCCATGAAATTGTTGCTATATTTCACAATACGCAGTACTGACAGTAATATTTTCCCTTCATCCTGTTCCAGGGCTATCGGGGCAAACCCTCTGTACTGTGACTGTAACATGCAATGGCTGTCTGATTGGGTCAAGTCAGAATACAAAGAACCTGGTATTGCCCGATGCGCCGGACCTGGGGACATGGCCGACAAGCTTCTCCTTACCACACCGTCTAAGAAGTTTACATGTCATGGTAATACCTTACTCACTTCTCATTTTGTCCATATTATGTGAGTAGATAGGACGGGTCTATAAAATTTCATTATAATTTACACCCATCTAGATTCCATTCCAAGAAAGTTTACAAATTATTTTCATTGACTAATGAAATTTTTGATTTAAAAAATTTTGACTTGTGAAGACCAACTAACACTCAGTCTTTTACTTTTGACCTTATTATAATCCCTGCCCTAGAAATTCCAGGGCCATGTGGTTTTCTTGTTCCAGGTAAGGGTCCTGGTCCCTAAAATGTCAAAGCAAACTTTTACCTACCTACCTTCCCTAAGATGTACCCCTAACTCCAAACACGCATGTTACTTCTCCACACCCCTGTCTTTGTGCTATACCTTCAACGGAAAGTGAATTAGTTCCTCTCACGCAGAGGTGGTAATGACAAAATTTGCTTGTTTATCCAAGCAAGGCCTTCCAACTATGCTGTGCCACCAGTATTATCATGAATAAGACCAGACTAAGCTTGAATCACTAGTAAAACTGACCAACAACTCTAACATAATGTCTAGGAGTTATATCACAACTGTCTAGGAATGAGAATTCGGCATCTTGGGTTTCTGAGCTGAGCGGCCATTTTTATGGTTGGGCTGGAAGAGGTGGCTGTGAAAAGTGCACCTCAAAAAGGGTGTCCCACAAATGACACAAATCCCTTATGATGTGGAACACCTATTCCCTTGAAACTCCAATAAATGAATGGAGCACTGCTCACACATGTGGACCACCACGCTATTCACATGGGGTGCCCATCCTTGGGACCACCGGGGGTTCTAGCCTTTAGACCCCCAAGTGATCAGATTATTCCTATTCTGTGGACAGAGGATTGATATAAGTAAATTTACCTTTAGAATTTTAAAAAAATGTATTTAGGAAGTCATTGTGTTGCAATGATAGTATCACATTCCAAAACATACATGGTCTAGCCTTGGAGAAAAGCTGGACACACTGTGAGTTGTAGTTTCCCATTTGTGGTTTAGTTGTAATAATGCCATACTTTTCTTATTATTTAGGACCTGTGGATGTTAATATCCTTGCCAAGTGTAATCCATGTCTATCCAACCCATGCAAAAACGAAGGAACATGTAAGAATGACCCGGTTGACTTCTACCGGTGTACATGTCCCTATGGTTTCAAGGTATTGTTTATAAAAGAAAACTTTTGGTTGTCATGGTATTTTGTGTCCATCATTCTTGGTGATACATGTGGCTTCCTCTATGTTCCTAGGGTCAGGACTGTGATATTCCTATCCATGCTTGCATCAGCAGTCCCTGTAAAAATGCTGGAACCTGCCACTTGAAAGAAGGGGAGAAGGATGGCTACTGGTTAGTATCAATGTCTTTTTGCTTTCATTTTCTTCTACACTCTGGGACCAGCGTCTTTCTTGAGAATGGGGGACCCCTATCTTCTGGTTGCTTTGATTAGAGAGGTAACATATAGAGCCTTCATTTACTTCTATATATCTCTTAAAACCATAAGCCTAGATGGTGGCGTAGGCGGCAGTCATCATACCCATAGGTATATATGACATTGGCTAGTTTCAGATTACTTGAAGCCGTCAATATTTTATATCCTACATACCTATATCCAAAAGATTTGAGGATCTGACACTTCTCAACATATGCTGCCAATTTGTTCCATAGTATCTTTTCCTCATTGCTTCCACATGCTGTGAGTAAAATATGACAGGTATATTATGGACAGCTCTATAGTTTTTGTAGAAACCTTCAGACCCGTCAGACATTTTTGCATCCTTAGCTGTAAAATTTATGGCCTTGGTTCTATACATCAGTGGAAACCACTAGTTACAGTATGGAGCTAGAAGAGTAAGCACAGTTTTGAGTTGTGGATCACACTCACTTTTGATCATCTTTACTTATTGGATTGGGAGATCAATTACCTTTGTGGGCTTTCCCATGTGGTTTTCCAGATATATACCACATATGTCTTTTATTATATAGTGTGCCCTATGTAAAATTTCTGTATTTGGAGATATTGGCCATACGCTATCACGGGTCTTGCTAGAAACTATAGCTTGTGTCATAAGAACCAACTAGGATGTTGATGTTTTGGACTACTTGAGGAGATAGATACTGGGTCAAAACTATAGATGGTGCACAGACAAGATTTGCATTGTGGTCTGTCTGCTCAGGGCTCAATGGTCTACCTGTTAAATAAGATACTTATTGTCCTCCAAACTTCAAGGTCCATTTCCCCAGGTTCTCCATGATGTCCATTAAGTGGTCCTATGATCTTCTCTCTTTAAGGTGTACATGTCCGGATGGATTTGAAGGTCAGAACTGTGAGGTGAACATTGATGACTGTGAAGATAATGACTGCGAGAATAATTCCACTTGTGTGGATGGCATCAACAACTACACCTGCCTCTGTCCACCAGAATACACAGGTGAGCTCCTGGATATGAAAGTGGCTTCATAGACCATATCACCAGCCAACTCCCTCCTCTATGATACACATTCACATATATTCATATATGGATCCATATTTGCCATCCATAAGTTGTATGATGTCAACATAAGGATTTATATAGCCAGACAAACCGGCAATGATCCCTGATCTGCACTGTATGGACTTGTATGTATAGGACTGTGGACAAGTAACCAGATGGTTTAGTGCTTTCACCACTAATGACCACAGTTGTCTTCCATCATAAAGCCATGACTATCACTATTTCCATTCCAGTCGATGAGTGTCGCTCGTCTTGTCCCCATAGAATATACTTAAAGCATGCAGCATCCGCTTCTCTGCTCTCGTCCTTGTTGCTTCTGTCTCAACATGTTGTGTTGTCTCCAATAAACACATATGTATCTTGTCTCTTCTGTCTTTGTCGCACAAGCTGCTAATCTGAATGAGGTGGAAAAAGGTCAGTGTTGCTTCATCCTTCTCTTCTAATCTTATGTCTTATGTCCTATCTCTATTAAAAGAGACACTTAACTCAAAGTCTGTCTAAGTTTCCTTCTCGGTTGAGTGTAATCTATTGTTATCATTCATTTTTGGCTGTGGAGAGACTGACTGCTTTGTCCTTCAATCTGTATATATACTGGGACTCCAAAAAATTGTTCCCCATGGTCACTACCCTATTTACACATCTCTTAGTACTAGAGTCTTTCAATGACCTTGGTTACCTTTCTATTACGTCCAGAAGATATGTGTGTTACTAGATGACCAACATTTCAAAGTAAAGCGTAGCTCCTCGAGCCCCCCCATAATGTGTCCATCTCTTTGCTGGACCTTCACTGTGTCTGTATCTTGTGTGTTTATACTTGCGTTGCTTTTCTTATTCTGAACTCTTCTTTTGTCTCTTGACTGGGTATATGACCTATTCCTCTGTGGTATCACCTTGGACCCAGACCATGTTTCCCGTAGACCCTGGTACACCGCTGTGTGATCACTATGTTACATTACACATAGTAGAATGGTTATGGTGCTAGCACACACACACTTCTTGCTGGAGAGCAGCTGTAAGGCTTGTTAATATATATTTTATGTTACAAGTCATCTCAAGTAACGTGAAAGTGCCCCTCTAGGTACAATTCATGGGAGTCAGGTCATCCATCGCAGAGCTTCATAATCCAGGGGGCTGCGCTCGGAGACTGCATGCTGCTGCACTAAGTTCATTATTCCACTTCATAAAAAGATAGGTTTTGTGTTTCAGTACACAGTGGCAGGGGAAAGCTAAAGCAGGTGTTCCTCCAGCGGGTAACGCGCTCCTTCATAAAGCTGTCAGGATAACCTAGACTACAACGCCACAAACTGCAAGTCAACTCAGGGATGCTGATGCTGGTGGAGAATGGAATCATAATAGTATATGTGATTATCATGCACAAAGCCTTATAGGGTCCCCTCCCCTACACCAAGCAGAGACAAAAAAGTGCTGCCCCCTACTATGCTTTAAATCGGGAAAGTTACCATTATATATATATGCAACATTCCCCACCGGGGCATAGCCTTTTCTTGGGGCCTGGAGGCCCAGAATACCAGAATGGATGGCGATTGCGGCCTAGGGCACGCTGATGTCAGTCAGATGACAGTCAGATATATCAATGGTAGACATATAATAAATATAGAAATACATGTGGAAATGGATATGAGATAGATTGCAATATAGAGAGATTGATGATAGATAGAAACAAAAAAAGTTCTTTAGCAGCACAGGAAAACACAGTCCATTAAACGCTTACAAATGGCAGTAGATCCAAGGAAAAAATAGTGGTTTTAATCCATGTTCAATGCATTGAACATAGATTAAGAACACTTTTTTTTTCTCTGTTTCTACTGGAGTGCAGGTGTTTTATCTCTTTACTTAATAGATACATGGATAGATGGGGGGTAGAGTAGACAGATGGTAGACATGAGATACATAGATGTTATAGACAGTAATGCGATAGATAGATAGATATGAGATAGATAGATAGATAGATAGATAGATATGAGATAGATAGTGGTGAAGTTTCGGTGTCTATCAACTTGCCTGCTTTATACAACTTTTACTTAGGCTACATTCACACTAACGTATGGAGGACGTATATACGGCCGACGTATATACGGCCGATATACGTCCTCCATAGACGTCATTGGGCGCACGGCGCCCTACGGGAGCAGTACGGTGCAGCACACGTGCGGCACCGTACCGCTCCGTACCCGGAAAAAGATAGGACCTGTCCTATCTTTCTCCGTAGTACGGCGCCGTGCGCCATTACTGCCTATGGAGAGGGGCGGGGGTGAGCTGCACTCACCTCCTCCTCCTCTCCCCGTACACTGCCGTTGCCCGCTACGGTACGGTACGGGCGGGCAACGGCAGTGTGAATATAGCCTTACTTTGAGTCCCTGTCAGGACCTGTGGGGGTGCTGCACCCCTCCTTTTGAGGAGCATTTATGCTGTGCGGGTTTGGACTTTACTGATATTTATTTAATAGATAGATACAATAGGAAAGATGATGGATTTCTTCATGTATTTAACATTCTTTTATCACATTAATTTGTGATGTTTGTGATATTTCATATTATTCTGAGCTATTATTATACAGTGAAATGTTCAGAACATTCAGACCTGAATTTACCTTAAACCTCCATTTTGTTGTATTTCAGGAGAACTATGTGAAGAAAAGCTGGACTTCTGTTCCCAGGAGGTGAACCCATGTCAGCATGATTCTAAATGTATTGTGACACCCAAGGGATACAAGTAAGTGAAGGCTAAAGGGTAGTAAGGGGTACAATAACACTTCACCCGGACTATGGTTGTCTTAGTTTTGTACTGTAACTAAACTTTCCCTGACTCCTGCATGGAAACAATACAGCATGTTTATGTTGTGTTTTGTAGATGTGACTGCACCCCAGGATATGTGGGGGAGCACTGCGATGTAGACTATGATGATTGCCAAGACAACAAGTGCCGCAATGGTGCACGATGCACGGATGCACTAAATGGGTATACATGTGTCTGCCCTGATGGCTACAGGTGAGCCTGCCTTCTGAGAGACGTGAATATGGCCGCCATGGCTATGATGTCTTGACATTAATCTGTACATCTCCTCTTTCTAGCGGTCTGTTCTGTGAATTCCCACCTCCTATGGTTCTACCTCGTACAAGTCCGTGTGATAATTTTGAGTGTCAGAATGGAGGTCAGTGTATTATGAAGGGCAGTGACCCGTCCTGTCAGTGCGCACCCGGCTACCAAGGGGGCAAGTGCGAGAAACTCACAAGCATCAACTTTGTCAGCAAGGACTCATTCCTACAAATCCCATCAACGAGGATTCGCTCCCAGACCAACATCTCCTTACAGGTTTGTTAGGTTTTTATGGATTTACTATGGCTTATATAAGATGTACTATATGTATCATAAAGTATGTACATCCAACACTTGATACCAAGTTGTGGATGAAGTATAGAAGGACCAAGAAGTCTTCTTCTAACCTGACACCTGGCCATATGAAGACCTCCATGCATCGGTGCCGGACATCAGTGACAGTAGTCTCAGTAGACAGTGGGGCAGATTTACTTATCCGGTCCATTCGCGATCCAGCGGCGCGTTCTCTGCGCTGGATTCGGGTCCGGCCGGGATTTATTAAGGTAGTTCCTCCGACGTCCACCAGGTGGCGCTGCTGGGCTGAAGTTCCCTGGAACACACTGGAATACACCGAGCCGGGCTGAGTGAAGGTAAGTGCAAGCTCCGCGACATATATTTTTTTTTGCATTCGGCGGTTTTTCCGAATCCGTCGGGTTTTCATTCGGCCACGCCCCCGATTTCTGTCGCGTGCATGCCACCTGGAAATATTCGGGTAACACGTCGGGAAACCGCGAATCGGGCCCTTAGTAAATGACCCCCAGTGAGTTCATATGTGTCTGATTTATGGAGGTCCAACCACTGGGGCCCCCAGAAATAAGAAGAATCGGGGTGTGCATGTGCCCATTTGAATGGTGCTCTACATTCACTTCTATGCTGAATTTTTCCATTATGGCAGTCCAATAGTGAACCTCCTGTGATCAGATGCTTATCCCTTGTCCTGCCGACACTTTAACTATGTGCAGTTTGCCTGTGTATAGTGCAGGATGCGACAGATTCATGCCCCATTTTGCCCCCTTGGAAATTGAGCTGCTCTTTAGGTCCTCCTCTACATATACTCTGAGTGACTGCTGTAGTATTCAACCACAAACCTGCAGAGGGGAGGGTTGCATTGGGTTC
Organism: Engystomops pustulosus; assembly: GCF_040894005.1. Taxonomy (NCBI): domain Eukaryota; kingdom Metazoa; phylum Chordata; class Amphibia; order Anura; family Leptodactylidae; genus Engystomops; species Engystomops pustulosus. The sequence goes on along the minus strand of NC_092411.1, from coordinate 262,879,963 downwards.
AGTGAAGAGTTCAGTGTACAAAAATGTGTTTCAAGTCCAGCTACAATCCTGGAATATACATGCATTTTTCCCACAGTCCTGTTGCTACTAACAACACACAAAAGGTCACATAGATCTCAATGGACATTACCTAACACTGCCTGCAGCTTTATAAGGTCATAGCTGCTACAAATTTGACTATGAATTCAAATTACATCGAAAATGGGTACAAAGCTTTAACATGAAGTATAAAGAAATCCTTATCAATATGTAACTAGCGCCGTGCCTGAACTTTTAACATTACGAGATATCGGTGTCATGTGAGCGCGCTTGCAATAAAAACCCTTATTTAGATACGAATCTTAGCGGCACATAAAGGGGAGGTTTAATAAGGAGAAACGCATTGAAATTCCTCATGAAATGAGATCCTCTGTTGCTGCTCCAGAAATCTGTTTTTCTTTATTAACCTCATACAGATGTCGAGGTATGTCAGAGTACACGAGAGAACATGTCACATTACTCCACACAACATATGAATATGTTTTATTTACATTGTGAGTTATGGAAACTATTGTATATGTGACGATGCTGATATTAGCCAGGTACCGGGAGGACAAATGAATGGGATTGTTGTGTTTACCGGAAGGAGATTCCAGATAAAATACCTCTGCTTGCTGTCATTGTAAACAATCTGACACTGTATAACATAAAAATATGTCCTGGCCATGTGAAGATGAAGTGTTGGGTTCGGTACAGTCAACTTTAATCAACTTTTTATTCGCAACCTTACAGCAGTAACATTAGTTGATATGGATTTGAGTTATGGCTGCCGAAGTAACTTGTGCCTTCTTCATTTTGGGACCAACTCATTGCACAAGGTCTTGCAGATGAAACCCTGTGTGATCCTTTGCTTTTACCAATGGAAGCTTTCGATAAAATGTAGTACTCATCGATGAAGGCCATGGAGAGCACTCAAGATGGGACATTCACTATGTAGAGGTGCTCTGAAGGGGGCGCCCAAAATTGTCCTACATGACATCTTTATGGCCTACTGGGCAACTTACCCTATAACGAGTAACCGTACTTTCAGCTAACTTTTGACGTGTCATAGAGATGTTTTGATTATTGGGGGCGGAGAACAAACCAAACTCTAAAATAAAGGGGCAGTAGAGCGCAGTTTTGTCTATGAGCCCCAGCTTCAAGTAACAAGAAAATACAAAGGGGGATGTATAACTGCAGTGATACCAGTTTTCTGTCTTCAAAATGTCTCACAATATTTAATCTGATTTGGACCAACTTTACTTTTCAACTAACTCAAGAATACTTAGATCTGTTCCTTCATACTAGTGATCATTGGAGGTCTCCAGCCCTGGATCCCCACCAATCAGAAATTTATAAATGTCTCTAAGATTTTTTCTCAAAGGCCATTCTGTATTCTTAGCATTAACTGAATGGGTCATTGATAAAAGTTTGGTTTTGTTTCAGGTGGCCACAGACGAGGACAGTGGGATCCTGCTCTACAAAGGAGACAAGGATCACATAGCAGTAGAGTTGTATCGGGGTCGAGTGCGGGTTAGTTATGACACCGGAAGTTACCCAGCATCTGCCATCTACAGGTAGGTATTCTAGAGTAATAATACAAGTTTCTGATATTATATAAAATCTCTCTGATTGATATGACTTTTTGGCAATATATGTATGTCCAAGGGGTGAATATTATTGTACACTGACTGTACATATGCCTTTTGGGACTATTCGGGACAATTTAAGTGGTAATCTGAATTCCATCCATCATGACGCTATCATGTCAGCCAAAAAGTCTACTTTTTAGAAGATAGCAGGTTCTCATTGAAGAGATTCTGCTATTGGAGACAGAAAATTTTTCATGGGAACTTAACCCCATCCTAACAAGTCCTCCATGAGGAACCATGTCCCCAAGCTGACGACAAATTTGCTAGGTGTAATGTAGGCACATTAGCAAGAAAATGGTTCACCTTAACCTGCTTACAGAAGCCTAGGCATAGAAAGCTAAACTGTTTCAAGCTCTTTATCTCCTTACTACAGAAAGAATTTGCATAGATCTTCAAATTCCCTTATCTGCAACTTCCTTCATCATTGCAAAGAAGAAAGACACCATCATGAAACCCATCCAAACCCTTTTATGTACTGCAATAAGTTTCATGAGAGAATTTGTTCTGACAGGTTCCCTTTTCCAGCTATAGGTCAGCTATAATATAAAACATACATTCCCTATTACGTAATAATAAATCCCCATAAAAACGCAATAAATAATCATATTAAAAATGTGATTAGGTACAGCAAGGTTTGTGCGTCAGGCACCTCATGTAATTTCTTCCTTCATTGCATTGGAAGCGGCTTATTTATTCCCCTAATGTCAATGGAGATTGCACTGCCTCGTCTAGACGCTGCTTAATTGATTGGAGAGTCGTAAAAGTTTCGTGGGAGAAGGGAATCTGGTGGACACGGTACAAGAGCGGGAGAACGTGCAGGTGACATGCCGTCAGCATTAGTACAACCTTCATGAGGGAGTGAAGCTCGTGTGGTGTGACCAGCCTCCTGATACCGAGTCCACCAAATTCTTTTGTTTAGGTGTTTCATAAGCATAAAAACTTGTATTTTGGCCATTGTACAACATAAACACAGCCGTATAAATCATAGCAGGCACGGCGCAGTGGTGTGATGGGCCTCTCTCCACAGAAACAGTGCGATCATTCCAAACATCTGGTACTGGCATGTGTGTAGACCATGCCAATCCCCACTCGCCTATACCGATTCCTTTTTCTTGTCTTTTTTCAAATCTGTTCAAACATAAACCTAATCATAAAATTGATTATGTAACACATAATGATATTGTAGATGACTTCCATATGTTTACCCATCTTTACTGTTGGTTCGTTGCCCGGGCTTTGAGTCCAAGTTTAGGTCAAAGCCCTTTGAAGGTTGTGGAGCGTCCAATTCTTACTGTATTAACTTTTTATAAATTAGAATCAATTGACATAATATACTGGGGCAGATTTACTTACCCAGTCCTGTCGCGATCCCGCGGTGCGTTGTCCGACGAGGATTCAGGTCCAGCGCGATTTACTGAGCTCGTGCGCCCGAGTTCCTGCATCCGTTGCTTCTGCGGCGAGGTCCGCCGGAGTTCACCTTCTTCTTCCCGGTGCTTGCAAGTGCGTGTCTTGCGACACATTTCTAAATGTTAAATCCCACGCGTTGTCCAAATCCGTTGGGTTGTGCGGCGGCCCATCCCCCGATTTCTGTTGCGTGCAAGCCGGGAGCCGATTCACCAAAATCTGATCGCGTGCACCAAAATCCTGGGGCAATTCGGCGCAAAACGCAAATAGTTGGGGAACCCGACGAAAGTGCGTCCGACGGACCCTTAGTAAATGAGCCCCATTGTGCTAGTGAATGTTTACCGGTTATCAACCTACCAGGAGCAAATTCTTATATTGGATATATATGTCTCATCACTGGAGGTCCAATAGTAGAACATCTGAGGAGAACAGTGGGTCCACAGGTCTTCCCAACCGATATAAACCGTGTGGTGGTGAGCTCCACTTACTGTTCTTCTTTGGGACCTTAGGGATGAGTATTTCTGACTGACCTGTACAAGTTAAATAAGTAATGGTTGATCTTTTGCATCCATTCACATGGGAGTACTTGTAGATACTTGCATGTGAATGAAAAAGCGGTGAACATGAGTGACCACCACTCCTTCTTCAATGGAACTGCTCAAACTGGAAAATTCTATAGTCCCTGAATATAAGGAAGGACATGTCCACCTGTGGATCCAGGTCACTTGGAGGTGGTCGTAAATTGCACCGATGACTCAGATAGTCGCAGACTGTTCCTTCTAGTTGTCATACAAACATGGCTCGGAAAAAGAATGTGTGTTTGCATTAGGGATAGGGTAAAGAACTGTTTCCAGATGCTTGTCTACTTTGAGGACAACGTAGGGGCCATTTTGAATTCAGGATCACCCTCTTTGCAGGTGGTTAATGGCTCCAAGGTCCAAGAAAAATGCCAAATGGACCTTCTTTACTGCATATAACATATTTCTGGTGGTTCCAGAAAGTGGTGTGCCATATCATTAAGCCATGTGAGGACCTCATTAAGACTTCCTAGAGCAAATTATTTGATGTGAAATGTTTATTACTCATTGGCCAGAAGTCTTCAGTCACTGATCATTTACACATTATGGTGTGTGCTGTGCTAGGTCCCATAATCCTCTACTTGGCAGCCTCACTCCATAGTCAGCTTCCCATGCAGTAAATCTTCCCATCATTAGGAGAAGAATATGAGGCTCTGATGATTGGAACAAATTGTCTCTCCCTGATCTGGCATATTGTGTGTATAGCAACACCAGCAATGAATTAATTAATAAATCAGGTAAAGACCATAGAGCCGAGGCCATAAAACAGCAGTTTCAGAGGCCATTACACAGCGCGACACTTTAACTCACTGTGTTGTCTTCCAACTCGCAGTAAATAGACTGGAGAGAGAAAAACGCTATTGTTAGCAGAGAGCGGGGAGAACCCGTCTGTATATTCAGCAAGAATCAGAAATTAGATGGGGAATGATAGATACTAATAAATGTATAAGTAATACAATGGGAAGCTACTAGAGAGGGACAAGACTTCTTTATTACTGCATAATGAAAATACTGTTTAAAGGGAATTTGTTGCATTACCATACTGTCCTATCTTCAGACAACATGTTATAGAGCAGGAGGGGCTGAGCAGATCGTACATAGTGCCCTATCTGCAGGCTGCATGTTATAGAGCAGGAGGAGGTGAACAGATTGCACATAGTGCCCTATCTGCATGCAACATGTTATAGAGCAGGAGAAGCTGAGCAGATTGTACATAGTTTCCTTTCTGTAGATGGTATGTTATAAAGCAGGAGGAGCTGAGCAGATTGTACATAGTGTCCTATCTGCAGGCAGCTTGTTATAGAACAGGAGGAAGTGGGCAGATAGGGCACTATGTACAATCTGCAGGCAGCATGTTATAGAGCAGGAGGAGCTGAGCAGATTGTACATAGTGTCCTATCTTCAGACAACATGTTATAGAGCAGGAGGGGCTGAGCAGATCGTACATAGTGCCCTATCTGCAGGCTGCATGTTATAGAGCAGGAGGAGGTGAACAGATTGCACATAGTGCCCTATCTGCATGCAACATGTTATAGAGCAGGAGAAGCTGAGCAGATTGTACATAGTTTCCTTTCTGTAGATGGTATGTTATAAAGCAGGAGGAGCTGAGCAGATTGTACATAGTGTCCTATCTGCAGGCAGCTTGTTATAGAACAGGAGGAAGTGGGCAGATAGGGCACTATGTACAATCTGCAGGCAGCATGTTATAGAGCAGGAGGAGCTGAACATATTGTACATAGTGTCCTATCTGCAGGCAGCATGTTATAGAGCAGGAGGAGCTGAACATATTGTACATAGTGTCCTATCTGCAGGCAGCATGTTATAGAGTAGAAGGAGCTGAACATATTGAACATAGTGTCCTATCTGTAGGCAGTATGTTATAGAGTGAGAGGATCTGAGAAGATTGTGTACAGTGTCCTATCAGCAGACTGCATGTTATAGAGCAGGAGGACTGGAGAAGATTGTACATAGTTTCCTATCCTAATGGTTGCATGTTATAGAGCAGGAGGAACTAAGCAGATTGTACATAGTGGCCTATCTGCAGGCAGCATGTTATAGTGCAGGAGGAGATGAGCAAATTGTACATAGTGTCCTATCTGTAAGCAGGGTCAAGCAGATTCCTATTTAGCTATGCAAGAAATTATTAAGTTTAACTTGTGCTTCCTGTTCATCTTCATGCTCTATAACATGCTGTCAGGAGCTTCAAGTTATGTTTCTGATTTGCTACCACCATTATAGGCGCCAATACGCTGCACTACATATCACTAGGGGCAGTACCAGCTGTGATTCTTATTAAAGCATCTCCGTGTTCTTCTCTTCACAGTGTGGAAACTATAAATGATGGAAACTTTCACATAGTGGAACTTGTAAGCCTGGATCAAACGCTGTCACTAATAGTGGATGGAGGAAACCCCAAGACCATTACTAATTTGTCCAAACAATCTTCACTGGGCTTTGACTCTCCGCTTTACGTAGGAGGTAAAGGATATTGGTTTGTCATGTCACTGATAATAGGAACATGTATTAAGGACCTGTCACTGTGATTTATAGGTTCTCTGACCCCGGGATCACACATGAGACCCTTGCTGAAGTGTATTGCTGGGGGAGTGTTATGGACTCTTCAGTTTTCATTTCACTTTCGCCATATAGTATATAAAAGCAAAGAGCAAAGATGGCCGCCATGCTATATGTGCAGTTATCCGCAGCATGCACAATGAAGGGGATTCAGCCTACAGCGAATGGGCTACCCTAATGAAATGTCCGGTGTGGGTACTAGCAGAGGTGGATAAAGACAACCATAGGCCCTGTGATGTATAAAAATTGTGAGCCCACCATAAGACATGTTAACTTTTTTTTAATGGTTTGAAAAACTGTACCTACAGTGCGAGTACCAGGATTTTAGGATTGGGGGACCTCTAACTTGATACTTTATTATAATCCATTACTTGTTCCTGGAGTGAAGATCTTTAACAATTCTTTAAAAAGATCGATGAATGATACCTACAGCAAAATCATCCATGATCTGGTGCCGATCCACTGACCTGAACTAGAAACATATTGGATTGACAGAAAACCTGTAACAGCACTCCAATAATAGATGCAGCGGAAGGGTGTCTACCCCAGATAGACCATTAGGAAATCCAGGCACACTTGAAATGATTTATGCAAAAATTTTATTGTTTATGCGGCACAATAAAATTTTGGTGCAATGTTTCGACAATATCTTGCATTTGTCGAGCACAAACGTCTCCACGCAAGGAGGAAAGGAGATGGTGGATGTCAGAGTAATTGTGGGAAGTAACCGCTAATTAGGACGATCTATTTCGTCCTGCATTTTTAAGCAGTTAAGGGCTTGAACAAGAATTTTTATTGATGGTTTATGCCCCAGATAAGTCATCAATATCTGATTATTGGGGGAGGACCCTGGCATCATAAGAGTATAAATGTTTAAAATTAGAATCCATGCACCATGTCAAGGATACATATTCCAATAGTTGACTTGCTAGTGTGTGGTGCCTCTTTAATACCATGCCTTCTGACTACGCAGGTATGCCAATGAAGAACAATGTTGCCGTACTACGCCAGTCACCGGGACAGAATGGAACCAACTTCCAAGGCTGCATAAAGAACTTGTACATAAACAATGAACTGCAAGACTTGAAGATGTTCAATCTACAAACCGGAATAGTCCCCGGATGTGAGCCCTGCCACAAGAAAGTCTGTGTACATGGAACATGTAAGGCTACCAGTCAGTCCGGCTTCAGCTGCGAGTGTGAAGGAGGCTGGACGGGGGCGCTGTGTGATCAGCAGTCCAACGACCCTTGTTTGGGACACAAGTAAGTGCATGATTTACTGATATATTGTTAAAGTCAAGTTACTTTATAGTATATTTACTTGCAATATGCTGGAGGAAATTTTTTATTTTTATACTTTATATTTTCAAAAACTAGTTCTGCTATGATCACAGAAATTGGCATTTGAGACCACCTACTAGATATGTCCTGTCTGACCTGGTATACGGCCAGGAATTGCGCCTATTTTCTCCCTTATTCCACCTACTTCATAAGTTGCCATTGAAGTGCTTAAAGGGGGTTTGGCTTGGTACGGATTGTTTCTGTGCAGCCCAATTCTATGGCAGGTCGGAGCCTCCTGAGAGTGGGTGACAGGGATTGCATCATACGCTGGTACTGCCAGGACATGCCCAAGACTGGTCTGTGGAACACCTGGCCATGGACCACAGCCAAAAAACTTTAAAAATTTACAAATACTTACCGCTCCCAGTCTAGCAGTCTTCTTTTCTATGCTCTCCATGGCCAAAAGACTGCATTATAAAATGGGGGCAGTGGGAAAGGGTGTATTGTAAGAGGGGCATTATAAGAAGGGGCTGGGGGAAAGGGGGCATAATAAAAAGTGGGCTGTGGGAAAGGGAGAATTATAAGAAGGAGGTTGCAGAAAAGGGGGCATTAAAAGAAAGGGTCTGTGGGAAGGAGGCATTATAAAAGGGGGGCTGTTGTAAAGGGGGCATTATAAAAAGAGGCTGTGGGATAAAGGGCATAATAAAAAGTGAGCTGCGGGAAAGGGAGCATTTTAAAAAGGGGGCTGCAGGAAAAGGGGCATTTTAAGATGGGGGTTGCGGTAAAGGGCAAATTAAAGAAGTTTTGGCTAGTAACAGGGTCACTGTTACTGTGGACACACAATTTTTTTCCCCAGGGATAATAGGGGAGGGCACCAAAGTTTTTTAGTGCAGGCAGTCCCTGGTTGAGGATTCGAGGGGCAACTGCTGCAACATCAGTTTGGACCTTAACCAAATCTTTAGAAAAATCCGGTGAAGCTTCACGGAATTGAATATTGGATGATTTGCTCATCTCTAATCTGTACCTCTGTAACCGGGCCAGACATCACAATACTCCTGCATCATTCCCGTGTTTTCAGGACATCATCATAATTTGCTTTTAAGCGGCAGCCAGACAGATCTCTGTCTAGAACAGATTTGCTTTTATCTTTTTTTAAGAAAATTCTCTGTTTTCTAAGTTTTTGGCATAAAGTTTCTTATCAAACGACTTTTTCCGCCTGTATTTTCTCTTTACCTCAGCCTTTGCCTCCCAGCATCGATGTCATTTTTGTATTGAATTTATGCCGCTCTGACAGCTCGCAGCTGAAAGATGTTCGCAGTACCTTGCACATATGCTGCTCTTGGCAGAATTACAGCGGAGACTTGGAGACAATTTATTTGTTTATTATAATTGTGGAGAAGGGTGTGAAATTCTCTATAACATTTTTAAAGAGGGAGGATTGTGGTAGTGGCGACTAGTAGTTGGAGATGGTTTCCAGATGTAGGAATGATGTGTTAAAGGGGCAATCAGTCTATGTTGTTGTGCCAGTGCGTTTTATGACCCTTATCTTTACTGCTAAATTACCGCTGAGATTGTCATATAATATCCTTATACCATATTATGTGTGATTTCGAATAAGGCTACAGTGAAAATATAATGTTTTTACACTGGGGCAGATTTACTTACCCGGTCCTGTCGCGATCCAGTGGCGCCTTCTCTGTGGAGGATTCAGGTCTTCCGGCGATTCACTACGGTAGTGCGCCCGATGTCCACCAGGTGTCGCTGCTGCGCTGAATTCCGTCGGAGTTCACTGAAGTTCACCGTCCTATGCTATATATTCGGGTAACCCGTCGGAAAAACGCAATTCGGGCCCTTAGTAAATGACCCCCACTGTCTTCTTGCATTAACTTACATGTATGAACTCCCAAACAAAACAGCTACTCCTCCTGATGCCCTCTAAGCATGCATATGTTTTTAATGGGTTAAAAAGACTAATTCGCTGACAGACAACCTTATCTCCTGGAGCAATGGTGGCGAACTTATGGCACTGGTAGAAGATGTGGGCACTCAGGCCATCACACCCCAGCGTAGAGTTTGCCAGACAGGACTCAAGGCCTCCTTCCGCTGTCTGAGGCAGCCCAGTATGTGCCATGTTCAGCAGTATTTTACAACCTTGGCTGTCTTTGACTACCAGAGGGGCGAGAAGGTGCTACATTTTTCATTGGAACTCCTCTACTGGATTATTCCTGTTCATAGGACCCCAGAAAGTTACAATGATATACAAGTGTTCCGCTTTCTTTCTACTGTATTGGTGTCTTCAGGTCACTAATACGATTCAAAGGGAACCTATCATCTCCAATTCACCTAATAAACCACCACCAGAATATCGTCAAGCTGCGTAACACCTGCTAGTTATTGTTTCTTTCATGACTCTTTGTGGAAGCATTATCCAGAAAATCAACTTTGAAGTGAGCTGTAAATTGGTTGTATAAAATCAAGGAGGAGGAGAGCCAAGGTGAGGAGCTCTGAACGCCTCCTCCTCTGTGATTGAAATGATGCTTCTGACTTCAGGAAATCTGGTTAGTGATGTCTCTTAATGCAGGACCATTGATTACAGTGACTTTTGGGGGAAAAGAGAGCTTGACTATAGTGTTAAAATCTCCACCTCCTTGACTTTGTACAACCAATTTATTCACACTCACTTCAAAGTAGATTTTCTCGATGATTTCACAATACTGGGTCATGAAAGAATTATGATCTGGAAGGTGATCGGCTGCTTGACAACATAATGGTAATGGTTTATTAGGTTAATTTCTGATGACAGGTTCCCTTTAAAACTGTGTGTACTGCTAAAATTGCCAGTCCTGTACAGTGATCAAATTCAAAATGTCTGATCATTCTTCCTCCCAACATCATCTGTCAATGTAAATTTAGAAGCCCACCCAATAAACATACAATATGGTTATCAGCTGGTCCCTTGAATCTAAATCAACTAGTAACATAGTAACCTTGATACCAGGAAGTTTTCTGTTTCATTCAAATCCAGAGCTGCAATCTGAATTCTGCTGGATTCCAATTAACTCGTGAGCAGTGCATTGTGGGAGTACATCTAACAACATTAGCTTGGATATAAGAAGTCAGGTTAAATAAGTAAAAAGCAGTCGATAATTTCTCTAAAGTCATTTAATAGGAATTAGGAAGCCGCTTTGGATGTGAACGAAGAAGAGAACGTGATGGCTGTGTCAATCAATACTAAATGATATAAGCGACTGCGGAATCTTATGTATTCTCTTCTATTTTTCAGGTGTGTACATGGCACGTGTCTGCCCATCAATGCATTTTCCTATAGCTGTAAGTGTTCCTCCGGCTATGGGGGAGTCCTGTGTGATGAAGGCGAAGAGCAGATTAACCCTTGCCAGTCACTTAAGTGTAAGCACGGGAAGTGCAGGATTTCAGGTCTGGACAAGGCCTATTGCGAGTGCAGCAATGGTTATACCGGAGACAGCTGTGATAAAGGTAAATCATCACAATTTTCATTTTTCTTTTCGGTTTGTTATTCTTTTGCTATATTTATATTTTTAAGAAAACCTGATCAGAGGAAGGAGTGAAGGTCTACACTAACAAGCTCATCCCTGTCTATCAGTCTTTCAACTAAATACTTTTGTCTTGTTTTTTCTGTTTTTGTTACTATATAGCTGTATATGTGTTTTTCTGTTAAAACACAGAATACGATCATTTATTTAGTATAGTATAGTATCATCTAGTTAGGCTCTGTTTCCTTTTGTGTTGAAGTTCACTAAAGACCAGATCATAGTATTATGTTTCGTATTATTATTATTATTATTATTATACATTAAAAAAAATACTCAAAACATTTAAAGACTATGTACAATAAAAGAATAAATTATAATACAATTTTGTATTATTTAATATAAGGGATTATTTTATCCCTTTTTACTTTATATAATGAGATGAAAATTACAGATTTTCTTGTATTATCACATTACTTTGTCTTAAAAGCATCTCCTAAATAAATACAAGTGTCCAATAGTAACTGTTGTGTTATGTTACATACAGTTGTCAGAGCTACGGCAAATGTGTCACATGCTTTCTTTATGCTGTGGATGGGCTTGTATGAGAAAACAAAAGCATGAAATTTTTTTTTTTTCAGAAACTTAAAGGGGTTGTCCAGTGATAGCATGTTAGGCCCTATCCCCTGATACTGATCGGTGGGGGTCTCAGTGAGACAGTGCCCCACACTCGTCTATCTCCATCAGCTCCATAGACAAGAGCCATAGAGATGTGGCTGCTCTGGTTAACTTGGGTGCTATGGGGGTACAACGGACCCCCATTCTCGTGATCCATGGGGGTCAAATCACTGAGACCCCCACCGATCAGCAAAGTAGGGCCTTTCCTGTAGATAGCGTCTAACTTGCCATCGCCAGACAACCCCTTTAACCAATGTCATCCAATGGACTATGTCTGATATTGCAGATTACCAATGCAGATTGGTTCCAATACCAGTGCCAGCCCACGGAATAGAGGGCAGCCATGTTTTCGTAGTCTCACGCAGCCCTTCTACTGTGTGTGTACCTTTCTGTATAGTTGCGTTTCTTCTGTATGTTGTGTGATAATAACTCCACACTTTGTCTTATCTCAAACTTTGTTCTTCACCCTTCAGCCTTCACTGATTTATCACAGAGAATTCCACAGGTGAGACGGCCAAAACACAAGGGATCATTTCTTTTCCTCTCTCCTCCCGCCTTTCATTGTGGTGTCTCCTTCCTCCATACATCAATGTCTTCCCCTTTTCTTATTCCTCAGCTGGCATTTATTTATTTTGTTTCCAGCATCAATGTGACTGGGAGAATGGGGAACAGGGCCAAGGAAGTGATTAACAGATGGCTCATTTTTTAGCTGGTTTATACTTTGGTAATTTATGAAGCTAGTGGAATGCAACTTGTATTAAGCAACAGATTGAATAATATTGAGCTGGAGGTCTAATAAATTAAATTGCATGCTCTCCGAAACCGTTCCCTCATGTAAACAGAACCAGCTGTTCAGGCAAAGAACAGTAAATGTGTAGTTTTGCATTAAAGGGCTAAGATTTAAGCCACCAATTTTGTTGTCACTGTAATAATGTTGTATTTATTGCTTATGGACTGAGAGAATAATTCAAAAAGTTATGGAGATTGAAATGAATCTGAGCACGATATCCAACAGTTAAATATTGGGATGATCTTTCCATCATTTTCCAAGATGAGCGCCTCTATTTGTTGGCAAGTAGATTTGGTACGAATCCGCCATTTTTCAGGCAACTAATCAAATCAGAATGGTTTTTGACTCTCTTCGGTTGACTAGCTACCTACTGTCATTCATGCTAGAACTTAGGGAGGGGCAAGGGAAAAAATGGTAAAATATTAATAGAACAATATCAAATATTTTCATTAAAAATTCTGTTTTAGAGAACTAGAGGGGGTTGTATAACAATTTGCAGGACAACTGGGGCAACATAGATTCTGGCCTAAGCTGAATCTTTTAAAAAATTTGGCTAAGCTTCCACAAAGAAAGTTTTGGATAATTTGCTTATCTTTAATTGTTGCAATCTCTGTAGATAACCATGATATGACATTGTTTACAGGCAGTCCCCAGGATGTGTACTAGATATACTAGATATGATCTTTAGGATTGTACTTAAGTTGCATTTGTATGTAAGTCAGTGCAGATATATATTATATTTGTATCTCTAGACAAAAAATATTTTTGTCCTAGTGACAATTGGATTTTCAAAATTTTGTGCCATCCTAGGAACACTGATTATTAAAAAACCTTCACCTTATGGCTGATCTTGCAGCCTGGGACTAAAGTAAAGCATCCAGTGTCACAGTGTCAAATAGACTGATGGAAGGGACTGATGGTATTTGGAATATTACAGATGGGGGTTGGGTAATATATGATTAAAGTGATGCATATGAATTTGGAAATCATTACTTGTTGGGGATTGGGATAATTTTACATTTTTGGAGCTGGGTTTGGAACAATTTTTATCAGTCGACAAACTGCTCAAATACAAGCAATCATAATTTTTTAAATTATTTTACTAGATTTTAGCACAAACTACTTTAGGAATAGTAACATCGGACAATAAACTGGAAAGGTACTCTTAGAGGAGCATTTACCACCACATTAACAGGTTTCTTATACAGGTAGTCCCTGGGTTATGCACAGGATAGTATGTTCCCAAGTTTAATTTGTATGCAAGTCAGAACAGTTATATTAGGCAAGTGTAACTCCAGACAAAAATATTCCCAGGTCCCTGCAACAACTGAATTTGAAAAAAATTTAGTTGACAAGGGAACAAAGATTAACAATATAGCTTCATTGCCGACATCTTACAACCTATCATTGCAGTCCGGTGCTAAAGTTCAATAAAATACTAGTATCCAGAGAGGTCACAGTGGGCAAAGAGGTCTGTCTGTAACTAGGGGTCATCTGTTAGTCGGGTGTTCTTAAGTCAACAACTACCTGTAATACATTTTGATCAAATGAGCCAAAAAAACAGTCTCAACTGCGAAAAAAAAGTCTCAAAAAGTAATACAAGAAAACCAGAAAACTTTTTAATTTCACAAATGTATCACAAAATTGCAATTCCATGTTCTTACTAGTTTCTATTTAATTTACAGAAGTCTCTTGCCGAGGGGAACGGATCAGAGATTATTACCAAAAGCAGCAAGGTTACGCAGCTTGCCAGACGACCGAGAAGGTATCGCGACTAGAATGCCGAGGTGGATGCGCAAACGGTCAGTGCTGCAGACCCCTGAGAAGTAAGCGGCGGAAATACATTTTCGAGTGCACCGATGGCACCTCATTTGTGGACGAAATTGAGAAAGTCATAAAATGTGGCTGTACAAAGTGCCCCTCCTAAATATGTAACCTCCAGAAGCCCTTTTGAAAACATTGTATACCTTTTATGGCCGTGTTGGACTAATTCAAAACTTGATAGTGGAAAATATTTGAATTATATTGTAAAATACAGAAACAGACGTATTTTTATTAAGAAAAAAAAAAAGAAAAAGACATTTTCCTCACTGGCAATTCAAAAAAAGTTCTTAAAGCAAGACTTTTTCGCAAAGAAGAGATATCAGAAGAACAATGATTCTATGTCTACCAAGATGTCTCTTTATGGAAAGGAACTACGAATACTGTGGTTGAAGTGGTTTGCTCATTTAAAGATGCTGGAAAAATCAGTGTGTAAAAAAATCAATAATCCCGGATAAGGAGACTTAAAAATTGGTCAACATATCAGCATTGATGAGCTGTGCCAAATGGTGACCCACAAATTTAATAAAAGACAAGCTGTGAATGATAAGGGATCGAGTTGATTTTTGCATTGAGTTGACCTTACCTGATCAGCTACAGCGTGTTAAAGAACTCTTTGCATTCCAAGTCAACAGGAGAGGAACAGTAATGGGGACGGACATTAGCCCAGAGTAGACTTCAGGTTCTAAAAAAATGTTATTGTCATGGGATAGCACAAGAAGCTTAAAGAAGTCTTCACCTAGCCATTTTCCAGTATTATCTTTTTTTATGTAATGTAAAAAATTAACTGGGCCATTAGTAAAGAGAAGTCTGGTAGTTTTTTAATTAGGAATAATTTTACAAAAAAAAAAAGTTTATAAAAAAAAAGTATTCGGAATATGAATAAACATATTTATTGTATCAGAGTACATCATTCTTAACAATTTTAGGTTATCCCTTTTTCAATGCTTTAATATATATTAATTTATATTTGTCCTGATATTTTTCTATTTTGGTAAACACAAAATGACTCAAAGTCAGGAATTTTTTTTTTCCCTCTTCTAGAAGTAACATAGCAAATTTGTGTCTGATGGATTTGTTTTGTCTGATATGTGTTCGCTAATGTGGTTGTGTAACCAGCAATGTCCTCAAAGTTTGGAGACAATGCCGGGAAATGTACATTTAGAGTGTCTTCACATTAGATCGAAAATTATAGAGAAGTATTTTTTTTCCCTACATATAATATAAATATAATGTATATTTACGTAAAACTAAAATTGTGATCTAGGCATACAAATGTCTATAGCTTTAGTCAACCCTTTCTACCCCTCCTCCCATGAAGTTATATCTGTCTTGTGGAGCAGTTTATACTGTTCTCAATTGTGATTTTTTTATTTCCCCGTAATAAGACTACCATAGTATTATGTGGTCCCCATGTTAATATGCTGCTGCTAAACTACAGTATATGATTGTTAATGGTTGGTAGTGGGCTGTGCTCTTCTTTCCTTAAATAAAGAAAACAACAGGCACTCTGTACAAAAACATTTGTTAAGTTCAGCTTTTTTTAAAAATTTGTATTTACAAAAAAAAAATTAGGTGTACATGTGTAATACAGCGTGTCTTGTCTTACTTGGACTGATATCAGTAATACAACTGATGTTTGTAAATTAAACAGATATTACTTCCATAACTTCTGACTCGTCTCTGTAGAGCTTTGGAGAGAACCATGTATGCAACATAAATATATTAGTCAAGTCAACTGGAGAGGAACAGTAATGGGGCTAACATAACCCCCAAATGTTCAAAAAAAAATTTTTTCAGGTTCTTTAAATGTTAATGTCATGTAAAACATAAGAATCTTTACGTACAATATGCTAAATAGCATAACTCTTCTCATTGCAACTGTGTCACAATGTTTTCTTTTTTTTTAATTTTTCCACCCTTTCAATGGATATAGCCTCCAAAAAATTGAATATGTGAAATAACTCGTACTTACCATGGGGGCTGTAAGCTATTACTTTCAAAGAACAAAAAGAGACACACCCTCAGTAAAATAAATAACTTTAACCACCCCCTTGGCTAGTATGAGCTAATTCCATGTCTATCTATATATATATATATATATATATATATATATATATATATATATATATATATATATATATATATACATACACATACATATAATTATTCTTCAATTGGATATTTCTGTAAAAATACAGAGAAATTTCTAAGGGCAGGTTCAAATTAGTGTTAAATTATTTTAACTTTACAGATAATTGCACATCTATTCCATTACTGGTAAATACATCCTTTGCCAGCCAATTACAAAGCTGTAATTTTAAAAAAGTCATCTTTTGTATACTTTTTAGTAACCGCTTTGCTTTTACACACATCAGTTCTTGGCTATATGCCACCCTGTGCTCATTTAACAATATTGCCCTGTCGTCACTTTTGAAATAAAATAGAATGAATGTGTGATTTTGTACAGCAACACATGGAGTGTCTATGGGTCTACACCAGGAATCCAGAAAAATGACAAATTGTAATTCTCGTTTCACAAACCAAGTGCCACATGCAACTCTCTAGTCCCCTCCATGTGGCTTGTAACTGCTGGCAGATGCAGGTGTGGATATAAACCAGTGGCATCAGCATTTTTTAAAACTTGTTAGTAGACTATATATGACTAGCAGTCACTGAAGTGGCCCTAAAGCTTTAGGACAGCCTTCTGATGTATCTGGTGGGCGGTTGAGCCATTGGACAATTCTATTGCTGACCCTGCATGGCATAAAATTGCTCTATACCCTTTGAGCTTTCAGGAATGTTTGCAGGCTATAGCTAGTGCTCAGCCAGCCCACTCTACCGATGGCCACACTCCTTCCCCTTCACGTCCACTTGGAATGGAGATGGCATGAAGGGGGAAATGATCACAATTACTGGCGGTTCGCTAGTAATTTTGATTATATCAGGGCTTTATATGCCAAAAAACTTCACATGGCCACTATGGAGCCGTAATTTAGTAGCATTATTTGCGACCAGATTACGGCCCAAATTTCAATGGCTCCACGACGCGGTGCAGCCACTTTCCTTCCTATGATGGAAAGAAGGGTGACGAGCGCTCACCCCTTCCCCTCCTATTCCCGGCCCTGTGCTCGCCCGGTATCCAGTCTGGGCGACCACACGGCCGTGGCAATGCCCCCTATGTGTGCATGTATGTGTTCATAGTAGGGAGAGGATAGTAAATTGCTGATAGCTACCTCTGGCATCAGTTTATATGTCCTTAGGGGAAATCCAATCCTCTCTAACCTGTAACATTGCAATACATATTAAAATGGTCAAATATTTTCTGCCAAAAACAGCAGGTTGAGACAACCGACATTTAGCTAATGAGTATGGACACCTTTACATAAGTGTTGTATCTGTAGGAATTGCCCCAATTATTTGCATTGTGGTTGAACCACATATTTTGTATTGGAAAGTATCTCACAACCTACAAAAATTTAAGACCTACGCTCGGCTGGCTAGTCTGGATGAACCTGAACATAGTTTATGATTAGCACTAATTAATACAAGAAAGATATAGTGGAACAGTCTGGAGTAGCGCTGGAGACAAACAAGTGGAAAATTGGCAAAGTGTTGGTTATTTAGAAAGTTTTCTTGACTTCTCGTTAGCTAAAATAAAACCAAATGAGTCTTTCACAAGTGTGTGGTTAATCCACAAGAGGCTGATGACATTGTTTACAAGAATAAGCCCAGATTATAAATTGTTCTTATTTATGTTGTTTTTCTGATTTATTTAATTTTTGAGACAGATGGCCTCTTAGAAAGAATAGTAAAGGAAGTCCTGGAATACTGGCAATGTTTGTAGAAGAGAAGGCAAACGCTCTTTATACATCTGCATTGTGGTTTTGTTTTTATATATAAGGTGCTGGATATTATGCACAATGGACACTGGCTGTAAATGTCTCCATTAACTTCGAATGTGGTGTTTGTAATTTAAGGAGAGCCTCTTACCCCCTACACAAAATTTAGCTCTTTTCTAGATATCATTTGACCAATCCCACCACAGTTGACATTTTTTTCATAACCACCACCGTTTCCAAGCAAGCAGTGCTGTTATTTTCATCACAGCATGTTATCAACTGACAGGTGGGTGGTGCCAGGTTGTCTGCTGCATTTCAGAACCGCCTATTTGACCATAAAGAGCTTTATTAGTATATCTGGTAAAAATTAATCGCCATTGATTGCCCTTAGGGTTTCCAACTGCGACCAATCAGCCGATTGGTACCTGAAAGATGAAGAGTTAGACTTTGTAGAGGTGATGAAAAGTCCTCTCTAACTGGGCAAAATAGCCCTTGGCACAGACGTGAACAAAGACTTGCATATCGGGTCTGCAAATTGTCTGCAGAATGACTTTTTGTGACAAATTCTAAGTAATTTTGTGACAGAGACCCCAAAACACAACATTAGCACCCTTTGTATTTTTGTGAAGTTTATCATGAGTTGTGTAATACTCTGAAGACCTGGATTGTGCCAGATACCACAGATTATCACATACTGCTATAGGTGCTATTCTAGGCTTCACTAATCCTCTCTAAAGGCAGACTATTACAGGAGACGAACAGACTCTCACTAGAGACCCTGGATGACAGCATGGCGAGACTTGTCCAAGAGAAAGGCATAGGAAGTTGAAGGGTCTTAAGGGTGAAGCTTTGATGTAGCACATCAGGTCATAGGTCAAATGAAGAAATTCTCACTGGATTTCCTAGTATGGTCATCCCTGTCCTCCTCAAAGGACTATTTCTAGAAATCTGGTTAGATAGAAAACATGCATCAAGGGTAATTCAGGAAATGATGGATGAGTTTACTGATACTATCATTTAAGGTCGTATGCTGCTGGGGTCATTGATTTTTTTTACATTATCCTTTATTTTCCAATGCTTTATCATTTCCTTAACCATGTACATATATTATCCAGCCTTAAGATGTATTATTCCGATCTATCCCTGACTCCTTTGGGGTTGTAATCTAATTACCCTACATAAGAACACACAGAACAATCCCCTGAGAAAACGCCATGCATATTCACCCTTGTGGCCCTAGATCTGTTAAAGGAACAAGACTAATCACTTTGCTATTTCATGCCTATCTGTCAAAGATTCCCTACCATATAACTTTCAAGTCTATAAACCTAAACAGGATACAGCTCTTCAATCTTCTCAAACTGTGCCCCAATCCATCTGACATCCAGCAATGCTTTCACAAATCCTTGGGGATAATGGTCGGTCTACACATGGTGTTCACCTTGAGCACCCTTTTCCTGTAGACCTTCAAACAATCACAGTTACACAGCTGGTCGTAAGAGTTTAATTCTTTTGCTAGGAATCCAGGTCTGACAAATGGGCAAGAATCAAATAAGGCCAATGTGTACCAATGTGCTAGGCAATGTGGCTGCCCCTTCAAGGAGGCCAATGACCACATACTGCTCCAACAGAAGGCTACAGAATAAGTCAATGATCTGGATCTGTAAAGGCAGTACAGTTGTAGAAATAAAAGTGGTTGGTTTAATCGGGGAATAAAGGCAGTTCTAAGGTCCATTGACCACAAGCTGTTCAGACAAAGTCAACCCGTGAATGCTGGATTTACCAGAACATCCATACAACTGCTTGCCTGAACACAGCATATCAGTTGAGTGTGCACATCAATGGAGTGAGTTTATCGAAAAAAAAACTTGCCTGTGGTTAATGAGCCTAAGAGAATCAACCCCACTTATCAACTGAAGACAACCTTAACCCACACTGACCATCTAATGTGTAATAGGCCCCCTATATCTTTCTTGTGGGTAGATCTTAAGGTCTTCGTTTGGACATGTATTTAAAGAAGATCTGTCAGGGTGATTTGGGACACTAGTGGTTTAGTGTCCGAACTCATCATTTAGCTAGTCCCTCTGTGCAAACTATTATAACTAATCTTAACTAGAGATGGGTCTGATGAAGTGTATCGACCATCTCTGGTGCTTCCTGTGCAGTAATTCAATGATGCTGGGGGAGTACACTCAGACTTTATCGCTGAAACACAGTCCCCTCAACGCGTGTGCAGTGAAGCCGGTGTGTAGTATACCGGCTTCACTGTGTGACTGCGCAGGAGCTCCAAACTGGGTAAAGAGTAAAGATTAGGACTACCTAAAGATAAGATACATACGATATATGTCCTTTAAAATATTCATTGCTTGTGTTCAAAACCATTGCCTAAGGTGCCTTACAACAGCTTATCTTCTTCTTTCCTTGAAAACTTGTATAAATAAAGCTAAAGCAGAAAATATCAGGAGTTCTGTTCTACTTCATTGTTTTTGTGACCACATATCCCGGGAAGGTGGCCAGAAATGGTCCCCTTTCTGAATGAGCACCCTACCACTGTTAGGAGGAAGCTGAGCTAAAGGTGTTAGGACCCAGTGCTGTGGGTTCCCGTTTGCTGTTGACAAAGCAAATGAGTTGAATAATTTTGACAGATTTCACATGTTTTTATTGTTTGAGGTTCAGCTTCACACATGGTCTTTGGCTCATGAGCATTGCTAAATTCATCACATCTACAGTCTGGTCAAGAATTCAGTGATTTCAAATGAACACCCCCAGTTCTCACTAAGACGCTCGGATTTGTTTTGTATTAGACGACCGAGCTGGCGATCCATTAAAGATGTTTTCCTCAGATGTTCCTCCATCATTTTTAATATGGATCTAATAAAGATATGTTGTTTTTCAATGGTTGGCATTAGGAATAAATACTTTCGAAATTTGGACATATTTTCTTGTATAGTCAAAGGCAACGCAGATGAGACGGAATTCCTCCAGCCTCTGATATGGATTAAGTAAGAATGAATCATAAAAACTTTCACTGCTAAAAGGGAAATGTCACTTCGAAGGAAACAAGCTGTAATGTTATAAGTGACAGCAATAAGAGAAACCTCACTAGGCCTCACCTTTACTGTAATGAATTCACAAAACATTGATACATGAGGTCCTATAGTGATGGCAATTTACCAAAGACTCACCGGTAGTGGAGAGGCGTATACGTAGACACTTCACCATCACAGGCAATCACTGGCGTCATTGGTATATAGCACAAGACAGCTATAGCTATATTTAATGCTAGGGAGGACAAAAAAGTCCTGCTTTATTAGCCTTTTCTATGCTTTTAAACTATTTGCATAAGATTTGACAAGAACTGTGGATACCAGGACACAGTACATTATCGTTAAGCAGTAGTAAAGAAAGAAGAAATTAGGGTTAGGGGTTAAATGGAACCTATAGCTTAAACTAACCCATACTAACTAAGCATATGTCTAAAAATTGCAGCATTACAACTATCCCTATATTGTTATTCCCAAAGTCTAATAAGTTCTACTAACCATATGCAAAGTTGACACACCATCTATGAAAATGACCTCATGTGAGTCCAATTATCGTCTTCTCTCTTAGTCCTGTCAGGCATATTCATGTTCTTCCTGCTAAGCTGCACACATTCAGTTCTCCTCAGAATTCCTGAGTAAGGGGTGAGCTGATTTCTCTTTAGCCGATCACATACAGCCAGTGTCCCTCTCCTCCCTCTGGAATTCTCTTTAGTGACTGGCAGTGACGGCCAGCATGTGAATGAGGTAGCAGAGCACAGTTGGCTCAGTTGATTAGAAAGCAGGCCTCTTGTGAATCAGGAAGCTGGAGATGCGGCTTATCTAGAAGAATATAAATATGCATATATGGGGTGTCAACTTTACAAATAAAATGTAGAACTTTTCAGGCATAGAGTGGAATAATATGGGGATAGTTGTGCTGCTGTATATTAGCAGTTTTCAAAGATATGTCTAGTTAGTGTAGGTTAGTTTTACTGACCTGTTCCCTTTAAGATCAGCCAATATATAAGGCAGACAGACATACAAGTCAGGGCGTATTGGGCCAACAGAAAGAGATAAGATCTTAGTACAGTATACAAATAAGGCAGAAACAGGGAGATTGGGGCAGAATATTGACAGTTAGAGGTTGAGTCAGTTGTTTTTGGCACATGTTTAAACCGCAAATTTTAGAGAAACACTGGGGAATCTTTTCTACTGTCATCGGCATATGAGCGGACCTGAGAGGCCAATATCACATGGGTCTGCTGCCTGCGGCCCATTACACCTCTAGGTCCTAGTTATCCAGCACATGTATCAGTTGTCTAACTCAACATAAGGGAAGACAGGCAGCATTGTGGGAGGTGAGATTGGGGCAGGTCAATCATTTAGATCTTTAAAAAAAAAGAATCCTATTTTAGTTGCAACCAACAGGGGGTGCCGTACAGCTTTCTAAATGTAGTTGTGGGTCTACGCTTCCCTTAACCCCTTCAGGATGTTGTCAGTTTGTAGCTTAAGGCTCAGCCCTATTTTTTGTATTCCGACTTGCGTCACTTTATATGGTTATAACTTTTGAACACTGTAACTTATCAAAGTGATTTTAGGATTTTTTTGTTCGCCACTTGTTATACGTCATTTTATGGTACATTTTGGCTGATAAGTTTTGCGTTTATTTATTTAAAAAAATTAATTTTTTAAAAAATTTGCCATTTTCAAAATTCTAAATTATCTCGTTTTCAGGCAGATATTTTTACCACCAAAATTGCTGAATAACATTTCTCATATGTTTGCTTTACGTTTTCAGAATTTCTGAAATCTCTAGATAATTTTTGATGTCATGTGGCTTACAACTCGAACATCAGTTTTCCATAAAAGGAGATTTCAGAATTGAATTTTTTTGGGAATCACTACTGTTTTTAATGAAATTTGAAATATATAATACTAGAAACACCTTATATATCAATCTATTTTCAAATCTGCACCCCGCAAACTATCAGAAACAGCTTTTAAGAAGATTGTTAACCCCTTGAGATCTTCATAGTAATTATATCAAAATGAAGGTGAAGTTTAGAATGGTCCAATTTTGTCGATAATACGTTCATGTATCCCTAAAATTTCAACATTCACAAAAGATAAAAAGAGAAAATTTGTTATGTCATTTTTCTGGTATAATTACTAACTAAAACCTCATACTGATACGTTTTTTGATGGCTTTTAATTTCATTTTATGTGGGACAATATAAGTAAAAATCATAATTTTTGGTGTTTTTCTCAATGATTTTTTTTTACGACTTTCATCATGTGGGTATATTAATGATTTTATTTATTGTACCGGTCATTACGTAAGTGGCGATACTACATATGTGGGGTTTTTATGGTGATATTCACTTTTTTTTTGTATATGTAATTGTAATATGTAACAGAGCTTTTCGGGCTTTTTGATTAATTCATTTGTTTATTTTTATGCAAAACTTTTTGTTTCCCTTTTTTTTTTAACTCTTGACTTGTCTCACTATGGGACATGAACAAGCAATCATTTGAATACTTGTTCATTTTAAAACCATACAATGTATTGCAGGGTATTAGCTGATGCCTAGGCTGACAGTGTGGCTCAACACCGTACTAGCACTAAGGGGTTAAAAGAAACCTACCCTCAGGAATCTACCTATAAATCTTTGTGATTTACCATCAGAGCTAGCTTAATAGGTAGATTCTTGAAGGTAGGTTTCCTTTAATGGTGGCTCCAGGCAGACAGAATTTCACCATTAAAAGTGTTGCCCCACCAGTTATGCCCTAATCCATAGGTGATGTTCAGGGTTAGTGGGGGTGTGACCACTAGGACCCCCCAACAATTGGGCGAAGAGGGAAACAAAAGTCCCCCTAAAGCCTTAAATTGCCGGTGTGCTAGCATGACCACATGGGATAGCTGGGAATGTAATCAATGATTTGGGCGATGATTTGTTACATTCTTCTTACCATTAACCTGACATCACTGCCGCCGCCGGAGGTTCGGGAGTGACACTGGCACAAGTTATGGCTACAGGCCTTGTGCTGTAATAATTTACATTCCCCTGTTTTGTATCTATACAAGTATTGTCCAGATACACCGAATAACAAATACCTAAAAGTAACATAAAAGGTGTATTATAAACATATAATAGGATGGAGACTCCTGAACACTCTTACGCTATTCAATTATAAACTTCTTTGATTCTGTAACATTCAGCAAGTGCTTGGCGCTCCTATGTTATCCACAGAAGCTACACTATATAAAATACATATAATGTGCCTCTGATCTTCTGGAGACAGGATTGTCTGCCCTTCAGCACTACAGCCGCAAGGCCTTTGATATTAATAAGTAATGCTTCCCTGCACAGGCAGCTAAACGCTACTGACTTATTTATGGAGAGGTTTACCTGGGAAGATGTTTCACCCTCCTTCTATACTGTAGGGGATGTACAAATTTATATTATAGACTAACTGTAGCTCCCGGCTTTGCCTGGGATGGTAAATAACTGTTCTTAGCTACAACAAAAAAGAATGGGTTAACAAAAAATATTTTATATGTATGTATACACTGTCTCTTTCAGTGACTGTCCGCCTGTCGCCGGCAGTCTCTTTCAATGACTGTTTGTCTGTCGCCGACAGTCTCTTTCAGTGACTGTCTGTCGACTTACTGTCTGAGAGCTCAAATTTCATTTTTGCACACCTGTTTATAAAATTACAGCTGATCTCTAATTGGTTTCTATGGGCAACTGGAGAATAAATCTCCCCCTATCCCTGTAGCCCTCTCTATCTTGCCTCACACATAAGCTGTATTATACTCATTGCCTATAGTACCCAATCACAGCTCAGAGCTCATAGTAATGACCTGTGGCAGAACAGCAACCAATCACGGCTCAGCTTCCAACTGCCACAGCAGTAGCAGACTATGGCTCCTATATATGGTGGTTAATAAGTGGGTTTTGGAAAGCGCAGGGTGAAAATTTCAGCTCAAAACCGAGTCTATGATGTTCCCTGAGTCACAGGCAACAACTGTGCAAAATTTGGTGATTGTAAATGCGATGGTACAGATTCCTTTAGCGGACATACATACATACATACATACACTCAGCTTTATATATTGGATTATCTTCAAACATAAAAGTATACCCCTGAATTCCAGAGGGGCAGCATTAATAGATAATAGGGGAGCTGATCAAATTGTACATTTTGTTCTATCTTCAGGAAGCATCTTACACAGCAGGAGGAGCTGAGCAGAGTGTGCAGTGTCCTGTTTGCAGGCAGCTTGCAATAGAGCAGGAGGAGCTGAGCATATTGTACATAGTGTCCTATCTGCAGGGAGCCTGTTATAGAGCAAAAGGTGCTGAGCAGATTTCACATAGTGTAATATCTGAGGGCAGCCTGTTATAGAGCAGGAGGAGCTGAGCAAAGTGTGCAGTGCCCTATCTGCAGGCAGCCTGTTATAGAGCAGGAGGAGCTGAGCAGAGTGTGCAGTGCCCAATCTGCAGGCAGCATGTTATAGAGCAGGAGGAGCTGAGCAGATTGTAAATAGTGTCCTATCTGCAGGGAGCCTGTTATAGAGCAAAAGGTGCTGAGCAGATTTCACATAGTGTAATATCTGAGGGCAGCCTGTTATAGAGTAGGAGAAGCTGAGCAGAGTGTACAGTGTCCTATCTCCAGGCTGCATATTATAGAGCAGGAGGAGCTGAGCAGATTGTACATAGTGTCCAATCTGCAGGCAGCGTGTTATAGAGCAGGAGGAGCTGAGCAGATTATACATAGTATCCAATCTGCAGGCAGCGTGTTATAAAGCAGGAGGAGCTGAGCAGATTGTACATAGTGTCCTATCTGCAGGCAGCATGTTATAGAGCAGGAGGAGCTGAGCAGATTCTACACCTTCTCTCTGTATTCTTCCTATATACCTTACCACACAAGGTTGTATTGCTGTGATGCCACTTTGTAGCATGCTCTTGTTATATACAAATGACACTCCTCTATAGAAGATCAGGGCCACTTAAAGGAAACCTACCACTTCAAAATGACCCTTCTGACCCACAACTACCTTTAGCTTGCTCATGATGAACTGATGCTGGACCATATTTTCATTTAACCCAGAAACCGCTGTATTCGAACATATTTTATTTCTTTCCTTTACTAAAATCTTCCTTCGGCGCTTCTGTGTGCGTCACACAGCGCGCACCACGGATCCTGCTGCTCCATGAAGCTCGCGACCGTCGATCGCGTCGGCGCCGCGCCAGTGTGAAATGTTGTCGTGCCCGAGAGCCGGTGACGTCACCGTGCTCTCGGGCACACTAGCGCATGCGCACCAGCTCGCCGACTCGCGTCTCGGCCGGCTTTTCACTGCGCATGTGCGAAGTCCCAAAGCCTCGTAGTATCGCAAGGCTTCGGGGAGAAGACCGTGGGGGTGAGTGCTGTAAAAAAAAAACTATGCTCGCCGCTCCCACCAACGAGAGGGGGGTTCCCTCCACTGCCACCAATGATAAATAAAAGTTTTAATGCACTTCAAGCCCCCTGACACCAATGTTTATTAAAATGCATATCTATTAAAAATATATATATATATATATATATATAAATATATATGTGTATTTATTTATTTATTTAGATAAATAAATACACATATATTTTTATTTATATATACATGCACATATATTTATTTAAATAAATATATATATACATATCGGTGGCCCCTAATACATATATGTGTGTATATATTTTTTTATATAAAGAAATATATAAATGTAGATAAATATACACACACACACATCTATATTTACTTATATAAATAAATACACATACCGTATATGTGTGTGTATATAAAATATATATTATATACACACACACATATATGTGTATATATTTATTTATATAAGTAAATATAGATGTGTGTGTGTATACATTAATATATTTCTTTATATAACTAAATATATACACACACATATATATATATATATTTATTTTTTCAAAAGAATATATATTATTTTTTATATATATCGGTGGCCCCTAATACATATATGTGTGTACGGACCACCTACAACAAATATATATATATATATATATATATATATATATATATATATATATATATATATATATATATATATATATGAGAGATATAACATTGGTGTCAGGGGTCTTTTTATTTGTATTAGTACATATGTATCTACAACTAGCAAAGACCCCTGACATTAATGTTATATCTCTCATATATATATATATATATCAATATATATATCAATATATATATATATATATATATATATATATATATATATTTGTTGTAGGTGGTCCGTACACACATATATGTATTAGGGGCCACCGATATATATAAAAAATAATATATATTCTTTTGAAAAAATAAATATATATATATATATATGTGTGTATATATTTAGTTATATAAAGAAATATATTAATGTATACACACACACATCTATATTTACTTATATAATTAATATATACACATATATGTGTGTGTGTATATAATATATATTTTATATACACACACATATACGGTATGTGTATTTATTTATATAAGTAAATATAGATGTGTGTGTGTGTATATTTATCTACATTTATATATTTCTTTATATAAAAAAATATATACACACATATATGTATTAGGGGCCACCGATATGTATATATATATTTATTTAAATAAATATATGTGCATGTATATATAAATAAAAATATATGTGTATTTATTTATCTAAATAAATAAATAAATACACATATATATTTATATATATATATATATATTTTTTTTTAATAGATATGCATTTTAATAAACATTGGTGTCAGGGGGCTTGAAGTGCATTAAAACTTTTATTTATCATTGGTGGCAGTGGAGGGAACCCCCCTCTCGTTGGTGGGAGCGGCGAGCATAGTTTTTTTTTTACAGCACTCACCCCCACGGTCTTCTCCCCGAAGCCTCGCGATACTACGAGGCTTCGGGACTTCGCGCATGCGCAGTGAAAAGCCGGCCGAGACGCGAGTCGGCGAGCTGGTGCGCATGCGCTAGTGTGCCCGAGAGCACGGTGACGTCACCGGCTCTCGGGCACAACAACATTTCACACTGGCGCGGCGCCGACGCGATCGACGGTCGCGAGCTTCATGGAGCAGCAGGATCCGTGGTGCGCGCTGTGTGACGCACACAGAAGCGCCCGAAGGAAGATTTTAGTAAAGGAAAGAAATAAAATATGTTTGAATACAGCGGTTTCTGGGTTAAATGAAAATATGGTCCAGCATCAGTTCATCATGAGCAAGCTAAAGGTATTTGTGGGTCAGAAGGGTCATTTTGAAGTGGTAGGTTTCCTTTAAGGGTGCAGTCACCTACTGTTAGAGCCATGTTTATTCAGATTTACTAGTCAGGGATTATCCTTCAGTTAATACTCTACATCAGTGGTTCTCAACCTTTCTAATGCTGTGACCCCGCAATACAGTTCCTCATGCTGTGGTGACCCCAAACCATGCA
Organism: Engystomops pustulosus; assembly: GCF_040894005.1. Classification (NCBI taxonomy): domain Eukaryota; kingdom Metazoa; phylum Chordata; class Amphibia; order Anura; family Leptodactylidae; genus Engystomops; species Engystomops pustulosus. The sequence goes on along the minus strand of NC_092411.1, from coordinate 262,851,302 downwards.
ACTCGCAGTAAAAACACAGTAAAATTTCGGCTCCGATGGCTTTAGGCGACCCCCGGTTTTGGTCGTTCGACCCCCGCTGGGGTCCCGACCCACAGGTTGAGAACCACTGCTCTACATGATTTTCAGTATTTATTTAGTAAGAGATCCATGATCATCAATCAGACCCAATTGGAATTTGATAAAGTATCTGCAACCTTGAAGAACATTAGGAGATGACATCTTGAGGTTGATGAACCTTCTCTTAGGTCATTGACTTTGGTGTCTTGTAATGTAATTCTTAGTACGTAAGCATTATATTATGGTTCTTATTATCAGTGATGAGCTGGGCCTCCTGGTTCCCCCACACATAGGAGCCCACGTGGGGTATGTTCACCATGTGTGCCGCACACCGCAGGTCAGGGCTTATCTGCTGCTGTAAAGCAGTTATCTCTATAAAGCCGAAAACCTGACATCCCATCACTGATTACATGGCACCGCTGATATACAAGCCTAGCAAAATAACACTCCTCAAAATGCTGCGTACTCCTCTAAATCAACCCCCAATCAGCTCTTCATGACTCCAGGAACTACAACTTTAATATATTGGAAATAGAGGATTAACTAAATCCTCCAAGAGACTGTTTCCAGTTATAAAATAGCTTCAAGATGATCATGGAAAGCATGGAGCCACATTTATAATAAATCAGAAAATACAATGAGAAATCATATAGGGTTGTGATACAGAGGGAAAGATTTTCCCCAAATGCAGATGACCTTATATGTGGTTTTATCGCTGAAGAATGAGATATATATGAGATAAATTAATAGATATAAAGATAGTTAGGAGATGATGGATGGATGGATAGATAAATAGATAGATACTGATCATTCCATGTTTAAGAGTACAATGAAGTACAGTAGCGAATTTGGCTCCTAAGAGCCTTTATTAGATAGATAGATAGATAGATAGCAGATAAAATCCAGAGCAGGACACCGTAAATCCAATCAAAGCTACATTCCCCCAAAGACAATATTCTTAAATATACTCAGGATAACAATATAACACTTTTTCTAGTTACCGTATTTTCCGGGCCATTAGGCGCACCGGAATATAAGGCGCATCAGTCTGATGTGCCTTATATATGGAACTATACCATATATAAGGCGCATCGGACTATAAGGCGTTGGGTGGCCGGGGGCGTGGCGGAGTTCCGGGGGAGTGGCAGAGCGGAGACGGAGCGACGGGAGAGGTGAGCGGAGACGGAGCGACCGGAGAGGTGAGCGGAGACGTAGCGACCGGAGAGGTGAGCGGAGACGTAGCGACCGTTGAGATGAGCGGGGAAGGGGGTCTTTCAGAGGGGAAGATGGCAGCGGACCATACTTACATGGGTCCCCGCTACCGGAGACAGCAGATCTCCTGGGGGAACTGCAGACCGACGCGGCAGAAGTTGTTCGTGCCGCGTGGTCTGCAGTTCCCGCTGGAGATCTGCTGTCTCCGGTAGCGGGGACCTATGTAAGTAGGGTCCGCTGCCCTGCGCCATACATAGGGCGCACCGGACTATAAGGCGCACTTTGGATTTCTAAGGAAATCCTAGGCTTTTATGTGCGCCTTATAGTCCGGAAAATACGGTAACTGTTATTGACAAAAATACAGCATTTCACATAATCTGTCTCTATCAGTCCTGATGCACACAATTTTGGTTGTCTCAGGATATGACAGTAAATCCTCTGACTATGGCCGGATTCTTCTCATGAATAGCTTCTCTTGTCTGCACACTGCAGTGCTCTCTGCCTCCCGCCCCTTCCTCCTGCATTACAAAATCAGCACTTCCTACCAGCAAAGAGCAGTGTGCAGAGACTTACTCTACAAGCTACAGACAGATAAGGTCTTTATTCGGGATGGAGGCATTTAGAAGAGCTGACTGTATGTGTTATAGGTGAATTGGCAGAGCTGACAGTGTCATTCTGTTTTATATTCATCTCATGGAACTCATCATCTCTGATCTGTATCATTTCTCTTCTATGTGTTAGATACTAGTGAATGTTCAGAAGCTAAATGAAAGTGTAGATAAACCTGGACCCTGATAAGCTAAGCACATTGTCAGCACACAGCATCTGACAGCACTAGAGAGATTGTGTAGTGTCTTCTCAGAGTGTCCGGCGTGCCTGTGTTCCCGTTCCCATCTACCAGGTCCTCCCGTTGCTGACCCAGGATTTGGACTTGACCCTGCATCTCTGCCGCCTGCCCTGATCCTGTGCCTGGACACAACCACGAGACTGTCTTCCGCTAAGGTACCTTGACCCCGGCTGCCACCGCAGGCTAGTCACATCTGTGGAACGACCTGGTGGTACCCTGCCACAGCAAGTCCATCCCGCTTTGCGGCGGGCTCTGGCGAAGAACAGGTGCCACTTAGACTCCGGTCCAAAGCGTCGGCTAGTGCCATCTCCTGCGGTGGTCCAGAGTGGAAGCAGATGAACAAGTCATGAGATGCCCTGTGAAGGAAATCCTGCAATGACTGGTGCCTGCACTGTAATCTTTCACATGTCTGAGAACAGGTCCTAGTGTATGGTGGCTCTGGGGGGGGGGGGGGGGGCGAGGAATCCACATCAGTATTAATAAACCCAATGACAGAAGAAGTCGAGAAATCTAGTCATGTTTATGATGGATCACATGTAAGGGTGTACATAAAAATCAGACAGCCCAGAGATAGAACATGAATCTGTTAATCATTAAAGAGAACCCGTCATGCAAAATAACCCCCTAAACTAAATATATTTTCATAAACTGCCATTAGAGAGCTTTGCCTCTATCCCTTCATTGTCCCTCTACATGCCTGTAAACCTAAGCAATGAGGTCCTAAAGCTGTATGCAAATGACCTGTGAAATGTCCAATGAAGCATTAGCATATTCAAGCTGTCCACTCTATTCATGAGTGGGAGGCACAGCCACACCCCCAGTGCTTGACTGACAGCCTGTATAATGATGTGAGGCTGTATAATGATGTGCTTCCTGGTGCTGGTGGCCACGCCCCCTGCAGCCTGTGTGTGTGTATAGGAGAGATACAGCAGCTCCAGGCAGCCATGTAACAGCAGAACATGTCAGATTCATGTGTAGCTGATGTCGGTGTCTCTGTATATTAGGAGGATGCAGCATGTCAGCAGATGCAGCACACACACTAGCAATGCTTTACTATACATTACACACAGCCATGAGCAGGGGGGGGGAGAGGGGAGGGATAACAGGGGTGACATCACTGCATCTGAATATGTGACCAGCCTCATTTACATGATAAAGAATAGATGATTTTACAATGAATAATGTATGAAATAACTAGATAAAGGCTGGGATGGGATCATTGTGAGCTGCTCCAACAGGTAGAGGTGACAGGACAAGTGGCAGAGACCTGATGACAGGTGTCCTTTAAAATCCCCTTATGCTCTAGGGGTTTAGGGTATCTCAACTTCCGGTCAATTCAGTTATGAACAGGTCGGCTACCATGTAATTGCATTACCACAGCAGAAAGTACAGGTTTTTCTCAAAGCTATTGTTGACCAATCACAGCTGAAAAGTTTGGTCATGTGACACTATTATACTGCTTGATACCTTGCATGAATGATGTGGTAGAACAGTACCCAGTATCAGGTACTTCCTGCATTTTCGTGAAGTGGAAAAGTCACCAAAGAGATTGGGTTCCAAATAATGGAAATGCATCTTATGTCCGGTTTGTGTAGGATACCTCTAACATATATCTATCACATATTCAGTGGTAGACATGAGCCATTGACCACAACACATCACCCTTTTGGCCTACTTCATGTAAATATAAGTCAATGGGGGTCATTTACTAAGGGCCCGATTCGCGTTTTCCCAACGTGTTACCCGAATATTTCCGATTTGCTCCGAATTTCCCTGTATTGCCCTGGGATTTTGGGGCACACGATCGGATTTTGGCGCTTCGGCGCTGGCATGCACGCGACGGAAATCGGGGGCGTGGCCGAACGAAAACCCGCATTTAAAAAACAAAAAGTGTCGCGGTGCTTGCACTTACCTTCACTAGGAATAGGCCGGTGTACTTGAGTGCATTTGAGCGGACTTCAGCGCAGCAGCGCCACTTGGTGGACGTCGGAGGAACTACCATAGTGAATCCCGGCCGGACCCGAATCCACCGCAGAGAACGCGTCGCTGGATCGCGAATGGACCGGGTAAGTAAATCTGCCCCAATATCTTATCAAGACAACCCCCATTGGATTCCCAGGTACCAGAACCTGAAGACCAAGACTTAGAGGAATTAAAGGGTCACTATCTTTTCAACAAGCTGTATAAATGAATAGAACAAGGGACTACAAGAAATGTCATAACATAGAAGGAAATTGCACCAATTCTCTGGAATGCACTACCCCTGACTAATATCCAAGTATCAAATGTGCTCTATCACACTTAGGAACTGCATGTAACTGTTACTCTCCTTTCACTAGCCCCGGCTTTATTCTCTTCCCCTCTATATAATCCATTAGCACAATACCATTAACACTTTAACAACGACCATATTGTGTTTTTACGACGGCCGTTTAAGGTAATTCTTCTGATGTGATGCCTTTCTACAGGGAGATTATCGGACATGGGTGTTTAACCCCTTAGACACGGTGGTCTATCTAACAAGGACTGCAGTGTCTAAGAGGGCGCAGAGGGAGGAAGCTCCTTCTGAGATCCATCAGTACCCCACATCAGCGATCAAGAGGTGCCGATGATGCCATAAGGGGTGTTCTGAGGGAACCTCTTGGCTGTTTGTAGTAGATTTCTATTAGACCATTAGAGAGGTATACGAAATTGACTGTATCATGCACTGCACTACATAATGTGCCACATGTGTTATAAAAGAGATCACATGATTTCTTGTCAGGGCAAAGTAAGAAATAGAAATAATATAAAAAAAGTAAAAAAAACCACCAAACAAAGAAATCACCTGCCTCATTAAAATAAAAAATAAAATAGCACATATTTTGTACCAACCTCACACACTATGAGGATGAGGGGTGACACAAGAGCTTACAGTCTATGAGGATGAGGGGGTGACACAAGAACTTACAGTCTATGAGGATCAGGGGGTGACACAAGCGCTTACATTCTATGAGGATGAGGGGGTGATACAAGAGCTTACAGTCTATGAGGATGTGGGGGGTGACACAAGAGCTTACAGTCTATGAGTATGAGGGGATGATACAAGAGCTTACAGTCTATGAGGATCAGGGGGTGACACAAGCGCTTACATTCTATGAGGATGAGGGGGTGATACAAGAGCTTACAGTCTATGACAGTGTTGGCAAACCTTTTAGAGACCGAGTGCCCAAACTACAACAAAGACCCGCTTATTTATCGCAAAGTGCCAACACAGAAATGTAATTTGTGATATATACTCGCTTCTCTGTTACAGCTTTCATTGATACCAGCACCTGAGGACACCAATAAAGCAGAAAATAGTCCAGGTAGCACAGTCACTTTAAAATAGCTCTGTGCACAGCAAGTCCTGGGCTGTATGGGACTGCAGGAAGATACCTGGAGTCATCTCTGGTGATGGCCTGAGTGCCCACAGAAAGGGCTCCGAGTGCCACCTCTGCCATAGGTTAGCCATCACTGGTCTATGAGGATGAGGGGGTGACACAAGAGCTTACAGTCTATGAGGATGAGGGGGTGACACAAGAGCTTACAGTCTATGAGGATGAGGGGGTGACACAAGAGCTTACAGTCTATGAGGATGAGGGGGTGACACAAGAGCTTAAAGTCTATGAGGATGAGGGGGTGACACAAGAGCTTACAGTCTATGAGAATGAGGGGGTGACACAAGAGCTTACAGTCTATGAGGATGAGGGGGTGACACAAGAGCTTACAGTCTATGAGGATGAGGGGATGACACAAGAGCTTTCAGTCTATGAGGATGAGGGGGTGACACAAGAGCTTACAGTCTATGAGGATGAGGGGGGGGCACAAGAGCTTACAGTCTATGAGGATGAGGGGGTGACACAAGAGCTTACAGTCTATGAAGATGAGGGGGTGACACAAGAGCTTACAGTCTATGAGGATGAGGGGGTGACACAATGGCTTACAGTCTATGAGGATGAGGGGGTGACACAAGAGCTTACAGTCTATGAGGATGAAGGGGTGACACAAGAGCTTACAGTCTATGAGGATGAGGGGGGTGATACAAGAGCTTACAGTCTATGAGGATGAGGGGGTGACACAAGAGCTTACAGTCTATGAGGATGAGGGGGTGACACAAGAGCTTACAGTCTATGAGGATGAGGGGTTGATACAAGAGCTTACAGTCTATGAGGATGAGGGGGTGACACAAGAGCTTACAGTCTATGAGGATGAGGGGTGACACAAGAGCTTACAGTCTATGAGGATGAGGGGGTGACACAGGAGCTTACAGTCTATGAGGATGAGGGGGTGACACGAGCTTACAGTCTATGAGGATGAGGGGGTGACACAAGAGCTTACAGTCTATGAGGATGAGGGGGTGACACAAGAGCTTACAGTCTATGAGGATGAGGGGGAGGCACAAGAGCTTACAGTCTATGATGATGAGGGGTGACACAAGAGCTTACAGTCTATGAGGATGCAAACATATGCATCCTGGATTCTGTAAATATATATAGTGGCGCTTGTACCTCCTGTATCCCCCCTCATCCTCATAGACTGTAAGCTCTTGTGTCACCCCCTCATCCTCATAGACTGTAAGCTCTTGTGTCACCCCCTCATTCTCATAGACTGTAAGTTCTTGTGTCACCCCCTCATCCTCATAGAATGTAAGCTCTTGTGTCACCCCCTCATCCTCATAGACTGTAAGCTCTTGTGTCACCCCCTCATCCTCATAGACTGTAAGCTCTTGTGTCACCCCCTCTTCCTCATAGACTGAAAGCTCTTGTGTCCCCCCTTCATCCTCATAGACTTTAAGCTCTTGTGTCACCCCTCATCCTCATAGACTGTAAGCTCTTGTGTCACCCCCTTATCTTCATAGACTGTAAGCTCTTGTATCAACCCCTCATCCTCATAGACTGTAAGCTCTTGTGTCACCCCCTCATCCTCATAGACTGTAAGCTCTTGTGTCACCCCCTTATCCTCATAGACTGTAAGCTCTTGTGTCACCCCTCATCCTCATAGACTGTAAGCTCTTGTGTCACCCCTCATCATCATAGACTGTAAGCTCTTGTGCCTCCCCCTCATCCTCATAGACTGTAAGCTCTTGTGTCACCCACTCATCCTCATAGACTGTAAACTCTTGTGTCACCTCCTCATCCTCATAGACTGTAAGCTCTTGTGCCACCCCCTCATCCTCATAGACTGTAAGCTCTTGTGTCATCCCATCACCCTCATAGACTGTAAGCTCTTGTGTCACCCCCTCATCCTCATAGACTGTAAGTTCTTGTGTCACCCCCTCATCCTCATAGACTGTAAACTCTTGTGTCACCCCCTCATCCTCATAGACTGTAAGCTCTTGTGCCTCCCCCTCATCCTCATAGACTGTAAGTTCTTGTGTCACCCCCTCATCCTCATAGACAGTAAGCTCTTGTGTCACCCCCTCATCCTCATAGACTGTAAGCTCTTGTGTCACCCACTCATCCTCATAGACCAGTGGTTCTCAACCTTTCTAATGCTGGGACCCCACAATACAGTTCCTCATGTTGTGGTGACCCCAAATAATGCAACTCGCAGTAAAAACACAATAAAATTGCGGCTCTGATGGCTTTAGGCGACCCCCGGTTTTGGTCATACGACCCCCGCTGGGGTCCCGACCCACAGGTTGAGAACCACTGTCATAGACTGTAAGCTCTTGTGTCACCCCCTCATCCTCATAGACTGTAAGCTCTTGTGTTATCCCACATTCTCATAGACTGTAAGCTCTTGGGGGCAGGACCCTCACTCTCACTATCGCATCGGTCCATTCGCGATCCAGCGGCGCATTCTCTGTGGAGGATTCGGGTTCTGCCGGGATTCACTATGGCAGTTCCTCCGACGTCCACCAGGTGTCACTGCTGCGCTGAATGCACTGGAGTTCACCAAGCCGGGCCGAGTGAAGGTAAGCGCGTGACCAGCGACACTTTTTTTATTTTCAAATGCGGCGTTTTTTCCGAATCCGACGGGTTTTCATTCGGCCACGCCCCCTGATTTCCGTCGCGTGCATGCCGGCGCCGATGCGCCACAATCCGATCATGTGCGCCAAAATCCCAGGGCAATACAGGGAAAATCGTCGCAAATCGGAAATATTCGGGTAACACGTCAGGAAAACGCAAATCGGGCCCTTAGTAAATGACCCCCATTATGTTCTTTCTCCGTTATGTCTTATTTTGTCTGTTTGTGTACCCTATGATCTGTAAAGCGCTCTGATATATGATGGAGCAATAGATATTACAATTTATTATTTTTAATATTAATAAACTGGATTAAAAAGGACTGAGCTGAAATTGTAAATGGAGTGTATAATTTTTTTTGGACAACCCCTTGAAGGATATGTAGGTGGCTGTATGCATGTGCTACGTTCCCTGAGCTCACATAGAAGTGTCTGGAGCAGAATATTTAGTGACCCAGTCTCCAGTATGTTATCATCAGGATTCTGAGCATATTTTAGCGATAGCCTGCTGTAAATTGCTCTCACCCGAGACGCCCTGGTATTTTTGGCACTGACTTGTCTCCTCGGTTGCTATTTAAAGGCACCCGGTTTTTGCTCTGAGAGGAGATTAAACTGCGTCTCCGATACTGTATGTCACCGAGATGATATTTCTTTCTCCCACACGATATGGAAAATGCTCCCATAATTATCCCGGTTGGATACTGACCACCCTGCCCCCCCCCCCACTATCTTTGATCTATAATGTAGAATATGTCAGCAAGACCAAAGTAGTTTTATATAGAGTAAATAAGACAAGCCGAGGAGTTTCATGGTTAATTGATGAAAAAGGTTCACAAAAAGGTGGAAGATCAAAGAGCAACATAATAGAATCCTATTACTCCGGAGAGCTGTCACTACATTTATTTGACAAGCCGACCTTGAACGCTGATGCTCTGTAGTCACCGGGAATTATATCCCTTCTAGCCAAATGGCCTAGTCCTACAACAGGGAGGGGACCAGGAAGAGGACTAATATTTTTACCTATTGTATATTTTTTACCTGCTGTATATATCTACTGTACTATATACCCCCCCCCCCCTCCCCGGTATATAGCCAGCCAGTCCCCGATATATAGCCAGCCAGTCCCCGGTATATAGCCAACTAGCCCCCAGTACATAGCTAGCCAGCCCCCGCCTCTCAGTATATAGCCAGCTAGTCCCTTGTATAACAAATCTTTTACCTACTGAATATACACGAGTATAAGCCGACCTAAGTATAAGCAGAGGTATCTAATTCTAATGCATTGGTCACAGCCTCCACCCAGTATATAGCTATTCAGCCCCTTGCCTCCTGTATATAGCCAACCAAACCCTGCCCTAGTATATAGCCAGCCAGTCTCCTGTATATAGCCAGCCAGCCCCCAGTATATAGCCAGCCAGTCCCCAGTATATAGCCAGCCAGTCCCCTGTATACCAGTATAAAGCCAACCCCCTGCCCCAGTAATTAGCCAGACAGCCTGCCCCAGTAATTAGCCAGACAGCCTGCCCCAGTATTTAGCCAGACAGCCTGCCCCAGTATTTAGCCAGCCAGCTAATGCGGGTGCCAAGACAATCATATTAGGTAACCAAACCCACATTTGCATGTTCAGGTGATGAGGGACAGGCCTACTGATTAACTACATTAACACAGGACCTGACATGCCCACTATTAAGGGGTGTGACAGGTCCACTTATATGTCAAGTCTAGATAGAGACAGAGGAAGTGCTGAGGGAGCAGGGGGAGAGGGAGACAGTGTAACAGCCCTGGTAACACCCCTAAGAGCCCTTATGTCGCATTAGCATCATTTTAAAAGTTTATTTTAGAAGGAAGGAAGCCATGGATTATAAATATAAGAAGATTACCAAGGTTGCGGTGCCTGGATCTATGAGTGTCATTGGTATATGAGGATGGATATTGATGGTAGATTTCCTGTGGTTTTTAAGAGGTTAACATAATTACTGACTCTACCAGTAAGTGTTAGTGGTGGGTGTGACCTGTATAAGGCTAGATTCACACTGCCGCAAAGGGGGCGTATATACGGCCGATATACGTCCCCCATAGACTGCAATGGGCGCACAGCGCCCTATGGGAGCTGTAGTGTGCAGCACACGTGCAGCACTGTACCGCTTCGTACCTGATAGGACATGTCCTATATTCTCCCGTATTACGGCACCGTGCGCCATACATCCCTATGGAGCAGCGCTCACCTCCTCCTCCTCTCCCCGCGCGCTGCCGTTGCCCGCCATGCTACAGTACGGCAGGCAACGGCAGTGTGAATGTAGCCTCATACAGCAGTCATCTGCCCTGTATAGCAAGGGCTCAGTCCAAGACCCCTCTCCATACAGTCTGTAAGACACTGTGCTGTATATTTTTGGCACTTGTGGTTAAGTATATGAAGTATATGAAGTATATAAAGCGTTTGCCCCTTAGAGAATTGGTATGCCCGGACTGGGACCTAGGTGTGGCAAATGTTCGGCTGGAGCGGTGAGCGCTCCTCACCACTCCCCTCTCCATAGGCAGCCGTGCAGCCAGGCCTTACATACGGCAAAAGATAGTGTATGCTCTGGTGATCTTTTTTCCTGGTGATGTTACAGAGGACCTGCTGGTCCCCCTCAGCCTCCCAGTAGTGACTACTACCCCCACACACAGCAAAGCCTATAATTGGAGGATGCTCAGCACATCTAGATAGCAGACATTACCTTAGTTGGTCTACTGTGAGATTTACCTGTGTCTTAGCCTACCTTAACACCTAGAACAGTGGTGGCGAACCTATGGCACGGGTGCAAGAGGCGACACTCCGACCTCTTTCTGTGGGCACCCGGGCCATCCCCCCAGCAGACCAGACAGCACTCCTGTAGTTCCAGGCAACTTAAAAGATGCTGCTTTCAGTGATATTTTAAAGTGACTTACTTGGCTACTTGGGACTGTAGGAAGAGGGAGAATGTGTAGACAGAGCCTAATTATCTCTGAAGGACCTCCTGCTGGCCCCATGATTTTCTGTGTACAGAGGGACACTGTAAAGAAGCTACAAGGTTGCAAATTTTCCCCCCTTTCTTTCTACTGCGTTGGTGTCCTCAGGAGGCCAGTAAGATTTAACGTTGTTGAAGAACAGGGAGCAATAAGATACTGCTCTAATTTTTGTTGTCACCTAGCAATAAATGAAGAGGATTTGGGTTTGCAGTTTGGGCACTCAGTCGCTAAAAGGTTTGCCATCACTGATCTAGAATGTAATAACCTAATTGGGGACACCCAAGTAAACAATAACAATTTTTCTTGGTCCATAAAGTAACACCTAGAAAATAGGTTCACACCATTTCCAGGAGCCTCCCAGATTTTCTGGAAGGGTTGTCCTGTATGTATTAGTCTGATAGCAGCCACGACTATCACTCCGAAAAGATGATTTATGGCAGAGTCAAAATGACTGCAACCTCCCAAAGTTACAGCTGAATAGAGACGCCAGGAATGCTCCAGTCATTCCAATACTTCCCTCGTAAACAGCAGTTTCTAATGAAATCTTTACCATTACTTTATAACATGTGTTTGATGAAGATCCATGTTGTTGGGTAATACAAAGTGTCAGTAACTATAAGAACTTGTGTCCATATTCTGCATCCATAGAAGAGACTCACAGTATGTAACAACCACAGGGACACAGCGCCATCTAGTGGCAGAACGCATCAATGCAACTTCATTAAACTTTTATTAAAATTGGAAGATTGAGTATTGTATATAAGCGGCAGAATAATTGCAGAATTTCATCTGGGCTTTTTAGGAAGCAAGCAGATTAATTTCTTGAAGTCCCATTCAGATGAGTCATGGACTGACAGAATATTCTACAACAAAGCCGCCACAGGTGAACTCACCCTATTTGAATTAAGAAAAAGGAATAGTCTATGGCAGTGGTGGCGAACCTATGGCACGGGTGCCAGAGATGGCACTCTCTATGGGCACCCTCGCCATCACCCCAGTGCAGAGTTCTCCAGACAGGACTCAAGGCCTCTTGCAGTCCCAGGCAGCCCAGGACCCTAGAAGGAAACTACAATGATAATCCAAACTTCTTCTCCTACTTTCTACTGTATTGGTGTCCTCAGGTGCCTGCCTATACAATTTAAACCTGTGACAGAGCAGGAAGTCATAAGTTACTGCTTAAATTGTCACATTGCAAAAAAATATGTGGGTTTTGGATGTATTTTAGGCACTTGGTGTCTAAAAGGTTTGCCATCACTGGTTTATGGTAAGAGGTTATGGTCTAGGAATACTGTGGTCAAAATATTTTGGAGGAAATGTGTATTTGGCATTGGATGAATGTGGTGGAGTAGATCAGACCACTGTGTGTGACAAGCTCTGGGTTCACTAACTACTACTCTTTACATTATGGGAGGATCTTGCTAAATTAAGGTGTGTGGGTGGAGCTAAAATATTGGGTATTAAGGCCTATTGCCCAAACTCACATTGTGTGTTTGCCTCAAACTTGCATTGTGTGCTTGTCAAAATGGCCAGCCCGATCGTTCAGAAACCAGAAGTGAACTGACACGCTGGGTTCAGTCGGGCCGGACATTACAACAAGCACATAATTCAAGTTACAGGCAAGAACACGATGCGAGCTTGATGTGAGTTAGTGGCTTGTGGGCAGTCGGCCTAAGACTGTAATTATGTAATTACCGCTCCAGGACCCATAGTCATTCCAATGCCTTATGCACAGAAATGTGTGTGCGCAAGGGCCAGTGCACATCTGTATAGGGGGTACCGCTCCCCACCAATGTCCATAGGAAATAAGCTGCCTGCATGCATCGTGTCTGCAGACCGTGAACTGGACACAGTTTTTGCGACCAGCTCACGCCCAAAAAAGAATGTGTGTGCATCTGGCCTAAAGGTGCGTTCACACTTCATTTTACCTTCCTTGATGTTTACTCGCAACAGAAGGCTACAAAGTGCATCGCTGTATAAGCCTCACTTTATATATTAGTGAGGCGTTGTATAAATCCTCTTGCTCAGCCCCTCTCCATCATCCTTAAAATGTAGTCTTTAAAGGGGTATTCCCAAGATGACAAGTTTCTTAAATGTACTTAGGATAACAAAATAACACATTCTCTAATTCACTGTTATTAATAAAACTACAGCATTTCTCAGATAGAATTCCAACCTGTCTCTATCAGTCCTGGTGTACACAATTTCAGTTTCCCCTAGACACGACCCTGTAACCTAGGGTCGGGGAAGCCATCTTGGATTTCTGTGTGACGGCCTTGGAGTTGAGTTTCTCTTTCTCTGCTCCCTGCACTGTAGCCCTGTCCCCTGCAGTCCAGGACCGAGCTCACTCTCTGATACACAGACAATGGAAAATATTTACTAAGGGCTTAAAGGGAACCTACCACCACGATTCTACCTATAAAGATGGATCGGGTGGTAGGTGGATGAATGGGACGTGAGGATAGCCCTTTTTTGGCTAATCCTCACGTCTCGGCTATACTTTAGTAAACTTTATTGCTTGTATATACAAATTTTGTTAAGCGGCTACTGGGGCGTGGAGTAGCAGGACATGAGGCTATTAGTCGCGGCTACTCCACGCCCCAGTAGCCTCGTTCCTCCGCCTACCATGTAATCTTCGGCGAGCAGCTCCTCGTAGCTGCACGCCCTCATCCGAGTACCCGGCGTTCTGCGCATGTGCAGTAGCGTCGGCCTCGGAGCTACGGCCGCGCATGCGCAGAACGCCGGGTATTCAGACGAGGGTGCGCAGCTACGAGGTGCTGCTCGCCGAAGATTACATGGCAGGCGGAGGAACGAGGCTGCTGGGGCGTGGAGTAGCCGCGACTAATAGCCTCATGTCCTGCTACTCCACGCCCCACTAGCCGCTTAACAAAATTTGCATATACAAGCAATAAAGTTTACTAAAGCATAGCCGGGACGCGAGGATTAGCCCAAAAAGGGCTATCCTCACGTCCCATTCATCCACCTACCACCCGATCCATCTACCCATTCACCCACCTACCACCCGATCTACCTTCATAGGTAGAATTGTGGTGGTAGGTACCCTTTAAAGGTTACAGGTGCACCACAAAAAAGTTGGTGAACTCTGTCGGCCAGTGTGGGGAAGCAACACTTTCATGATTTCTGGTGCATGTTCTTAATGAATGTGTCTCATCAAGCTTATACACGAAAAGAGCACTTTTAGTGAAATTTCCGTCTTTCTAAGTAACAGTGCCTCAATGAGTTCCTGCCAGCAGCAGCAGCATGAGGAGAACTACAAGCTACAGACATAGTTGTTTATCTGGGGAGGCTCAGCAGATATAGTGTGTTGTGGAATAGCAGAGATGTGGGAGAGCTGACTGTCATTGTGTGTAACTTGGATCTCATCATCTCTGATCTGTCTCATCTCTCTTTCTATGTGTCAGATACTAGTACAATATTCAGCAGGTAAATGAAAGTTTATATAAACCTTGCACCCTGATAATCTAAGCACACTGTCACCCCGCAGAACTAGATGGATCATAATGGGGCTCATTTACTAAGTGTCCGTCGGACGCATTTTTGTCGAAGATTTCCATTTTTTGCGCCGAATTGCCCCGGGATTTTGTCGCACGCGATCGGAGTGCGGGGCGTGAATCGCGGCAGACCCGAATCCTTGGCGGACAACGCACCACGGGATCGCGACAGGACCGGGTAAGTAAATCTGCCCCATTGTGTCTGCTTAGACAGGCCCTGCCTACACCCTGGGATTTTATACTGAGCAGCCTATGGAGCAATAAAACTGAGTAATATTGTGACGTAAAGGGTTAAACATTATCTTTATTGTGTAACCATCACTAGGGGATTGAGATTTGAGAATTCTTTTTCATGGGAAAAGATGGAATTAGTCTTACCGGTAATTCGGTTTCCACTAGTAACCATGACGGCCCCCACCTGGAGGTTGCTCCTTATATATTGTAGGGACAGGAAGTCACAAAAGTTTAAAAGGCTCCTCCCTAGCACCCCACACCAGTGTCTACCAAAGTACCACCTGGAAGGATGTAAGTGCATACACCTTTGGACCCGTTACCAAGAAGGAAGGAAGGGAGGGAAATAATGGGGGGCCGTCATGGTTACTAGTGGAAACCGAATTACCGGTAAGACTAATTCCATCTTTTCCACCACGTTCCCATGACGGCCCCCACCTGGAGACTTACCAGATTACCCATTATTTGGGAGGGACCACTGCCTGGAGAATCTTTCTGCCAAACAACAGATCGCTCTGAGAGGCAATGTCCAGGCGGTAGTGCTTTGCGAATGTAGAGGAGCTTGACCACGTGGCTGCGCGGCAGATCTGGTCTAAGGATGCGCCTCTTTTTTCTGCCCATGAAGTTGCTATGGCTCTGGTAGAATGAGCTTTAATACTTTCTGGTAGGGAAGTGTTGGCTGATTTATAACAAAGTATGATGGTAGATTTAATCCACCTGGCTAGTGTTGCTTTAGAGGCTTTACGGCCTTTGTTTTTACCCCCAAAATTTATTAATAGGTTAGAATCTTTCCTCCAACTTTGTGTAGCTTCTAGATACAGAAGCACAGTCCTCCTAACATCTAAGGTCTGCCATTTCTTTTCACCGTCTGTTTTAGGGTTAGGATAGAAAGAGGGAAGAATAATTTCTTGTTTGCGATGGAAGTTAGAGACCACTTTTGGGAAAAATAAGGGGTCTAGTTTAAGGACTATTCTATCCTCTAGGACCCTTAAGAAGGGATCTTTACATGAAAGGGCCTGAATTTCTCCTAATCTACGAGCTGTAGTGATGGCTATAAGAAAGGCTGTTTTTAGTGTAAGGCTTTTTATGTTTTTTGCCTCTAGAGGTTCAAAGGAAGGCCCTGTAAGATGGTCTAACACTAAGGAAAGATCCCAAGGGGGAGTTTGGTTTTTAATGTAAGGTCTAATACGGGAACACCCCTTGATAAATCTTTTGACCCACTGATGGTTGGCCAGGGGAAAATCAAGAAAAACGCTAAGTGCAGAAATCTGGACCTTGAGTGTGCTTGGCCTAAGACCCAAGGAGAACCCTGACTGTAGGAAGTCTAACACTTGAGCTAGGTTTGGGGTTCCCAGAGAGGGAGGACGGTCTCCGCACCAGGAGCAGAATTTCTTCCAGATCTTTTGATAGATGGGCATTTGTTACTGGTTTCCTGCTTGCTTTTATGGTGCTGACCACTTCACTAGAGAGTCCTCTGGCTGCTAAGAACGACCTCTCAGGATCCAGGCTGTCAGATTTAACTGTTTTAGGTTTTGATGATATAATGGCCCCTGTGTGAGAAGGTCCTGACGGTAGGGAAGATGATATGGATTGTCTATTGACAGTCTTTGAACAGCCGGGAACCAGCTCCTTTTCGGCCAGAATGGAGCAATGAGTATTAGAAAAATCTTTTCGGATCTCAGTTTCTGCAGCACTTTTGGAATCAAAGATATAGGGGGAAAGGCATAGACTAGACCTGTTCCCCATAACTGGCTGAGAGCATCTAGGCCTGATGGAGAGCCCCTGGGATCCAGAGAGAAAAATAGGGTCGTCTTTTTGTTTTGGAAGGTGGCAAACATATCCAGAGTTGGAGTTCCCCACAGGTGGCAAATCTCCAAAAAGGTTTCTGGATGTAGAGACCATTCGTTTGAGTCCAGTGTGACTCTGCTCAAAAAATCTGCTTCTGTATTCTCTATCCCCTTTAAGTGGATTGCTGAGAGGGAGAGGAGGTGAGATTCTGCCCATCTGAAAATTTGGCAACATAGATTCGTCAGGCTCTTTGATTTTGTTCCCCCTTGCCTGCGAAGGTAAGCGACCGTAGTCGTATTGTCGAAGAAGATTTTGATATGTTGACCTTCTATGGATTTGTGTGCAGCTTTTAGCGCTTCTAAGACCGCTTTCAGCTCTCTGAAGTTTGAGGACATGGATCGGGATAGATTGTCCCATTGTCCTTGAAGATGTAGGTCTGGGAGAACTGCCCCCCAACCTTGCAGGCTTGCGTCTGTCTGTATTGTGAGAACCGGGGACGGATTCCACCAGACCCCCTTCCTTAAATTTTGGGGATCTTTCTACCAATTTAACGAGTGTTTTACTAGATAAGGGATTTTTACCTTGTGATCTAGATGTAGTGGATCTTTGTCCCAGATTCGGATCGTCCAGGCCTGCATGATTCTCGTATGACTTTGTGCCCAGGCCACGCACTGGATGCAGGAGGTCAGGAGTCCCAGTAGACTTAGAGCTGCCCGGATGCTGCAAAAGATTTTCTCCTGAAAGAGACTTACAGATTGTTTTAATTTTTTGCACTTCTCTTGTGGCAAGAAGGAACTCTGTTTCATTGAGTCCAGTACTACCCCTAGAAATATCTTTGTTTTTTCTGGAGAGAAATTGGATTTCTCCTGGTTTATTACCCAGCCTAAATCCTGAAGGAGAAGTAGAGATGTCTGTAGGTGACTTTTTAATTCTACTTCTGTTCTGGCCACCAAGAGCAGGTCGTCTAAGTAGGGTACTATTACAATATTTTTCATTCTCAAGTAGGCTACCACTACTACCATTATCTTGGTGAATATGCGTGGAGCTGATGAAATTCCAAACGGTAGTGCCCTGAACTGGAAATGAAGAATTTTCCCCTGAGGGGATTGAATCGCAAACCTCAGATATTTCTGATGGTTTTGGAAAATTGGGACGTGATAGTATGCGTCTTTGAGATCCACTGTACATAGAAAATAATTTTGACCTATGAGAGGTACTGTAGATCTTATTGACTCCATCTTGAAATGTTTGGTTACTATAAATTTGTTCAATTTTTTTAGATTTATGATTAAACGGTAAGTGCCATTCGTTTTTTTTTACTAAAAATAGAGGGGAGTAGAATCCTTTCCCTTCTTCTGACTTCTGTACTGGGACAATCACATTCATGTGACACAGCTGCTGAATGTTGGCCCATAACTGGAGATTTTGAGTCTTGGTAAATCTGGAAGTTTTGAGGGGGAATGGAGAAATTCTATCCTGTAACCTGATTTTATAATCTGCGGAATCCAAGGACTCGGAGAAATTTCCTCCCATTTTGTTACAAAATAAGAAAGCCTCCCCCCACCTGTAAGTCATTGTCTTTTTTGTTTTTGGTCAGGGTTAAAGAGGTACCGAGGATGGTTCAACCACGTCCTCGATATCTACAGTATTTTTTAATGCTTTTAATACATTTTCCAGTTCCTCTGAGGAAAATAGATATTTTGCCTGATTTAGATCTCTAGGTTGAGTCTCTTCAAGGTCATCCTCCACTTTTTCACTAAAGGATCCTGAGGGAAAATCCGAATCCTCTTCAGAAGAGGATGTTTGGATATATTTAGTTTTTTTCTTAGGGGGTTCAGGTAAGTGGGCCGCAATAGATGAGGATACTTCCTCTTTAATCACTGATCTTAATTCATCTATTAAAGAAGATCTTTCCTCTTTGAGGATTTTATTTAAGCAGTCTGGACAAACTCTTTTTATAATCCTCTGCCATTTTTGCATTACACAACCCACAACGTTTGGAAGGCTTTTTAATTGGTTTTTCCCTCTCTCTTGGCTCGTTTTCTCTGGGCTCTTTCTGATCCTTGCCCTGAGAAGGTACACATAATAACAGCCATTAATACATAGAAAAGCTGAAATGTGACAGAGAGGTAGCCCAGGGCTTGTACTTACAGGTACCAGGACCTGGAACACGTTAATCGCTTCATCTGCCATGTGGGAGATGGAGACGCTGGAGCCAACTTAGTGTTTGTCTGAGACCAACGCCATATGCCTGAGGCTTGGCGGTTTTATGTCTGGGCTCCTCCCCCACCCCCTCCGGAGAGACCCGGAAGTGTTACCTGATTGGATGTCTGGACCGGAAGTTCCTCGTGATGCGCCAGAAATTTCGCGCCACAATGACTCGATGCCGGAACGCGCATCGACCGTGCAACAGATTTTTTCCAAGGTATGCCGCTATCAATTTTCCTCTTCCCCGGAGCGAAGGACCAACTTTTCTGCCCCTGTACTCTATTCTTCTTTCCCCTTACTGAACCCAGCATTAGCCGCGTGGGACCGCTGGATAGGTTCTAGCAGGGGAGAGTACAGGGGACGGGGGTGTTTTTAGGTCTTTTCCCAGCACTTAAGAAAGTGTGGGAGCGGACTGGTTCCTAAGAACCTTACCATTTGTGTTCCTCAGATAGGAAACTCTTGCGACTTGTATCCCCTAGGGACAGGAAGACAGTGGTGTGGGGTGCTAGGGAGGAGCCTTTTAAACTTTTGTGACTTCCTGTCCCTACAGGATATAAGGAGCAACCTCCAGGTGGGGGCCGTCATGGGAACGTGGTGGAAAACCCCTTTAATACTTTAGTATTAAAAAAATATACCACCTTGTGCAATGCAATTATTAAAATACACAAGATTTAATGGCATAAATGAACCCCTTCCCGACGCGCGCCGAGCCCTCTCCATAGCCGGTAAGTCTTTGCTGCATATTGCAGCAAAGGATTACCGGTAACACCCCGATCGCTTCAAAGAGATGGCGCCGCATGGCCACCGCCATCTTGTTGTGGATCGCTGCTCCCCGATGACGTCACGGGGAGCGGCGATCCGTCACCATGGTAACCTCGGGTGTTCCGAATACCCGAGGCTACTTCGTTTTAACCCATGCATTACAATGTGCTAATTGCACATTGTAATGCATCGGGAGTAAAATCCACATATACTGCCATACTGTAGTATGGCAGTATATGATAGGATCGATCAGACTACCTAGGGTTAGAGTACCCTAGGGAGTCTGAAAAATAGTAAAAGTAAAAATAAAAAAAAGTTTAAAAAAAAAAAATTATAATAAAAAAACCTAAAAATTCAAATCACCCCCCTTTCCCTAGAACTGATATAAAAATAAACAGTAAAAATCATAAACACATTAGGTATCGCCGCGTCCGAAAATGCCCGATCTATCAAAATATGATGTTTTTTCACTACGTTTAACCCCGTAACGGAAAATAGCGTCCAAAGTCGAAAATGGCATTTTTTTGCCATTTTGAAAAATATAAAAAAATTAATAAAAAGTGATCAAAAGGTCGCACAGTCTCAAAAATTATAGTAATGAAAACGGCATTAAAATTCGCAAAAAATGACACTATCCACAGCTCCGTACACCAAAGTATGCAAAAGTTATTGGCCCCAGAAGATGGCAAAATAAAAATATTTTGTACAGGAGGTTTTAATTTTTTTAAATGTATGAAAACATTATAAAACCTATACAAATTTGGTATCCACGTGATCGTACCGACCCAAAGAATAAAGTAAACATGTCATTTGGGACGCAGAGTGAAAGCTGTAAAATTCAAGCCCACAAGAAAACGTCACAAATGTGGTTTTTCACCATTTTCACTGCATTTGGAATTTTTTTCCCGCTTCCCAGTACACGCCATAGAATATTAAATACCGTCACTATGAAGTGCAATTTGTTACGCAGAAAATAAGCCATAACACAGCTCTTTATGTGGAAAAATAAAAAAGTTATAGATTTTTGAAGTTGGTGAGTGAAAAATGGAAGTGAAAAAACTAAAAAAGGCCAAGTCGTTAAGGGGTTAAAGATAAATGACAAACATATATAGGGCATTCATTGTGTACTGGTGTATTACAAAACATCGCCCCTCCGGCACCAATCAACCCCTGGCTCTGGCTTGAACCGTTAAAGTGGGCCATTGTTATACATGTGCTGTTTATTTGGGGTATGTGCAATTAGGACTTATATAGCCTCGCATGGCAGTCATGAAAGGGTTAAACACTCCAAAATACCTCATTTTTCATGGTTTATAGGATGTATAATCCCCCCTGATACCTGGCAGTGGGCTCTGTCATACCTGTATTTTCCACTGAATTCTCGGCTTGGTAGTCAGCCTCGGGTACTCGCTCAGTGCCAAGCAAGGTTTTGAGAGGCCAGAAAGTTCAGATTAGTTTTGAGGACTCTAGCGGGACTATAAAAGAGTGAAAAGACATTGTAAAAAGAAAATGTTTAAAAAAAAATCAATTAAAAAACAAAGCTACATTTTATTCTTAAAATGTAAAAAAGTTGCAAAAACGTTAAAAAAGATGCATGCAAAAATGACAACCTTTCAAAAGCAAGACCACCCTGACTTTTGGGATAAGACATAGACCTGCATTGCTCCAACATTTCCCGCAGTCGTCCTGTTACATGAGAACTGCTGGAGAACGCCCAGGCCTGCCGCTTCGCTTAGTGAGGTACTTTGTCCCTCTCGCGGCGCCGTAGAGCGGCGGCCGTGGTTGCTATGGCTATAGGGAAGGTTAGTGCGGTGGCCGCCGGGCTGGTTCTGTGATCCCGGGCGCGGTAAGTACCGAAGATAAGTGTCCTCCTGTCCCCTCACATCCTGCAGGCTCACCCCATTGTCTCATCCGCTGAAGCATTACTCTCATTGGAGGACATAGAAATCATGACATTCTGTACTGGGAAAAGCTGGGTGACTGGAAATGTGGCTTCGTTTACAGTTTACATAGAGTTAATTCCAGGGACTCAGCTTTCCCAGACACTTTTCCAGGGTCTCAGCGTTCCCAGAGTGTGATTGTGCCCATTCCTCTATGTAACACATTCCTGGCTGTGGAAAAGCTGGGTGTCAGCTCATTGGCTGGAGCCATCTATCTCCCTACACTGATCTCCATGCTGATTGGTGGGGATATCCTTTCTGATGATGCATTATACTATGGAGGTGACATAGGCCATGGCGATGTACACATTGGACCCATCACGTCCTCGCTATAGACTGGCTCAGTGGTTACGTGCACCATATAAGCTGTGATGTGATGCCCCCTCTCAGGACTCTATACCAGCATTTCTTGTACCCACTAGATCACATCCCCCTCTCCTCTCCCTAGAGAATTATGGTCAAAAAATGTCAGCGTCTTCAAGAGGACAATCCAGAAGTACAGCGCCAAGAAGTAAGAGCAGTCCAGCTCCTTCAGCATCTGCAACCGCGGCCGGTGCAGGTCATGTGAGGCCAAGCGATAAGCTGAACCCCAAGACTATAGACCCGGTGAGTAGGTAAAGGTCCTGATCCAGAATAATGATCTGGCATACAGGCAGCTGAGAGCAACTTTTCTATAGGAGCGCCCATTTACTGCAGGATTTAGCAGAAGCTTATCTTACGTCATAGTTTATACGGTTGGAAAAAGACACTTGTTCATCAAGTTCAACCATGGAAGGGAAGGGATTGCATGAGGAAGGGATTTAGGGGAAACAATTCTATATAACATAACCATCAATGTTATTCAGGTGTAAAAAGGCATCTAGACCCTTCTTGAAGATGTCCTACATACCTGTATTATATAAGATAAGATAAGATAATCCTTTATTAGTCCCACAGTGGGGAAATTCACAGCGTTACAGCAGCAGAGAGGGTACAGAGAGTGAAGTACAACAATAATATTAGGGATAAATGAACAAAAAGAAAAGGGGGATAAAAAGACAAAAAAGAGACAGTTTGATGTTTAGTCTGTGGATGGGACCTGCAGGGACTGGTTAGGTGGGGGGCGCAGGTTACTTCTGTTTGGGCCTTGTTTGTTGAACAGCCTGATGGCAGCGGGGAGGAATGACTTACGATAACGCTCCCTCTCACACTTGGGGTGAAGCAGTCGGTCACTGAATGTGCTCCCCAATGCCACCACAGTCTCATGCAAGGAATGGGAGCTATTCTCCAGAATAGACTTCAACTTACACAGTGTCCTCCTCTCAGCTACCACCTGCACTGTGTCAAGAGGACCCCCCAGGACAGAACTAGCTTTCCTAATCAGTTTGTCCAGTCTGCTCCTCTCCCTCGCTGAGATGCTGCTTCCCCAACAGACTATGCCAAAGAAGATGGCTGATGCCACTACAGAGTTGAAGAAGCTCTTAAGAAGAGCCCCCCGCACTCCGAATGCCCTCAGCCTCCTCAGCAGGTGTAGCCGGCTCTGACCCCTCCTGTGAAGTGCATTTATGTTCTCTGCCCACTCCAGTTTATTGTTGAGGAGGACACCCAAGTACTTATAGGATTTCACTGCCTCAATGTCTGTCCCATTGATAACCACCGGTTGAGAATGGAGAATGGACTATGGAGAATCCTGGTGTGATTTGAAAGGCAAAATTCTTATCTTTACGCTTACACTAAGGTTCTAGGCGTCATAGAGCACATCTGAATAGAACCGTCTCCAATAACCTCTAAAAGTGACTCTTCTCAGCTCATTCACTTAAAATTTTGAAATGTATTTTTTTTAATTGGTTAAACGTGTGAGATATCACATAAAAGAGGGAATTCTAGAAAGGACACTTCATCCCCTACCTAAGGGGGGTTGGTACTTTTCATGGGGTAATACCTGGAGTCCCCGTGTTGTCATTTTTCGGTTCCGTTACTTTTATTGTGTCTCTGTTTGCTCGCAGTTTGCTGAGACCCAGCGCTCCTCCTCTGCCTTTGCAGCGATATATTCTAAAGGAGGGATTCCATGCAGGTAACTTCAGCTTTTGTACGTTTTTACATAAACAGCCGCTGTAAAGAAGCCAGAAGTGACAGCGCCAGGACTTGTGGGCAGCGTGTCCCTCTGTGCTGTTTGCTTGTCCTCTCTGTACTCCATAGACAGACAAATGGGGACATTTATCATACACCGGCAGATACATCACCAGGCGGCAGCCTCCTCATATATCTGGTAGCCGCCTGCGCTGGCATACAATGCACCAGGTGTAGATTTGCGCTATTACCGTTTAGACGTGAGCAGTGATAGGCTATAGTGAGTGTGATACTCCGTATCCTTCTTCACTCCACTCCCACTCAGCATGGGAAAAATAATCACACTTCCTAGCGGTTGCCAAGGCATTGCACTTATTTCAGGCACTCCGGAACTCCAGGCCGATTCTAGCCATGGCTAGTTGCTAGGGGTGTTCTTTTGCCATATCAGCTGTTCGGCCGGCAATATGTCAGGGTCAGGTGGCTGAACCTGAGAATAGACATTAAAGGGCACCTGTCAGGTCAATAAAACAATCTAGCTGCACACACTAAAGGAAGAATCTCACTAGCCCTCCCCCAGTTATTGCTCTGTTAAATTTCTAACTTTATTGGAACATACCGAAAACCTATGAAATACTGAGGTACATGGCGGTCCGATCAACCGACCTCGCTTCCAGCGGTCTGGCATATTCATGTGGGCGCCGTCCAAGGCACTCGCCTCTCTCAGCTTCTCCAGTGGGCCGCCACCCACATACAAAATCCCAGCGCTGACTGTAAGATTTGATGCTGCAGTCACCACCCCCTCATGAATACTCCAGACTGTCAGAAGCTAGGTCCCTCTATCGGACCACTACGATCCTCAGCGTTTCATAGCTTTCCGTATCTGTTTCCTTTAGTGTGTGCGGCTAGATTGTTTTATTGACCTGACAGGTCCTCTTGAAGTCCGCTCCTCTCTAGTTTTGGCATTCACCTCCTGGCAAATCTATTACAATGTGCACTAGTAACTGCCTATAAAGCTGTCTGGTCACACATGAAATAACTGTATGGCCTTGTAGGTGACATGTCCAGTATCATATCTTTTGATTGGTGGAGGTCAGACTCAGGTAATATCTGTGTATAATAGATATCACCGTATCCACCGTTCTCAATTCATCTCCTACAGCCAGTTGCACTCTCTGTGACTCAATCCCAATTTCCTCCCTCAATTTCTTGTCAATATTTGTCAATATGGGGGTTCTCTGACAGCTGAAACACTAATTAGCTGCTTCCTTTATTTGATGCAAGTGGAAGCTAAGCCTGCAGTACCTCTTAACGCCCACTGCGCAGTGGATGGAGACATCTATCTTTGAATCTTTTCATAGTATAGTAACCAGGCAATAGTAGCTGGGTGTCAATTTGCCCGTATTCAGCGACTGATGACCTGTCATCAAGTTGGAAAACCCCTTTAAGTTTGGGGCATGCATTAAACTAGGACTCCAGCCCCATTATAAAATGTATATTGTTGAGACAGTAATGAGTATAAGTTGTGTATTGTGAGTGCTGTTACTCATCTACTATGTGTGTTTCACAGATTGGTCCATGGCTCTGTAAAACACAAGTTACAATGGGAACGTTCTCCAGAAATGATACCATTCGACCCTCTGCTCATAACTTTAGCTGAGGTAAGCCAATGACTGTGATTTTATGCTTTTCCATGGGCCTTACAGTGTCTTGTCCCATATTATCTTGCGAGGTTGAGTTGTGATAGTTCAGAAATTGAAGAGAGACAGTCGCTAGCACTCGGCCGACCACTATTCCAGGTTCTATGGGCTCCTTTACATCCAGATTTGGCACAAGTCACACATCATTTACTCATACAGTTGTATGTGTCTTGCAAAACATTATCCACCTGGTGTGAAGTTATAGCCTGAAGTGCACATCATGGTGAAAGTTGAACCAATAGTTTTGAAGAAATTACTCCAGCAGGAATGTATTTCCCTTCTTGCACCCAAAACTTATTAAAGTGTATACAAGAGAAGTGCAGACATTGAACGCTTTGTTCCCTCCAGTACAGGCCCCGTTATAATCAGACATGTTTTGACATTTCGTTTTCCCAGTTTTTTTTTTTTTTTTGTAGTAAAATTCAGAGCCTCAGCGTATACTTGAGTATTTACAGTATGATTTTTTTTTTTTCCTCATAGTGAAAAGGCCAAAGACAAGGGAACATTACAGGCAGTCCCCTACTTAAGGACACCCAACTTACAGACGACCCCTAATTACAGACGGACCCCTCTGCCCACTGTGAACTCTCTGGATGTTACTATATTCCCAGACTGCAATGATCAGCTGTAAAGCCGGCGCCACACGTAGCACTTTGTCTGCGCTTGCAAACGCAGACAAAGTCGCGCCCACCGGAGCGGCCTCGGCCCGATTGCATCGGCGTTTCCATAGAAACGCGACTTTGTCTGCAAGCGCATACAAAGCGCTACGTGTGGCGCCAGCCTAAGGTGTCTGTCATTAAGTTTTATTGATAATCCTTGGTCCGAATTCAGGAAACAAATTTTGAAACTCCAATTGTCACTGGGACAAAAAAATTTTTTGTCTGGATCTGCAATTATAAAATATATAGTTTCGACTTACATACAAATTCAACTTAAGAACAAACCTATGTAACCTATCTTGTATGTATACTGCGTGTATAGATCTGTGTGGGGCTATACAAAAAGGGTGTTACAGTGCCCCCTTTTTCTGTAGTGCTGTTCTTACATAGACAGACACCAGAAAAAGCAGCACTATCAGGAGGGGCTACAGAAAAGGGGCCAGTATAGACTGGGGGGCTGCAGGAAATGGCACATTATATGGGTTGGGGTTAGAAACAAAGTTTTCAAGACAATGGGGCTCATTTACTAAGGGTCCGCGGAACGCATTTTAGTCGGGTTTCCTGACGATTTCCGTTTCGCGGCGCATTTAATGGGGTTTTTTTGGCAAACGGATCGGCGCCAGCTTACACGCGACACAAATCAGGTAGCGGGCCTTCGGACAACCCGACGGATTCAGACTACACACTGGATTTAACATTTAGAATTGTGTCGCAAGACACACACTTACAAGCATCTGGAAGAAGAAGGTGAACTCCGACGGGTGCAGGAACTTGGGTGCACGAGCTTCGTGAATCGCGCCAAACTTAATCTTCGTCAGACCATCCGAATCGGGGATCGCGACAGGACCAGATAAGTAAATTTGCACCCAAAATGATTTAGTGATATTGAAACATAAAATCCTATTAGTGTTGCTCCATACTCTGCTGGTTATGATGTGAATTGCAGCCTGGGAAGGGCTTTGTCCAAGTGCTTGGGGCGCCCCCTACTGGCGGCTCTAGTGATTGGTGGTGGTGTCACTGATTTCATGACCTGGATTCATGGGTCTACAGGTTACTTTCTGTGTATAAACATTTAAAGGGGTTGTCTAACTCAGTAATTTCTTTTTTTATATACCTTTGGCCAACAGATCGAAAATCTATGAAACCTTTAAGCATTTCCTTCTCATTATGTAATATATTTATAGCTCTGTACATCATCACTCTTGAGTAGTCTGGACGTGACGTTTCTCTCCTACGTTCAGTGAGTGATTGTCATTTAACACGAGAATAGTTTGGTAATTATTGTCAGGTGTCTTGCACCCATCATCCACTGCAGAGATCAATCCCGTCCCATCGCAGACATTGTATGTATCTGTCAGACGCCGCTGTGCGCTCCATGCCTCCGTGTTCTCTCTTCCCGAAGCGTTGGATTAATGGCTCTTCTATTTCCTATGTATTGTGTATTTGTCTGCATCATTTCATAAATGTTCAGCCGAAGAAATACAATATAGATTATACACGAACCTCCAGTATAAAAGTCAAATCAGCAATTAGGGGGTAGTACTATGGAGGGTTAAATTATTAAAATATAGCTTTTATTAATCAATCATAAAAAACCACCTTTAGGTGGATACAAATAAATATGTCAACAGGGGTAACACTGGGCACTCAACACCCGATACCCATGCGGAAGTGTATGTATGTGATAACACAGAGAGCAAATCAATGTGGAATACCTTAACTCAATAGATGATGGTCTCCTACCATGATTCCAGTGTCTCCAAGCTTGACGGGTAGGTAGTGGGGGCAACTTTGAACTGTCCTGTCCCTGAGGCCACCCCTTTAACTCCTGCCCTGACAAGGACAGTCCACATCTGTCCTTATCACTAAAGGTGTATGCCCACTGTCAGCATCACTTATCCCTGACGCGTTTCGTCATTAGACTCCTCAGAGGGATAGGAACTAATATCGCCTTCCACCCTTTGCGGTTAGGCGTGCGTGGAGCATATCAAGTTCGATGAAAGCATGTTATCCAACAGTGCTTAAGGAGATTACTGCACCTCTCCTGTCTTGGTGGTGGACCCGGAGAGTATGTGTGCAGGTTGGCGGTGGTGAGCGCCACAATACAGACACTTCCGCCTCATAAAGACCAGAAGCCCCGCCTCCGCAACCTGTGATTGGGCGCACCTCCATCCCTCCTTAACTGCTATAGGTCAAACCTTTGTCCGTCGTATGCGCGCGGCGGACCGCGTTGAGAGCATCTTCTCAGACGGACCTGAGTGAGAACTATTGCTTCATAACAGAACGGAAAGGCGGAGGAGAGTGCGCATGCGCAGAATCAGATGGGGGAGGTCTATGGGTCACGTCTCCTAGAGACGCTGATGCGTCCAGCCCCCGTGCTGGACGTGAATGTACTCTTAGTGGTATGACAGAATCTTACAGAGGATACCAGATCAACAACGATGTGGATATCGGACTAAACTTAGTGCATAAAACCTGAACTCTATTATGTACAATACACAATCGCAGATATTAGTGAACGTTTGATGACAACATAATGAGTAGGTAAGTAGTACTGTGAACCCGATGCCCCAACGGATCAACATTTTAAATGGAGCAAATTTAAAGTGATACACAGCATATTTATGCTAAGGATAAGGACAATATAGGTGGAATACACAATTTATGCTAGAGATGGGGACATAGGGGATAGAGATATAGGTTTGACCTATAGCAGTTAAGGAGGGATGGAGGTGCGCCCAATCACAGGTTGCGGAGGCGGGGCTTCTGGTCTTTATGAGGCGGAAGTGCCTGTATTGTGGCGCTCACCACCGCCAACCTGCACACATACTCTCCGGGTCCACCACCAGGACAGGAGAGGTGCAGTAATCTCCTTAAGCACTGTTGGATAACATGCTTTCATCGAACTTGATATGCTCCATGCACGCCTAACCGCAAAGTGTGGAAGGCGATATTCGTTCCTATCCCTCTGAGGAGTCTAATGACGAAACGCGTCAGGGATAAGTGACGCTGACAGTGGGCATACACCTTTAGTGATAAGGACAGATGTGGACTGTCCTTGTCAGGGCAGGAGTTAAAGGGGTGTTTACAAAACGCAACTGTAAACGCATTGTTAACACATCCACAAGCGCTAAGACTTGCGTTTTGTAAACACTTTTGTAAACGCAAGTGTTTTGTAAACGCAAGTGTTAACAGCTGTTTAATTAGGCAAATCACTCTTCAGCTATTCCAATGCGGTTTTAAATGCATGCGGTAAACGCAACGTGTGACCGCAACCCTGAGTTACTAAAATGCAATACTTTCTACACCTGCATCATTTACAAGAGAAACAGGTATGATAGTACTATCTGTGCCCTGTGCTCGGTTATAGCGACCAAGCGTAAAGTAGTACTATTTGGTCCTATATAAGTTGCAGCAACAGACAGAACAGCGGTAATATCTGTGCCTACATAGTTTACAGTGACAGACAGGAAGAAAATAATATATATACCTACATAATTTGCATCAAGTTACTGGGCTACAACACTTTCTCATTTAATGAGAACATTAACAGTCACAGTGACTGGATCTATGAGTAACTGTCCCCAGTTTATCATGATGGAATCTGATGGTAGATTTCCTGTAATATGAAACAAGTTGTAGAGAAATAGAAGGGGTTAATAGCCCCATTGAGTCACACACATTGCACAGCTGGTTACTATAGGAGCAGGTATTATGGAGGATGTGATGTTATTGTGTGTCTCGGCGTCTCTACTATGTTCTGTATTAGTTGTTTTTGAAACTTTTCTGTTTTTTCTTCTTTTCATGTCAGGGACTTAAAGAAACCAGACACCCTTACACATTCGTATCCCAGGAGGGGTTCAAGGAGTTACTTATGGTTCCCGGCGCTGCCGATAAAGCTCTGCCCATCTTGCCTAAAGTGGCCGCTGCATTGAAAGGTGCCCTGGTAGGTATCACACCTCATACCTGCACATCATTACATATTCAGGCAAACCTATAGACGATACGACTTCTGCCATAAGACAAACTCGGGCAATGAGGAGATTACTAACCAGATTTCAGTAATGGTATAACCCTAGGATATGCCAGAAGGGCTACAACAAATGTCTCTTGTATCCCATTTTGCTTTATAATCCAGGCAGAATCTTAAAGCGATATAAAAACAGATCAGAAGTGTTCCTGCTTTTACACTTAACGCGATGTATGGAGGCTCCATATGTAGCCAAAAGGCTCCTACTCACCATATGGAGGTCAGGATAGTGTCTTGCATTAGTACATGCTACAAAGACTTCAAAACCATCCCTGCGTGCTTGTGTTCCACAATGATTATCTCTCCATCTATGTTCTATAAACCATAAGTATACAGTCAGGGAGGCTGAGTTATAACTGTGTGACAGGAATCTGTCTAACTACAAGTAGTAACTGTGACACAAAATTCAGGCACTCGATTGTTACAATGCTCACGCCGATGTTGTTTTATTATGGCAAAGTGTAACAGTCTGGACTGTGATAGAAGTTTGTGCCCCCCTCTGTGGAGAGCCTGTGTTGTACAGTTCCTTAAAAACCGTATGGTCTGATGTCTTTGACGCATGGATCTCTATAGACTGTACAGACAGCATGGCAGATATTACATTCTCTTAAATTGATCTTGTGATGCAGACACATTAAAATATTTTGGTGTTTCCACTGTCGGTTCTCTGTGTTTGACATGCAGGTTCACGCTGACGGGGGAGTTTTTGAAAGAGGACTGAATGGTTTGGTGCAGTTGAGCGCCGTGGTGGGGCCGGCTCTCAATACTCATTTGAAGAACCTATTGACCAGTGTAAGTAGAAGGAGACGTAAGTGTAGATTGTACGGGACCACAGTACAGCGACCGCCTGTACGAAGAATCTTCACACATATTGTTCTTCACATTCTATTGTGAAGAACACCGTTCTGCACTCATGTCTTCTGATAAGTTAGCAGATGTATGGAAACATCTGCAATGTGTACTTCAGTGAAGAACACATTGCAGATGTTTCCGTACATCTGATAACTTATCAGAAGACATGAGTACAGAAAGGTGTTCTTCACAATAGTATGTGAAGATCAATATGTGTGAAGAACACATTGCAGATGTAACACGGGTCATTCTCCTTTTTGAAGTTCCACGAATATTCCATTGAATAAAAAAAACGAAGAAACAGGACTGACTTCCTTATTTCTCAATAAAATAACACATTTTATTGCAGAGTCTTGGTCCCCTTGAAAAATGCTCGAGTCTCCCATTGACTTCAATGGGGTTGGTTATTCGAAACTAGCACTCGAGCATCGGGAAAAGTTCGACTCGAGTAACAAGCACTTGAGCATTTTAGTGCTCGCTCATCTCTATTTATTCGCACTTAAAAATCATTCACATTCCTGTTGATGTGTGTGAAGTTATGAAACCTTATATTTTGAACAGGTTTTTTCTATTCTACTCAGTCTATTCATGGTAATTGGGATTCTATGTGATCCAATATTGAGCACAGAGTTGACCCTTGTTTGGCTCAATGTTAACTTCAAGTTTAAAAAAAAAAAAATTAAAAATCCATACTTTTTGGTCTTTTCTTCCATCTTTGTCTTTGACGTTGTATCCAACATAAAGTGGTCCAGTCATTTCAAGTTAGTTAAATGATTGTGGGGATCCTAGTGATGGGACCCCCATGGATCGTGATTATGGGGTCAATTATACCCTACATGAATAGAGCTGCACCAGCACCTTTGGGGTACAACAGACCCCCATTCTCGTGATCCATGGGGGACCCCACTGACAAGCAAGTTATCCCCTTCCACAAGTGATGTGGTTGGACAACCCCTTTAAATCATGTATTTTATGCCAATTACAGGCAACAAAATGGAATAATTGTCTCTCAATGTTCGTCACAGAAGGCCAGAAGACTGGGAAATGTAGAAGTAGAATGGAGGGGGAACGAAAAGTAAATTATTGTGTCTTTTATTATGTTATCCACTTTTTTTGGATAAAAATGAAACAAAAAATGTTACTACATGTGCAGAGTGATGTTCTCCTCCAGGTTTATACGTGATCATGGCTGTGCCTAGCTATATTAGGCGATGTGCTGATGTCACCGTTTCCTTGTTTTTCCTTTGTAGCTTTCCAAAAGATTAATGGACAGAAAATTTAAGGATGGAGTCACCTCTGCATTACAGAAGCTGGAGCAGTACGGGGGAAAGGTAAATGTGCTGTACCCTCAGAAGCCATTACCCTTTACTCCTCCACCCTACAGGTCCACGACCCTCACCAGCAATAATACTGCTCCTGGAGACACAACCTGGCAACGCGGGTCAGTACTTGGAGTGGGCAGAGCTGTTTTTTATCTCACCAGACCATGTAAATGCAGTCACATCTGCTAGACAAGTGTGTAACTATCCCTAGTACACTTCCTGTAAAGAGGTCTTGTCCATGGCCCAGTTGTGGGTCCATATTGTACACATACACAATGTAGTGCCCAAAATAAATCATACTGCCGCTTGTAATACAGAGGAAAATGTATTGCTCTAGTAGACAAGACCAATGACTGCTATGACTTAGTTCCCACTCCTCCCCCTACATTATTAGGACTTAGCTCCTACTCCCTGCTCCTCCCTCTCGGCTGCTGGGACTCGGTGTCTACTCACTACTCTTCCCCATTTGTTATTGGGACTCAGCTCCTACTCCCTACTTCTTCCCTTAGGTTTCTGGGACTCCGCTCCTACACCCTGCTCCTCCCCCTGGGCTGCTGAGACTCAGCTACTACTCCCTACTCCTCCCCCTTCACTGCTGAGACTCAGCTACTACTCCCTACTTCTCCCCCTTCACTACTGAGACTCCGCTCCTTCTCTTCCCCCTTCACTGCTGAGACTCAGCTACTACTACCTACTCCTTCCCCTCCATTATTGGGACTCGACTCATACTCAATGCTCGTATCCATCTGCTGCCGGGACTTGCCTCCTACTCCCTACTCCTTGCCATCTGCTGTTGGGACTCGGCTCCTATTCCCTACTTTTCCCTCTGCACCACTTTAACTCCACTCCTACTCCCTAAAGCTACATCCAGACGACCGTTAGGGGACGTATATACATCTCCCATAGGCCGGCAATGGGCGTACGGAGCGGTATGGTGCTGCACGTGCCCTATGTTTCCCCTGTAAGATCTCTATGGAGAGGGGCAGGGGCGAGCAACGCTTACCCCCTAATCCTCTCCTGTGCAACGACGTGTGCCGCACGGTGGGAACACTTTCGTCTGAATGTAGCCTAACGCTCCCCCTCTGCTGCTTTTAGCCAGCTTCTATTCCCTACTCCTCCCCTTCCGCTGCTTAGTCTTAGCTGCTACTCCCTACACATGCGCCTCCCCCTCCACTGCCGGGACTCGGCTCCTACTTCTACTCCTCTCTCTCTGCTGCTGGGAATGGGCACTTTCTTCCTACTCATCCCCTTTCTGCACCCTCCTCTCCCCCCCCCTCCTGCACCCTCCTCTCCCCCCCCTCCTGCACCCTCCTCTCCCCCCCTCCTGCACCCTCCTCTTCCCCCCTCCTGCACCCTCCTCTTCCCCCCTCCTGCACCCTCCTCTCCCCCCCCTCCTGCACCCTCCTCTCCCCCCCCTCCTGCACCCTCCTCTTCCCCCCTCCTGCACCCTCCTCTTCCCCCCTCCTGCACCCTCCTCTTCCCCCCTCCTGCACCCTCCTCTTCCCCCCTCCTGCACCCTCCTCTTCCCCCCTCCTGCACCCTCCTCTTCCCCCCTCCTGCACCCTCCTCTTCCCCCCTCCTGCACCCTCCTCTTCCCCCCTCCTGCACCCTCCTCTCCCCGCCCTCCTGCACCCTCCTCTCCCCCCCCCCTCCTGCACCCTCCTCCCCCCCCCCTCCTGCGCCCTCCTCCCCCCCCCCTCCCGCACCCTCCTCTTCCCCCCCCCTCCCGCACCCTCCTCTTCCCCCCCCCTCCCGCACCCTCCTCTTCCCCCCCCCCTCCCGCACCCTCCTCTTCCCACCCCCTCCCGCACCCTCCTCTTCCCACCCCCTCCCGCACCCTCCTCTTCCCCCCCCTCCTGCACCCTCCTCTTCCCCCCCCCTCCTGCACCCTCCTCTTCCCCCCCCCTCCTGCACCCTCCTCTCCCCACCCCCCTCCCGCACCCTCCTCTCCCCACCCCCCTCCCGCACCCTCCTCTTCCCACCCCCTTTACAGTTAACATAAATGAAAGTTGGGTTTATCTTTTCCTTGTTTTCTCCAAGGAAAGTCTCGGAATCATCAAATCTAAAATCCCAACCTACTGCTCCATATACAGCTGACGTGTGGCCGCACAGGGATGTTATCAGCCACAGTCCTGATGTCACCCTGAAGATGTCGCCTCTTGACATGAAGCGGAGACCAAACCGCAGCAGTTCTTTATTTTGTGTTTAACCCAAATGTGTGTTTCCCTCAGAGTTGTGCAAATATGAGATTTTATACCTATGGAGACAACGCAATGATATATATAATGTTATATGTAACTTGCTATCATCCCGGGGAGACCATCAGTATTTACTTGATGAACTGAGTACAAGGTATATCAAAGAATTCTATATTTTTTCTACTATTCTTCAAAGATTGAACTTTATTTGATTAAAACTGCAATAGCTTAAAATAGATTTATTTATATTGCTAACTAAGTGTCTCCAGAATCTTCAGGAGTAAGAACAGCTCCATTCTTCCTGTAGTGGCCAAGTTTTGTTACTGCATATTAAGTTAAATCGAAGCAGAGCGACCCAACAACTACACATGAAATGCATCTCTTCTTGTGACAGTTCTTATTAAACCACAGATCCCATATGCAGCACATATTCTATGGATATCCCATCTATATAGGTGGAAGGTGCGTGCCTGAACTTTGGGTATCACTTACCTTCCCTCTGTTGTGGTCAGGCTTCCAGGCCTACACATGGTTTGTGCTTGAATGCTACTTATGTCCTGCATTTTATCTACTCAAAAGCTACTATACTGCTATTAGATATACGGCCACTGGACAATCCCTTTAAGAAGTACAAAAGGAGTGAATAATAGTTGAGTGGTGAGCCCTAGATACTGGTGTATAAACCTAAACCTTCTACGTATCCCATTGCCTACAATACTAGTACTTACTCTGCAGATCCCCGTGTGCCTTCACATGGAAAATCATTGCTCTCAGACACTCATTTTATATCATTTTAAGCCCAGTATCTGCCCAGGATTTCTTCCCACCTAAGGTTCATCCTTCTCTATTTCTCGTATTTGTACTGAATGAAAGATTTCTTCGCTGTGGAATCATTTTGTAAACTGAGTGTATAAGTATTTGCCTCTGAGCTTCTGAGATGTAATTCAGTATTTTTCTATCCATTAAAATCATTCTACTAAAATATTTATTGCATTTGTAGAAAGTACTACCGTGGAGGCTTGTTTCCTTCTTGTGTGCTGTTATGTGTGTATCTGCCTCTCGCACTTCATAATCCTTAATGCCTCAGGATAGAGGAGGGGAACACCACTTTTCAATGGCGGCTCCCTCTGTGGCTCTTTCGCTTAGAGTCCATCTCACTGACCGACACAGGGAGAAGAGGAAACAGGATGAGTCATAACTCTCCTGCTGCAGCCTCTCCTATTCATCACTGCGCAGGCATGTAAACAAAGATCCACTGAGAGATTGCAGTCAGCACTAAAGTAAACATTCAGGGATTATTATATCACGGCCGTGCAAAATGAAGATACAGTGCGCATGCACCAGTGCTTTGGAGGCCTTGATGACATCAGCGGCTCTCGGGAGGAGTTTCAAGCATGCAAGGTGCGTTCATTGTTATGCTAGTGACCGCACACTGTGCGCCTAGGAGCACCAAATGGGTCACATGCCTAGTGTATAAATCGGATTTTTGACAACTGTATATGCGGTGCCTTATCAAGACCACCTTCAGCATCACCTTACCTACCCCTGTGTAAAGCTATGTTTGGCTCGAAATTACCATTTTGAAATGGTGGATTTCCTTTAAGGCAGTAATGGCACATGGTCAACTTATGTAAAAGAGGGGCCAACCCCTTTCAGGTTCAATGAGTTTTATAACAATTTGTTGGGGATCACTGGCAAAATTTTATAAGCGGTGGGCACCGTGGAAGACCACTCCTGTGGACCATAGGTGATGCCACATGCACAATGAACTTGATGTTATCCAAACTAGTCCCTAGCTTCCAACATGGACCCAGACACTTACCCCCCCCCCTCCTCCTGTGGAAAAAGTATAACATTAACTTATATTTCCCACCAAATACTGACCCTTCAGTGGTTATCCAAAAAGCTGACAACTCTTTTAAGTAATAATAAGTTTATAGATTCTATCTGCAAAGAAATTAAGTTGTAGAACTTTTTACTCATACATTTCATAACTCGTGATCCTGTTGGGGGGGTTAAATAGAATTAACCCCTTACTTACTTTTTTTTTTCTACACATTGACCAGTTGAATTCACAGAATTTCTATCATAGGTGATAGTGTATACAATGTCCTGTAAGGAGGTTTTCTTGGAGGTCTCCCTCCCCCTCTCGTATTGCTCTCGATGCTGTTGGCATCCACTGAAGCGCTAATAACACAGTTCTCCGTTCAGGGCTTTTTGTCATGTTTTGCTGCACTGAGCTAAGGCTTCCGATTCCTTAGGATCTAATAAATTTTTTCACTTCCTCCGCTGTCATCTCGCCGTCAACATTAACATTTCAAAAGGAATTTACACCAAGCTAATAGGCGGAGAGACAGGAGGTATGGGATAATGCCGACCTGCCAAGAGTGGGAAACTGGTGACGGTAACGATGCTGTGAAAAATCTGGAGAGTTTTAAAGGGCTAGTAGCACCCTAATATTTGTCATTAGGTTTAAAGGACATCTACGTGCGAGCCTTTTAGGAAAGTTTCTGTCTCCGTTTTTCTGATGATCTGCAATGCTGGAATACTGCTTATAAACACTTATTAAGAATATGGAAATTAGACTCTTGGCTCTGCCGTGTAAATGGATATGCATTCCCCCTCGCTCTTCATGGGCATACATCGGTGCTGCGGAGAGGAGCAGGGATGAGCTCCTCTCCATAGGAATAAACAACGCATGGCGCCGTATTCCGTAGAAAGATAGGACATGTCCTATCTCTCTACGGGCTATGGAACAGTGCCATGGGGCCATAGAAGTGTATCAGGGACATACACTCACCGGCCACTTTATTAGGTACACCACGCTAGTAACGGGTTGGACCCTTTTGCCTTCAGAACTGCCTCAATTCTTCGTGGCATAGATTCAACAAGGTGCTGGAAGCTCCTCAGAGATTTTGGTCCATATTGACATGATGGCATCACACAGTTGCCGCAGATTTGTCGGCTGCACATCCATGATGCGAATCTCCCGTTCCACCACATCCCAAAGATGCTCTATTGGATTGAGATCTGGTGACTGTGGAGGCCATTTGAGTACAGTGACCTCATTGTCATGTTCAAGAAACCAGTCTGAGATGATTCCAGCTTTATGACATGGCGCATTATCCTGCTGAAAGTAGCCATCAGATGTTACAGGGTACATTGTGGTCATAAAGGGATGGACATGGTCAGCAACAATACTCAGGTAGGCTGTGGCGTTGCTCAATTGGTACCAGGGGGCCCAAAGAGTGCCAAGAAAATATTCCCCACACCATGACACCACCACCACCAGCCTGAACCGTTGATACAAGGCAGGATGGATCCATGCTTTCATGTTGTTGACGCCAAATTCTGACCCTACCATCCGAATGTCGCAGCAGAAATCGAGACTCATCAGACCAGGCAATGTTTTTCCAATATTCTACTGTCCAATCGATGAGCTTGTGCAAATTGTAGCCTCAGTTTCCTGTTCTTAGCTGAAAGGAGTGGCACCCGGTGTGGTCTTCTGCTGCTGTAGCCCATCTGCCTCAAAGTTGTGCGCTGTGCGTTCAGAGATGCTCTTCTGCCTACCTTGGTTGTAACGGGTGGCGATTTGAGTCACTGTTGCCTTTCTATCAGCTCAAACCAGTCTGCCCATTCTCCTCTGACCTCTGGCATCAACAAGGCATTTCCGCCCACAGAACTGCCGCTCACTGGATGTTTTTTATTTTTCGGACCATTCTCTGTAAACCCTAGAGATGGTTGTGCGTGAAAATCCCAGTAGATCAGCAGTTTCTGAAATACTCAGACCAGCTCTTCTGGCACCAACAACCATGCCACGTTCAAAGGCATCAAATCACCTTTCTTCCCCATACTGATGCTCGGTTTGAACTGCAGGAGATTGTCTTGACCATGTCTACATGCCTAAATGCACTGAGTTGCCGCCATGTGATTGGCTGATTAGAAATTAAGTGTTAACGAGCAGTTGGACAGGTGTACCTAATAAAGTGGCCGGTGAGTGTATATACGC
This sequence comes from Engystomops pustulosus, assembly GCF_040894005.1. NCBI lineage: Eukaryota > Metazoa > Chordata > Amphibia > Anura > Leptodactylidae > Engystomops > Engystomops pustulosus. Next base: position 262,812,955 of record NC_092411.1, on the reverse strand, counting down.
CGTATAAACATCGTCCGTAGCCTTAGTCTGGTCCCACCCAATGACCTGTAGAAAACTGGCCACGTAACCATCGGTAGGAGGGACTAACAAAGGGGTCGTGTATATCTAATCACACGTTAGAGCCAAAAGGCGTTCCGGTGTCGGAGCAGCTGCGGCTCATTTCCAAATTCTTATAAATTGTTTTTAAGCAATATCCGAACATTGCATTTCATCAGGAAAACGAGGGCAACGACTTTCCTAAAAGACCAGGACGTAAGTTTGGACAATCTACCAGCAGTCATTATGATGGTAAATGTCCTTTAAGTCTTGATAAACATTAAGTTTAAATTGTGACTTCTGGTTAAAGCTTCAAGTTTTTAAGTAACATAATTGGTTGCAAGAACAATCATCGCTATTCCCTCAGCAATTAGCCATGGTAATGATTGGGTAGGGGGACACCCCGGCTAATTATAGCCATGACTGGTTGCTAGGGGCATCAATTTGCTAGATTGGCTGGCAATCCGGCAATGTGTCCAGGTTGCACGGCCAAACCCAAAATGCAAACGTTGTGGCCTTTCGTCTCTACTTATAATATACCAGCTTATTTAGCATGATCGCAGTGCACTCCCAGATAACAATAATCATTTTGTCTAACATGGTTCATGTGATCATTTGCTGCATCATGGGATTGATAGCAAACAAAAGCAGGTGGGGAAAAAAGGACCGTAAATGACGGGGGCATTGTTCAGTGAAGAGAAGCTGCATTACAAAAAGTCATTTCAGAAAGCATACAAGAAGAGAAAAGTGTTATATACAGTCAGGTTGGGGTAAAGAGACCTTTCCATGACCTTGGGTATTGTCTACTTCCATCTCCCTATTGATTAGTTTTATATTGTTTCCTGGTTATATAAGATATGATCATTTCCCTATGCCCTTTCGGGAGAAGCATGGTAAGCAATGTATAGACATCTCTATTGACATTGGTCTAGGCTTATTGGTATATTGAGTTGGATACATCAGGCTGTTCTTTATAGAGATGAATGTTTCCTATTGATTCAGTCTATGACATGTTGGCTAATTGTATTTCCTAATTATATTATAATTGGTTTATTGAAACCTTTAAATGAAGATGTACAGAACATGTAACTGACCAACATAACCTCATGGTTATTCTGTATTCAGACCATCTTACAGTCCTATGAAGCCTCTAGTGTAAAAACATAAAAACCAGAAAAATTGAAAGATAATTTTAAGGGAACCTGTCGCCTTCCTCCCCCACAAACCACACACAATAGAGGTCATTTGCTAAGGATCCGAATCGCGTTTCTCCGTCGGGTTACCCGGATTTTACCGTTTTGCTCCGATTTTCCCTGAATTGCCCCGGGTTTTTGGCGCACGCGATCGGATTGTGGCGCATCGGCGACGGCATGTCTGCGATGGAAATAGGGGGCGTGGCTGTAAGAAAATCTGACGGATTCGGAAGAAACGTCATATTTTAAAAAAAAGTGTCGCTTGACACGCACTTACCTGCACCCACGATAGATTGGTGAACTACAGTGAACTCCGACGGACTTCAGCGCAGCAGCGACACCTAATAGACATCGGGCGCACTACCTTAGTGAATCGCCGGAAGACCTGAATCCTCCACAGAGAACGTGCCGCTGGATCGCGACAGGACCGGGTGAGTAAATCTACCCCTGTACCTTTTAGATGTGTCTATTATTTTTCACTGATTCCTCTGTCCATGGGATTAGAGACACCATTTTTAAAAAAAAAAGACTTATTTGATGTTCTCTGTTACTAAAGATGCAGCCATGGAGGAGGACCTCCACCATACAGTCAACCTATACAGCATTCTAACTGAGGTGGACAATGCTAACCCGGCTCACCTCAGAAATGAGGGAGTTGAGAGAGAAGTTATCTGTGTGTTACTCTCCGAAGAGAATTCCTGAGAGAGGGAAATGAGGGGGTTGGGAGAGATGTTGGCTGTAGGAGAGATGCATCTCTTTCAACCTCCTCCCCCAGGAATTCTCTTCAGCAAAGCCAACATCTCTCACCTCCCTCATTTCAAAGGTGGCCAGGTTACCAGTGGTAGCATCAGAAGGGTGGGTAGCTTGACTGGCTGTTGCGAGGCCATAGATGTTCAGGCACTGTATGTCAGGAAGGGAGCCGCACTGGAGGCATCATAATAGTTATTTATATAGGGCCTAATAGAGATGTGAACAGGTCCTAACTTTTGAAAAAGACTGATTAGATTGGCTATTATACCATGTCATGTCACTAGGCATCCTTCAAGTCAGACATTGATGTAGAGACCACAATAGGGAACATCTCTGTCCAAGGCCACAGTGAAGTTTGGATGTAATACGCCTGCTCCACCAAATGACGGTCTAGACATTGAGATCCCTCGACCGAGGTAAGTATGAATGTTTGGGTCTTTTTAGACGAATGACATAGGGCAATTTGGTACACTCAAAGTGGTAGTCCTGCAGACTTACTGTACCCTCATGTTTGCCTTTTAACCAAATATCGTGTAGACTAATGTTTGGAAGTGTTTCTTATTTTTGCGTCCTTCTCGGTGCTGCATATGGGATCACAGCATGTACATCAGGGGATACATAGATAACCTATTACAGACAGAGTTGGACTGGCATATGTTGGGCCTACCAGAGGTGGTGATCTTGAGGGCCCACTCTTCAACCATAAAATACCATTAAACAAATCATATCTTTTAAAATGTATCATCAACAAGCTGTAATAATCTACTGTTTAATATTGGAATCATCCCATATGAAATAGATCATAATATCAAATTATTATCCCACTCATTTCCAAATGAAGATCTTTGGGGCCCATTATAAAGTATTAGAACCTGGGGCCCACCGGAGGATTCTCCGATGCTCTGGTGGGCCAGTCCGACACTGATTACAGACCTATTGTATGCTCATTGGATTGTTGCTATCTACGTCCAGGAACATTCTATAACAGATTTACAATTTCAACAGAAACTTAAACTTTGTGTTGCAAAGAACCTTTCGAGGGTGATGTGGTCACAGTTTTTTTTTGGAGGTGTCCTAATGGACATTATTCACCTTTCTATATTAAAGTACTAAAGGAGACAACTTTTTCTTTTAGAAACCTTATTTTACTGAAGCTTGATGGTTGTTCATGACATTCTGTCAAATAAAAAAAAAAAGCAAAAAAAAAAAAAAACCCCACAGTCATCCTGTCCCTCCAAAGCTCCTTATGTGAATACGAAAAGAAAGGCAACACTTCCTGAAACTTTCAGTCCTTCAACAGTTTGTAGACGTTTCTTCCAGGTAGAAGGCAATATCGATGGACACAAACTTAGATTTTCATTTCTTAACCAAATAAATAAAATCTTCAATTTATATGAAATAAATAAGTGCAAAAAAAAAAATCCACCGGTCATTTATATACCTGGTATCAGATACGGTCACTTTGTTGGTCAGGCCAATGTACTATGATATGAGTACTAGTCCATCCCATAACCCGTCTGAATGGAGAGTTCATAAGTGACAGGTGTTAAACAATACAATATGGTCAATAAATGAGTTGCTAATGGTAAAATCTACTTAAAGAGGTTCCCCGACTCATTTTAGTAGAAACCCCTTTGCTGTAGATCATTATATATATATTTTTTTTTAATTCACTTAAAGGGAACCTGTCACCAGGAGACCCAATTTTAGCACTCCCCCAGTCCCCACAGAGCATAGTACATACACTGCCAAAGTGTTTTTGTATAAAAAAAAAATAGGTTTTACCGAAAAAAAAGATATGTTATATTGTACCTTTCATTAGCATCTGCTGTGTGACTAGGCACTCGTCCCCTGGGAGTGGCTGGAAAGGAGCAGTTTCCGCCCCACCCTTGGGAATCTGCTCCTCCATGTGACCTTTTCAAATAAATGAATAACTCCCCTCACTCGGGATTGGCTGTAGAGGAGCAGGGGGCGTTGCTAAGAAAGTGATGGGTGTTTTCATATATTTGAAAAGGACATATGGAGGAGTCGTTTACCAAAGGTGGGGGGGAACTGCTCCTTTCCAGCCCCTCCCAGGGGACGAGTGCCTAGTCACACAGCAAGGTATAATATAACAAATCTTTTTTTTTCCTGTAAAACCTATTTTTTTTTATACAAAAACACTTTGGCAGTGTACACTCACCGGCCACTTTATTAGGTACACCATGCTAGTAACGGGTTGGACCCCCTTTTGCCTTCAGAACTGCCTCAATTCTTCGTGGCATAGATTCAACAAGGTGCTGGAAGCATTCCTCAGAGATTTTGGTCCATATTGACATGATGGCATCACACAGTTGCCGCAGATTTGTCGGCTGCACATCCATGATACGAATCTCCCGTTCCACCACATCCCAAAGATGCTCTATTGGATTGAGATCTGGTGACTGTGGAGGCCATTTGAGTACAGTGACCTCATTGTCATGTTCAAGAAACCAGTCTGAGATGATTCCAGCTTTATGACATGGCGCATTATCCTGCTGAAAGTAGCCATCAGATGTTGAGTACATTGTGGTCATAAAGGGATAGACATGGTCAGCAACAATACTCAGGTAGGCTGTGGCATTGCAACGATGCTCAATTGGTACCAAGGGGCCCAAAGAGTGCCAAGAAAATATTCCCCACACCATGACACCACCACCACTAGCCTGAACCGTTGATACAAGGCAGGATGGATCCATGCTTTCATGTTGTTGACGCCAAATTCTGACCCTACCATCCGAATGTCGCAGCAGAAATCGAGACTCATCAGACCAGGCAACGTTTTTCCAATCTTCTACTGTCCAATTTCGATGAGCTTGTGCAAATTGTAGCCTCAGTTTCCTGTTCTTAGCTGAAAGGAGTGGCACCGGGTGTGGTCTTCTGCTGCTGTAGCCCATCTGCCTCAAAGTTCGACGTACTGTGCATTCAGAGATGCTCTTCTGCCTACCTTGGTTGTAACGGGTGGCGATTTGAGTCACTGTTGCCTTTCTATCAGCTCGAACCAGTCTGCCCATTCTCCTCTGACCTCTGGCATCAACAAGGCATTTCCGCCCACAGAACTGCCGCTCACTGGATGTTTTTTCTTTTTCGGACCATTCTCTGTAAACCCTAGAGATGGTTGTGCGTGAAAATCCCAGTAGATCAACAGTTTCTGAAATACTCAGACCAGCCCTTCTGGCACCAACAACCATGCCACGTTCAAAGGCCTCAAATCACCTTTCTTCCCCATACTGATGCTCGGTTTGAACTGCAGGAGATTGTCTTGACCATGTCTACATGCCTAAATGCACTGAGTTGCCGCCATGTGATTGGGTGATTAGAAATTAAGTGTAAACGAGCAGTTGGACAGGTGTACCTAATAAAGTGGCCGGTGAGTGTATGTACTATGCTCTGTGGGGACTGGGGGAGTGCTAAAAATGGGTCTCCTGGTGACAGGTTCCCTTTAAACCAGTTTCTCCTCCATTTCCAGTTTATTGCACCTGTTGCTAGTCCTTGCTTACGTCTCATTTGGGGCATATAACTAATATGGCTAATGATTGGGTATCACTTCCAATCACAAACCTCATTTTGACCTCTCTCTATGGGTCATCAGTCACGTAACCATACGTCCCCATAAAGGTCCTTACATGGTTGCAACTGTGATCTCCTGGAAATGATGTTGGATGTGGTAGTTAGAAGAGACCGTCAAAGAAGAGAAGAAGGTTTCAACACAGGATAAGAAGAGACTGGGGAAGAAAGTTATTAAAAAAAAGTTATTTTAATGATCTGCAGCAAATGGGCATCAACTAAAATCCGCCAGAAACCCGTTTAAAATAAGTAGCGTGGAATGTAAAACGATTCCCATCAACGGTGAAATGTATTAAGCATGGAAACAAATCGGATACACTATACATCATGAGACCTGATTCTTGGAAGGCATCATAGAAAAGCTACTTTGCATAAGATATGACTTAGTATAAAGCTGAACAGTCTATTCATGGAAAGATGGAAACTGCAGCTCCGGGTTATTGTCAAAAATAGAGAAAAGGTCCTTCATAGTCCGCGGACAGGAGCTAAATCACATTCTCAAACAGCTGCATAGAGCACATGATGTTTTCATCCTGGAAGAGAGAAGAACATTTTGGTGATGACTATTTGTACAGTAGGAGAAGAGTAGGGTTTCCACATGACATATGGATCACTTTTACTTCTATAATAATCATAGTATAACCCAAAAACAGAATGTTTTGGTATTTATGGTAATATTTTTTGTTAATTTACATAACAATAATTCCAAAGTGTTGTACAAAATTCACTCACATGTGTCCCTTCCCCTTATTGGCGCTCACTATCTAGGCCACTTTTTCCCAAACTGTTTGTTGGGACCCTTGCCCGGTGGGGTCGTGCTAAGACCTTTAGGGCAGTGATGGCAAACCTTTTGGAGACTGAGTGCCAAAACTACAACCAAAACCCACTTGTATGTCACAAAGTGCCATCATGACAATTTAAGCAGTAACTTATTGACCCCTGCTATATCACAGGTTTTAATTGTGTCCTGAGTTCACCAATACAATAGAAAGATGATGGAGACATTTGGATTGTAGCTTCTCTCCAGGGTGCCCTGAAGAGGAAAAATCGGGAGACCCAGAGCAGGAGCTCAAATAACAATCTCTCTCTATCCACACCTTCTGGCTCCTCCTGTAGTCCTGGCAGCCAAGGATGTTGCTTTAAAATAGGGTTGAGCATGGTGCATCCTCGGCTGTCTTGGACCGCAGGAGAAAGCCTTGAGTCCTATCTGGCAAACTATGTATGGGGTGAAGGCCTGGGTGCCCATAGAAAGGGCTCTGAGTGCCACCTCTGGCACCCGTGCCATGGGTTCGCCACCACTGCTTTAGGGGATTGAGAGCCATTCACCGCTATGTACAATGCTAGTGGTGCTACAGATGAAAATCACAAGAAGCTGAGCACATTTAAGAAGCAAGGCCTAGTAGAGTATTTGGGGGTCTTGAACAAAAGTCTTGCTTTAAAGAGGTCCAGAAAAATTGAAAATCACTGATCTAAACAATTGCAAGAATTCCAACATGATTAAAGGGATTGTTATTGTAAAAGTTGTCCAGAACTCTCCCATTAGAGGTTGCATTTGGTGGTGATTTTTCCATTATTAAGTATTGGCTTAGAGTCCTAGCCGAGGTTAGAGTGATTTGCAGTAAAAAGTTACCTAAATGAACGAAGTGAAAGTTTGAAAATGTGTGACCCTCCCCCCCATTCTGTGTCTATGATACTGACTTAAAGGGTTATTCCCTTAAATAAAAGATGCTTAAATATACACAGAATAACAAAACTCACTGTTATTAACAAAACTACAGCATTTCAGCGATATAATTCCATCCTGTCTCTATCAGTTCTGGTGTATACAATTTAGTTGCCCCTGGATCCAACCGTACATCTATGATAGGATTCTTTTCATGAATAGCTTCTCTTGTCTGCACACTACAGTGCTCTCTGCTTCCTGCCCGTAAATCTTCTGACTATGGTAAGAGTCTTCTCATGAATAGCTTCTCTTGTCTGCACACTACAGTGCTCTTTGCTTCCTGCCAGTAAATCTTCTGACTATGGTAGGATTCTTCAGTGCTCTCTGCCCCCTGCCCCCTGCCCCTTGCATTACAAGACCAGCTCAGACACAGGCACTTCTTGCCTGTGTCTGTCTCATGATCTGTCTCATCTCTCTTTTTCTATGTGTCAGATACTAGTGCAATGTTCAGAAGCTAAATAAAAGTGTAAATAAACCCTGTACCCTGATCATCTAAGCACATTGTCAGCACTGAAATTTTACACTGACCATGACTGAGTTATAGGAGTAAAAACCGCAATAAAACTGAGTAAAATTGTAAAGGTAGGGGTTAAAAATGATCTTTATTTTGTAAACATCACTAGGAGACTAGAGTACTACACTTGGAAATGTCAGTCCTATAGAGATGAATAAAGCAGTGGGGCACATGTGCGATCAGCTGCTTTATTCACTTGAGGGACCAATTGAACCTTGTTCTTGACATCTTTTGGGTCCCACTACTGGGATCCGTTCCAACCAGTTTCATATTCACAGGATGGGGAAAACTTGTTAAAGAGCTTTCACTCTCTTAGGATGGGCCAACACAACCCATAGAAAACCACTTTTTGGAAAATCATATCATGAACCTTATTTAAACCTTGAATTTCTCAAGGTTCAGTCATGTCAAGCAGTTACTTTTTACCTCCAGGAAAACATGAGAAGTTCCTTGAATAATTTATTTGTTTCCTGTCTACGGATCCATAGAGCGATGTAGATGAAGGTCTTCAGAACAAACATTGTATTCCACCTCTATCACTTCCACCTCTGGCCATAAATGCGTGAGCCAAAGATGACTTTATATAAATAAGGTGGGTGTTGATTTATTTTTTGAGGTATAATACTTACTTTTTGGCAGCTCTCAATGAATTCTTCTATGGTCACAACTCCATCTTTATTTATGTCCATCTTCTGGAAAAATAAACACAGACTTGACAATAGCATATTTTTAATATATTGTAGCCTCAACATTTTTTTAAAAAGTAAATTTTTTGTAGATACTCATTTTTTAAAAATGTTTTCAGTTGGTAAGTGGATCTTTCAGGAGGCTCCGGCCTGATTAATCCCGGTAGGCAGCGGCACAGTGATGCACTGTACTGTGGGTGCTGGCTATTCCCGGAATCTGTGATAAACCAGCCTCTTCCTGCACACCCCGCCGGATCTTTGTGCCTTGTGCCACAGAGAAAGCTTGTTCCTTATGCCTAGTGCTTGTCTTGAGATTCCCCGTGGTGACCCCGATTCTGTCCCTGACTACGTTCCTTTGCTACCTGACTTGACCTCCTCAACCTCCTGCCTGCCCCCGACCACAGTTCTGCCTCCCGACTCTGTACCTCACCTTGGCCGACACCATGGACAAAGTCGTGCCTTTAAAGCGACCTGGTGGTACCACGACGCAAGTCCAACCTGCTTCGCGACAAGCTCTGGTGCCACTTAGACTCCGTTCCTAGGCGTCGCCTTACGTCATCGTCTGCAGTTGTCCAGTGGTCCTCTACCCCTGAACCCTGACAAATAATTTTGTGAGGTTTCACTTCAGGACCAGTTAGATTGTTCATTTGTATCATTTTGGTAATTGTTTGATGTTATATATTTTACCCTTTCTTTTTCTGTAAGTTTTTTTTTAGAGATTTTTGTCAAACTACTAAACCTTTCATCATGAGAAAAAGGAGCATTAACCAAAACTAATGAGTGGTTTTCAAATGTCAAGCACATATGTTAAGAGGGAAATCTACCACCAGGATGAAGGATCTGCTCTTCTTTTAGAGTCTTATGTTCTGTTTTGAGAATAAAAAACATCTCTCTCCGTACCAGGTGGGTGATTGCTGCATATTGCAGCAAACACCCACCGGTAACGCCCACGGTCGGTGTTGGCACAGACCATGGGTGTTAACCATTTAAATGCCTCCGACAAAGCTGCAGGCAGCATTTAAATCCCGGAGGCGGATAGGCACAACTGTATTGAATTTGATTGTGCCCCCTGTGAGATCACGGGGGGTGGCGATTAGTTACTATAACAGCCTCGGGTCATTTAAAGACTTGCGGCTGTCTCGTTTTAAACCATGTATTACAATGTGCGATTTGCACATTGTAATAGATGATGTGGAAAATCCCCATATACTGCCATTCCGTAGTATGGCAGTATATGGTAGGATCAATCAGACAACCTAGGGGGTCTAAAAAAATAGTAAAAAAAATAATTAAAAAAGTTAAACCCCACTTTCACTATAATTGATATAAATAAGCAGTAAAAATCATAAACATGTTAGGTATTGCCGCATCCCAAAATGTCAGATCTATCAAAATATAATAACATTTTTTTCCAGTGTTTAACCCCATAACGGAAAATAGCACCCAAAGTCGAAAATGCCACTTTTTTGCCATTTTGCAAAATATTAAAAAATTCAATAGAAAGTTATCAAAAGGCTGTACAGTCCTTAAAATATTAGCATTGAAAACATCATCAAAAGTCACAAAAAATGACACCAGACACAGCTCCGTAAATGAAGTATGAAAAAGTGCCAGACGATTGCAAAATGAAAAAAAAAATTTTGTACGGGTTTTAACTTTTGTAAATCTATGAAAACATTATAAAACCTATATAAATGTGGTATACCCATGATTGTATCAACCAAAAGAATAGAGTAGACATAAAGTAGACCTTCAACCCTGCTCTGCCTCTCTCACCTGGAGCACTCTGATTCAAACCTAACATTTGATTTGATGCAATATGAAGCAAACATACCTTGAGACAGCTGTAGCTACACTGATGCAGGATCATATCATGATTAATCAATGAGTGGTTTTGCTGAAAAACAATGATAACATTCAGGACCTTGGGAAAGCTGGGTCAGACTGGCTGCCTACATAAACACATTACACACAGAGCTTGTCATTACACATGGAGCTTAGTCAAGACATGACTAATCAACCTGAGCTGGATACACAGCAGCTGGGGGATGGTGCAGCAATTGATTATTCTGCCTTCAGCCACAACCCAGGGATCACATCATCCTGTGAAGCAGTGAATAACTAATGTGCTAGGAGAAGCGCTGAGCCAGCCATAGAAGCGAGGGAGCTTCATTATCATAATTTTATAATTGTTTTATCAGCAAAGCCACTCAGCTCAGGGATTACCCAAGATATGATCCTGCATCAGTGTAGCTACAGCATTCTCAAGGTATGTTTTCTTCACAATGCATCAAATCAAATGGTAGGTTTCCTTTAAATCTTTTATGCACCACCTTTACTTGCTGGTAAACTAGTTTGTATCAATAGCTTTTTGATGCAGTGCTTTTCTTGATATTCTATGTTATACTGTTTTTTTATATTGACTTACGTTCTTGAATTTTCTCCTGTCCATTTGATTTTGTGCTCTGCTTGCTATATTGTTGTAACTCAGATTGTCAACATCCCCTTGGTGTTATTCGTGTCCCTTGTTACATGTCTAAACTTTGGCGCAGAGTGGGAATGGTGCCCAGTAACTGGTCACTGTTTAGGATGGACCCAGTAAGCAGGCAGGGCCAGTATGGGGGAGGGGTGGTTCAAAATTAGTGCTCACTTTTTCGATCTTAACTTGTAGTGCAGCTCTCTAAAATATAAGACCCCTTAATGACCCCCACTGGCATACCAGCAGGCTTTAGGAGGTTGCTTCTAAGTATGAACATACATTATGTATCCAAAAATGTATACAAAGCATGTTTATCTAGCTCAATAAAGATCCCTAAACAGTCCCTTCATGTCATAGACCTCTCTAGATTCATGGGTTTGTCTTACCTGGAAGAAATTCTCCACGTGTTGTTTGGGGGTATCTTCTCTAACAAGAGGGTATGTGCATTTACCCATCATGTCATAAATGGCCTTCATGATATCAAGCATCTCCTGTAATACATGACCAGTAGAATATCCAAATCAGCTGCTAGGATGGACGAGAATATTTCTACATTCCCAGCTACAATTTATAATATCCATAACATTATAGAATTCATTATTTACAATTACTAAGGAATAGAGACTTACCGTATATACTCAAGTATAAGCCGAGACCCCTAATTTTACCACAAAAAACTGAGAAAAGCCTATTGACTCGAGTATAAGCCTAGGGTGGAAAATGCATTGTTAACAGCAGGGGTCTCAAACTCGCGGCCCGCGGGCCAACTGCGGCCCGCGGGACAACATTTTGCGGCCCCCACCTGGAAAAGCACGGCGGCGGTCGGGTCGCGCTGCATGGAGAGGGCTCACGGGCTGAGCCCTCTCTATAGCCGGTAAGTCTTTGCTGCATATTGCAGCAAAGGCTTACCGGTAACACCCGCGATCGGTGCCAGCACCGATCGCGGGTGCTTTCACAGCGATGGCTGCCGGCAATGCTGCCGGCAGCCTCAAAAAGATAGCGGCGCATGGGCGCCGCCATCTTACCTGGGATCGCCGATCCCCCGGGGGCAGCGATCCGTCTCCATGGTAGCCTCGGGTCTTCCGAAGACCCGAGGCTATTTCGTTTTAACCCCTTCATTACAATGTGCTGATAGCACATTGTAATGAATGAGGAGGAAAATCCCCATATACTGCCATACTATAGTATGGCAGTATATGATAGGATCGATCAGACAACCTAGGGTTAAAGTACCCTAGGGAGTCTGAAAAATAGTATAAATAAAAATAAAAAAAAGTTAAAAAAAAAAAATTATAATAAAAAAACATTAAATTTCAAATCACCCCCCTTTCCCTAGAACTGACATAAATATAAATAAACAGTAAAAATCATAAACACATCAGGTATCGACACGTCCGAAAATGCCCGATCTATCGAAATATGATAACGGTTTTTACAATGCGTTTAACCCTGTTACGGAAAATAGCGCCCAAAGTCGAAAATGGCACTTTTTTGCCATTTTGAAAAATATAAGAAAATCTATAAAAAGTGATCAAAAGGTCGTACAGTCCTAAAAATGATATAATTGAACATATTATTAAATTTCGCAAAAAATGACACCACCCACAGCTCCGTACACCAAAGTATAAAAAAGTTATTAGCGCCAGAAGTTGGCAAAATCAAAAAAAATAATTTTTGTACAGGAGGTTTTAATTTTTGTAAATGTATGAAAACATTATAAAACCTATACAAATTTGGTATCCCCTTAATCGTACCGACCCAAAGAATAAAGTAGACATGTCATTTGGGGCGCTCAGTGAAAGACGTAATATCCAAGCCCACAAGAAAATGGCACGAATGCATTTTCATTGCATTTGGAATTTTTTTCCCGCTTCCGAGTACATGGCATGTAATATTTAATACCATCATTATGAAGTGCAATTTGTTACGCAGAAAACAAGCCGTCACACAGCTCTTTACGTGTAAAAATAAAAAAGTTATAGATTTTTGAAGGTGGGGAGTGAAAAATGGACATGAAAAAACAGGAAAGGGCCCGTAACCGGTTAATCCCCTTCCCTCCGGTACTTGAAGAAGATGAAGTCGCCGCTCTGAACGCACTTGGTGCAGGTCAGAGCGGCGACTTCATCTTCTTCGATGGGAGGGACACGGGGAGGCAAGTACCGGGGGGGAGGGGGGGATGGAGTGTCCCTGACTGGGCTCAGTGCGGTAGGAGCTTGGGACCCCTCGGTGCACAGGACACGTTCATAGAGAACACGTCTCCCCGCTCGGGGCTTTCCTTGCGCTGGGAGACGCCATGACATTTGAATCTGAATAATGATATTTTGTAAGCGCATTTTGTGTGGAAAACTTGATGCGGCCCAGCCTTACCCAGAATCTACCTCCAGCGGCCCCCAGGTAAATTGAGTTTGAGACCCCTGGTTAACAGCCTCCCCCATCATATAGTTTGCCAGCCCCCTGCCCCCAGTATATAGTGAGCCCGAGTATAAAACCAGCCAGCCAGCCCCCTGTCCCCCATATATATCCAGCCATCCAGCCCTAGAATATAGCTAGCCAGCCCTATTATATAGGCAGCCCCCTGCTTCCAGTATATAGCCAGCTCCTTGCCACAGTATATTGCCAGCCAGCCAGTCTCCTGTATATGCCTGCCAGCCCCTGCATATAACCAGGCAGTCCACTGTATAAAACCAGCCAGCCCCTGTATATAGCCAGTCAGTCGCCTGTATATAACCAGACAGTCCCCTGTATATAACCAGCCAGTTCGCTGTATATAGCGAGCCAGCCCTAGTATATGGGCAGCCCCTGTATATCGCCAGCCAGTTTCCTGTATATAGTCAGCTAGCCAGCTAGTCCCCTGTATATGACCTGCCAGCCTCCATATATTGTCAGTCCCTGGTATATAGCCAGCCAGTCCCCTGTATATAGCCAACCAGTCCCCTGTATATAGCCAGCCAGCCCCTGTATATAGCCAGCCAGCCCCTGTATATGGCCAGCCAGACTCTTTATATAGCTAGCCAGCCCTATTATATAGGCAGCCCCCTGCCCAAGTATATAGCCAGCCAGTCCCCTGTATAAGGCCTGCCAGCCCCCATATATTGCCAGTCCCTGGCATATAGCCAGCCAGTCCCCTGTATATAGCCAGCCAGTCCCCTGTATATAGCCAGCCCCTGTATATAGCCAGCCAGTCCCTGTATATTGCCAGTTTCCTGTATATTGCCAGCCAGTCACCTGTATATAACCAGCCATTGCCCTGTATATAACCAGCCAGTTCCCTGTATATAGCCAGTCTGCCCTTGTATATGTCATTAGCCAGCCCCTGTATATATCATCAGCCGGCCCTTGTATATGACCAGCCATCCCTAGTATATAGGCAGCCCCCTGCCCCAGTATATAGCCAGCCAGCCAGTTACCTGTCTATTGCCAGCCATCCCCTGTATATTGCCAGTCCCCTGTATATAGCCAGTCCCCTGTTCGGCAGATAAAAAAATAAACTCTGCACTCACCTTTCCGATGCCCCCCAAAGGTCTACTACTTTTAGTATTCCCACTGGCAGTGACAGGTCCTTGCACGTTCGGGTGCACAGCCACGTGCCGAGATCCTAGCGTGCACGGACCTGCCACTGCCAGCGGGCAGGGATTTAGAAGAGGACCTGCGGGGGGTGGCAGAAAGGTGCGTAAAGAGTTTATTTATTTTTATATACCCAAATATAACCAGAGAGGTGCTTTTTCAGGGTTTGTGTAAAGACCTGTAGATTGTATTTGTACACACTTTGGTTCATAAAGTTTTTTTTTTATCATGTTTCATATAATTTTTTTGTGTGTGTTTTTATCGTGTTTCATATAATTTTTTTTTGTGTGATGGACGATTTGACCTAGTTTTTTCTTGTACATTAAACTGCACTATTATGTCAGTTACTAACAAGCTTTCTATACAGGCTTTTACTCACAGACTTTCTATTAGGCCATGCCTCTGGCATAGTCAAATAGAAAGATAATACAGGAAGCCCAGGGGTCTCTCAGAAGATCCCTGACTGCTTACGATGTCTTCGGCTGCTGCAAGGTAGCCTTGGGTGATACAGGGAGTGCCGATGGCTGATTGTGCTGCATCAGGAAAAGTACCCTTAATGACCTCCGTAAAAAGCTGATACTGCGGTCATTAAAGGAAATCCACCATCAATATCCACCATGATAAACCACTTACGATTGATCCTGGTATCGTGACTTATATTGGTTATTCATGACCTCCTTCCTTCTAAAATCAGCTGCTAAAATAATTCTAATGAGGCAGAAGTGCTCTGGGGGGCATTACCAGAGCTCCTCCATGCTGCAGCTTCACAGGCTGTTTCACTGTGCGGGAGGGGGAAAAGCACCTGCACAATGTAACAGCTTTTATAATCCCCTAAAAGCAAAGACTCCCACCAGTGATCAAGAAACACCTGTTCTTGATATAAATTCAAGACAGAAGTGAGACTTTTATCACCAGTGCACCAGACTTCTCCAAGTCTCGCTACAATCCTGGAACATATACAATGTTAACAATGCTTACCTCTTTAGTGATATATCCATCTTTATTAATATCATATAAATTAAATGCCCAGTTCAGTTTTTCTTGGATTGTCCCTCTCAAAAGTGTAGAAAGTCCCATTACAAAGTCCTGCAGAGAGAAGAGGAATAAAATATGAAATAATTCAGAGGCTGTGACTACGTGTGTAAGGTAGGATGATACAATTAACGAATAATTATCCCAAAATTGGGACAATGCAGGACAATGCACTTCTGGTGAACTCCTCCGCATGGGTACCGTATATGCCGGCGTATAAGACGACTGGGCGTATAAGACGACCCCCAACTTCTGCCCTAAAAATATAGAATTTGGTATATACTCACTGTATAAGACTACCCCTCTCCCAAATGAAAAAAAGTCTGCTTAAAACTTTGCAAAACAAACAAGAGAGCAAGTGCCTGGTGATCATAACTGTAAGCTGCGATATTAATGAAGATCCGACATGCTTCTGTAAGTGCCGCCTGTGACCCCCAGCTCTGTGACGCCGACCGCTGTGACAGGGCGGCTGCATTAGCATACAGCGCGCCGCCCCGTCAGCGCGTACTAAGCCTCTTCTAATGACTGTGAGAGGCGGACTGCCGCGCATGCGCGGCGGTCCCAGGAAGCGGCTCTCTGCGCACTGACGGGGAAAAAAAACACCTCACACAGTGCGGCCCCCGTATATCCGGCGTATAAGACGACCCCCCACTGTAGCCATTATTTTAAGGGGTTAAAAAGTAGTCTTATACGCCAGTATATACAGTAAGTAAATGACCCCCTAAGGCAGTGATGGCGAACCTTTTGGAGACAGAGTGCCCAAACTACAAGCTAATTCCACTTATTACCGTGAAGTGCCAACATGGTTTTTTAAGAAGTAACTTATTGCTACCTGTTCTTCCACATATTTCAATCGTATCGGCCCCCTGAGGCCACCAATACAGTTAAAAGAAGGTGGGCAAATCCAGACCATCATTTTAGCTTCTTTCCAGGGTCTCTCTGTATAGGAAAAACAGTGGGTCCAGCAGGAGGACCTCCAAAGATAATGCAGCCCTGTCCACACTTTCTCACTTTTCCCGCATTTCCAAACAGACAATGAAGTGTGATTTTGATATAGCATTGAGAGCAGCATCTCTTTAGTTGCCTGGGACTGCAGGAAGATTTGGTGGATTTGGTCATATTTGGTGAACTCTGTCCTGGGGCAATGGTCTGAGTGCCCACAGAAATGGCTCCGAGAGCCACTTCTGGCACCCGTGCCATAGGCCCGCCATCACTGCCCTAAGGGTTACACAGTATTGTGGTTCATGCGTCAACATTTTTTTTTCAAAATGATATACATATAATTTCATCCAATCATAAAAGGGCGCAAAAGCCTTCAACCGATCCATATTTTTTCAGACTCACATTTATCAATGCATGACCTTATAGCGGGTACATGCGGTTCTGATATTGATAGCCCATTGTATCTTATAATATAATGTAACCATAATATAATCCCTGCTGGGCATGTGTTCTGTATTAATCTACATTCAGTTCATCTGTCTCTCCTGCCTATCCTGGGGGGAAGATACAGAACCCAAAATCACATGCAAAACGCTGCTCGTCTATCAGGATGGAGAAGCTCAGCCCTGATGTATTATCTTCCCTCTCAGTGTAAATTGTAATGGATGAAAAAACTGCTCACAGAGGGATGAAGGATGAATGAAAACTCAATGCATTTGCCTAAGGCTAGAAATTCATCCAAAGAATAAATATTTAGTAACAAGTATCATGGGAAATAATGCCACATCCCAGATCTATGTGTTCTGATCGGACACAAGTCACTGGCAGAGGTGAATGACAACAGTTTACCTTTCCTCCGTGCCAAAAGAAATCACACGCATGCTCAGCCTAGTGGTGTGTGAATGGAAGCGTTGGGGGTAATCCTAAGGGTAATTGGGTTACACTTATCTAATGCTCATGGCCAGGTTTTCCCATATTGCCACATTTGATTCTCCTGTAATAGCTGACAAGAAAAGTGTTTGATGCTCTATAACATTCAGGTACTTGTATTGACAAGTGAAGTTTAGATATCTTCAGAGACCACCGGGCAGATGAAGGTAAGTTGTGGTGCCAATGTTACATGTATCTGCAACACCCCTGCAAACGTATAGGCAAGGAGGTGGGGCCCTCTCCATATCAGGGTCTGATGAGCCTGCGCAACTCACCCAGAGGATAATGGAGGGAGAACTCAGGTAAACTGCAACTGTAGCCTCTGCCTGGAAAGGCAATAGTTAAATGGGTGTAAGTAATTATCCAATTATGTGGCTGTATTGTAAACTGGAGTGTGATTGGAGAGGTGCTACCACTTGACCAGGGGGAGTATATAAACCCCTGTGCAGTGGGAGCACATGGTCTTATCCCAAGGAGGGAGAAAGAGGAGCTCACCTTTAGTGCTGCCTCAGTAATCCATTCCAGGAACTGATAGTGCTTCAGGCCTTATGCCTGGCACACAGGGCGAGTCTGGAGACTCTAGCCCAGAGCTGCAGCTTCCACAATTTGGACACAGCTCCATCTCAATTATGCCAGCCTGCATCTACTATCAGGCTGTGTGCACCATTCCTGGGGACCACTCTCCATGACCACTCCAGTACCAGAATCCAAATCTGCTGTTTGACCATTCTGGCCCGTTGCCTGCTGTCTGCTGTTCAATAAAGAACCGTAAGTTGATTTGCACAGTGTTGCCTACGTCTGATCCCTGGATACGGCTGTCTACCACCACGGGCTTCCCCATCCATTACCCAGGGACCTATCTTAAAGAAACTCAGGGGTTGCCCTAGGGAGAACCAGCCTCTCCCTCCATAATTCTTGCACACACCACTTGCTGGAGACCTGCCAGGCTGTAGAAAAGCCCTCGAGTCCCCATACCAAGCACCTTGATATCAGCGTGCCCTAGGCCACAACCGCCAGCCACTCCGTTATTCTTGGCACCGGCTGCCCACAAGAAAAGGCTAGGCCTCGGTGGGGGATGTTGCATATCCATCTGACAGACCCTGAAGACCAAAGTGGCAGAGAAAGAAATGTATTGACCCCGTAGTAAACCTTGTTAGAACTTTTACTACTGTTTCTTCTTCCTGACATCATCATATGATTATTTTAATGTACCCCAATTTCTTTCTGCTTGATATCACCCTTCAAACCATTGTCTTTTCACCGATTTTCAAATTGGGGGGAGGGGGTCATCTATAATCCTAGAAAAGAATTAGAATTTGACTAAAAGCTACTTAGAGGTTACGCAAAATTTTAAGATGATGGGCCATTAGAGCCTTGACCTAACAATCTACAAGCGTGAGTCATGCTGTAAGTATATGTAAAATGTACAGTATTTGCATCTTTTTCACTCAAGGCTAGAATTTCCATTTGTAGAAGTCCAGATGGAGTAAAAACATATGTCCATCACTGCTGGGGGTGATGAAAACTTCTGGGAGGAAGTTAGGAATGTCCCCCCTCTGGGTTAAGAATCAGCATTACACTCCCCTACAGTTTAGCAAAAATGTACTGTTTTATAATTCCCGGGAAACCTATAAACATTAATTTACATCAGAAAAGATCCTTTATTTACTCGAAAAGTAATAATCACTGCTGTGATAGTTCCATCTCCTAAGCTGCAGAAGCTAACACATTATAGATATTGTGAATAGACCACGGACAAGGCGTAGAGGCCTAGATAAACTTGGTTATGTGTTGAACTGATGTTTTTGGACCCACCAGATAAAATTATTTTGGGGGTCCATACTTCATTAGCCTCTAGAGTAGTGATGGCTAACCTATCATGTGTCAGGACTGATACGCTGAGTCATTTTTGCTGACGCGCAGCAGGCTAACGCAATCAGGTGTCAGGGCAACTCTCCTGTTGAGCCCCTGGCGCAGTGTCCTTAGCTAACGAAGGTAAGATGGCCGCTGTTCGTGCCACAATCTCACCAGGAGAGTTACCTCGCCTCTGGTGCAGTCACTGTCTGTTCGCTGCTCTGGCTTCACTTCCTGACAGAGTCATCTGGAGGCGGGGAAACAATCCCGTTGAGAGTGCGGAGCAAACGGTGGCCATTTTACCTCAGTTAGTTAAGGCAGTTAGGCATGGAAGCCAGAGCTCCCACACGCACTACATTTATTGCAGACTTGTACCCAGAGAGCTGGGAATGCTAGAATTGTGTCCTACAGTTACAGCCGGCTGGACCATGGTCCATTTCAGTGACTGCAGGGGGGATAGGAGAGTCATCTTAGATGTGTGTGGTCCTTGATCTTAAAGCAAGCACCAAAATCTCACTGTGTTACCAGTGAAAACAAAGTTAACTGTCCCCATCAGAGACTCTAGAACATAGATCCAAATAGACTCTAACTAAGTTACATTCTGCTTGACCTCTAAGTTCCATTTAGAACCTGGGCTCATCAGAGGATCTTCTGATGCTATGGTGGGACAGTCCAACACTGATAACATCTTCTGATGTCAAATATTGGGTGAGTCGTATTTGATTTGTCGTATTTGAACAAGACCGAACTTTATATCTTTTTGTCTCCTTTATCTTAGTTTTTTCCCTCCTCTGTTCTCTTCATCTCCCAGTGCAGAGGCTGCTGTGATCACATGAATGCATTAACTTGCAAACTACATCTATGATCATAAAACACAGCTTGTGGTCTCTTGTTTTACTAAGACATGTACCTATATCTATCCATAGATATAAGCAGAGAAGAATGAAATTCTCAAGTTTCTTCCAATGCTGCTCTACATAAACATGAATAGAGGGCACCACAAGCCTAATTGTCTCCAAAGGCAAAGAAGGAGTTAACAGAAAGAGTTGCAAGGACTGTGAAGGAATCTTTGATTATTTTGAAGGTAATTTTAAATTTCATTGTTTGCTAGAACAGCAGACACCAAAGCTAGAAATCAGACACGGGGGAGAGATGTTTCTCCCCAACCAAGGTGAGATATAAACACAAGGCCATTAGATAAGAGATTTTTTATTGAAATTTCTTCCCTGACTGGCGTTCTAGCTGGAATGCTCAGCAACACGTGTACGGTGAATAAATAAATCATCTGAACAGATGGAGCCAAGGACGGCTCTATGGGGAGCGAATCAATGCGCACAATACTTACATCTGTGAGGATAATGCACTGTGTATACACACACCAGGCAGCCACTACTCATTTATAAGGAGATGCTAATAGAAATGAATATACACTTTGTTTCCTTCAAACAGCCTTGCCCGAGACATCTCCTCAGAAAAGTCAGAAACGAAGGGCTCCCTCAAGTCTGAATAGAGGGTCTCCAGCTATAATGAGGGTCTCGAGTGTCTCGAGTGTACATTATATTAAATATTCAGTACATTTGCATTTCAAGCTATTTCATTCTAAGAAAAATACTCTTTAATAAAGAAAAAAGGTTTTATAATTTTAACTGTTTTTGGAACATGTCTACTACGAAAGATAGAAGAATAGATAGAAGTTATAAATTTGTCATCATCCTCAGTAATAAGTATTCCATTTATAAAAATGTACAAATTGGGGCAGATTTACTTACGCGATTCACTAAGATCGTGCGTCCGAGTTCCTGCATGTGTCGCTGCTGCACCGAGGTCCGCCGGAGTTCACTTGCTTCTTCCTGGTGTATGTGAGTGCTTGATCTTGCGACACAAATCCTTTTTTAAATTCCGCAGTTTGTCCGAATGCATAGGGTTATCCGTCGGCCACGCCCCCCGATTTTGCGTGCAAGCCGTCGCCAATGTGCCACAATCCGATCACAAGCGCCAAAATCCCAGGGCAATTCGGCGCAAAAAAGAAATATTCGGGAAACTCGATGAAAGTGCGGCGTTCGGACCCTCAGTAAATGATTTACTTACCCCTCCAGAAAGTGCATTGGCCGACGATCATGCATTGTGACACGATTCACTAAGATCGTGCGCCCGATTTCCTGCACATGTCGCTTCCCCGCTCAGGTCCGACACAGTTCACCTTCTTCTTCCCTTGATCTTGCCACACAATTTGTAAGGTTAAATCCCGCGCTCAGTCCAAATCGGTCGGATAGTCTGACGGCACGCCCCCCCCCCCCCCGATTTCTGCTGCATGAAACCCAGCGCAGCTGCGCCATAACTGATTGCATGCAACACAATCCCCTGTTAAATATCTGTCATAGCCGCAAAAACCCGAAAACGATGGGAAGTCCAACGAAAGTTCATCCGTGAACCCTTACTAAATAAGCCCTTATAAGTCGTGGTAGAAATACCAAGACCTCAACATCAAGGGGCTTTTGTCAGACTTTAGTTTTATAATAAAATTAGTTTTCTGGTCTAGAAAACTTTTTTTAAATGACTTAAAGGGGTTGTTCAACACTTGACGTTCCTTCATAAGATGAACTACAACTGATACCCGCAACCAGTATCTAAAATGAAGATAGTAGGAGTTACAATGGATTAGCGGTTGAGCATAAGTGTTGTCCAGGCAGTCATAAACTTACATACCTAACAGGAGAGAATCTAAATTATGAGTGCTAAAACAGAGAATAAGTCACACCGACTTTTGTAGACGGGGCACTTGAATAATAGACCCCTCTTGTGATTGAACACTATAGCTGGCACGTGAGGTGCTTTGTAGATCGAGGAGGCAACATAATCTGGCATGAGAGGAGACCAAGATTATTTTATCAATCCAACAGATCCGTAACCTACTATGAAGTCTATTGAGGGAGGGGGTTAATGTCTATATTATTGTGCCACTTTCAAACATAGAGGTATGGAGAGTGGCCCATGACTGGTCTCGATCAATTTCACAACACAAAATGGAGTAAGAGATGATGACCACTTTACCTCATGTTTTTGTAATGTATGTGTAACTGTGGGGGTAAGGATATTAGGTAATGTACAAATATACATCTATGTATATTGGTAAATGACAGGTCATGGACAGTTAGAGATCACATGACCCTCCATCTGCGGCCATTTTATGGAAAGAAATGTCTGACTGATGAGGTAAAAGACAGGAGGCTTCACTTTACATTTGAAGAAAGTAGAGCAGAGGTTTTAATAGATGTATATTGGTAAATTACATTATATGCGACCCCCACTCTACAAAAACATGGACCAACCCCTTTTATTCTACACCAACCACTGCACCTCTTCATAAATGTACATACTGTGCCAAGCACTGGGGGCATCTTTATACTTGTCCCCTGACTTAGTCTAATTAAAATCCATCAGGATAAGAAAAATATTCTGCTTCACTCTTTGACGAGTCCATGATATTCAATCTAAGAATCAATTTGCCCATTAGTTTCCCATATCCTTTCCTCATGTAGAGCGGAGGAGAACCTTTCACCTCTTGTATTGAAATACAACAAATCTCAGTCTGACTCGACAAAGGACAAAACTGGAACTGGACAGAATATGCTCATCTCTAGTCCTAATGACTTGTCGGAAATAGCATTTTTAGTAGATAATGGATAAAATGTGTCACTGTCAGGGACTCTCCCTCGTGTTAGTCCCTGCTATGGTTTAGTTTTCTATACTTCCACTGCTGAAAAACTCAACTATTCAATACAGATGGGAGCACAGCAGATGTTAGTTACATTTACATGATCTGTGCGGAAAGCTTCATCCTATTTGTCATGAGAAGGAAAACGCTGCACATAAACCTGTCATACTCATAGATGCTGAGTGTTGTAGATGGAGCAGCCAACACACTCTTTAATAAATAGGTTCCTTAAAGGGAACCTGTTACCACAAATCCCAAAATAAACCCTAAACTTTACCTTATAGGTGACTGTAATTGGGGTGTAATGGTGCCAGTTGGGCTCCTCTGTATTACTACTTGACCATAAAAAGACTTTTATACCCCATCATTGTCTTACAAGATCCAGGATATAGGAGAGTCAAGTACCCCACCTCCTAATGGCTGATCTACATCGTAAACCGCCCCCCCTGTTCACCCCTTATCACATCACTATAACTCGGTTTGAATACTCCTCACATGTGCCTAGCATTTTGGCAGTGGAACCCAAACACTGCATTGCGTATGTGCAGAATTTTCAAGCCAAGTTGTAGTATCATATAGTGGCTGTGACGGGGGGCTGTGGCGAGGGGCAGGTTTAGGATGTGGGAAGCAGGGAACTTGACTGGATCCAAGAGCTCTGTCACAACCCGCATCTTTGAAGACAATGATGGAGAAGAAAAGTCTGTCTTGTGCGGAAGCAGCAACCAAGAGGAGCCCTACTGGCACCACAACACCACAATTACGGTCACCCATAAGGTACTGCTCAGGGTATGTTGTGGGGTTTTGTGATGACAGGTCCCCTGTAATATCAGGTCCTCCTAGCCTTAGTATGGAACCATCATAATAGGCAGCACATTCTACCATTTGCAAAGTGCTCCTTTTAAGTTGAGCACAAGGTTGATGTGGCCCCTGGTGAAAATGAGTCTGACACCCCTACTGTAGAGAGGTTTCTTGAGGAGGTAATGGTTCTACCTGTTGTGGTCCTTTACTGTTGTATTGGGTCTCTCATACAGTGGTCTCTGTGAATGGTTCTGGATATTAGCTCAGAAGGAACAAAGAAAGTTGTCACTCTATAGTTGGACCATTGCGAGAACAACTAGTACCCCTTGAGAGCCTCATCAAAGGCATCTCATCTAGACCAAGGAGTCTACTCTGTACTGAGGGATAATAAGAGCCCTGAGACTAGAGGGATCCTGTTATATAAAGGTGACTGATATGCTGCTCTGCCCAGTTATCTTATGAAGAAAAGACCTGCTGTATTTACTTCAGCCTCAAAATCTTAAAAAAAATACACATCTGACAAGTTTTTGAACTTTTTGTTTCTCCAGGTTGACAGGATCTATTGCAACCTGACATCAAAGTCTAAAGAGATGCGCTTTGAAGATGACACCATCTTGTAGAACATCAATAACAGATATACACGACAGATGAAATGACCGCCTGATCTACACAACACAGCAGGATTCATTGGAAAGTCAGATTTCATGCTCCATCTCTAACTCATCCCATGAGCCATAAATAAAGCAACACTTCATGCTAAGATATAGCAAAGCTGGATGTCACAAATACAGATCTGTGACATTTCTTTCTACATTGGATGTGCTTACCATCGACATAATTTGTGTGAAATAACCTACTGGAGACTTGATGAAAAGTGTGATAGATCAGGGGCTACGACAATGGTTGTACTTACCAACAAATCTGATAAAAAAAATGGTTGATTCTGACAGAACAGTAAGTGAATAATCTAACAAGGGGGCAACAGGGTATGACTGGCCAACCAGAGGGTCCTCCGGTGAGCCTATAAGGTCGAAAACCAACCTGGATGGACCTTGTGTGAACCGTTGAATGATAATACCGCCAGAAAAAGGAGAGGGCACAGAAAAGTTTGTCATGCGAATAAGGTCTAAGACTCCCTTACCATGTCTACATCTGTCCCCAAAATTACCAAACAATGGAAATATAATGAAAACAGTAGTAAAGAAATTACTGCTCTGGGGGTTTTTTTTTGCCTCCTAATGGATTAACACTGTAGTTTGGACTTGATGGGTTTTTTTTAATCTTGAAGGAGTAGTCATAAAAAAATGTGTACTGATTGAGAAAGGGTTAAAAAGTTAAGGAAAGCAGTACTTACCTCCTTGCTGCTGCATTGCTCGCTTACCAATGTTCACACTGGTGTTTGTTGACTTGGCCTTGTGATGTGTTGATGACTGCCGCAGCCAATTAGGGCTTTCAACATAACAAAACTGCTGTGGTCAAGTCAACAAATACCAGATGTGTGGCACAGGGGCGAAGGGATTCAGTAGGCAAGCAACCCCTTTAATGAATTTGAGAGATGTGAGAAACCTGTGAGGTGTAAGAAGCCACCAGATGTTGATATTTGCAATGCTTAGAAAACCACTATTTACTGACATAGTGGGGCACATTCACTTACCCGATCCTGTTGCGATCCCCTATGCGGACAAAGATGAAATCCGGCGCGATTCACCAAGATCGTGTGCCCGAGAACCTGCATGTGTCGCTTCCCCGCTGAGGTCCGCCGGAGTTCACCATCTTCTTCCTGGTGCTTGTAAGTGCATGTCTTACGGCACAATTTGAATGGTTACATCCCGTGCATTGTCTGAATCCATCGGATCGTCCAACGGCCCGCCTCCCAATTTGTGACGCACGAAAGCCGCCGCCGCCGTGCGCCAAAAACCCCAGTTAAATTCTCCCGGAAAAATTTGGGAAACCCGACGGAAATGCGTTCCGCGGACCTTTAGTAAATGAGCCCCATAAACTTTGATACAGCTGTATACATACGTCTCTATGCTCAGTAAGCTCAATACATAGAGAACTGAAAATGATTCAACAGACAACACACTGTTATCATAGGTGATACTAAGGCACCGCCGACCTACCTCGAAACTGACTGATCCATTGTGGTCTGTGTCGAAAGCATTAAACAGAAAATGTGCGTAATTCGAAGCATCTAAAAATAAAAAACAGAGTTACTAGAAATGAAATGATAGCATATTAACCATATAGCGCTATTGTTTGGTTGTACTTTGTGATATAATACAAAGAACACTGAGATACATTTGTGCTTTAAATGGAATCATTAGCCTGCAGGGGGGGGGGGGGCAGAGTTCAAACTTTGTATCACAAAGGCTGATGTCACATCTTTTGTAGCAGTGGTAAGACGGGTAGAGAGGTAGAAAGGTAGGTGAGGATTAAACCTTAATTGGTTTGCTCAACTGCCTCTCAATCAGCTCATTAGCCACCTATCAAAACTTCCTTGAGGCTGGATTTCCCTGCCAGTGATTTGGTTCACCTACCTGTTTGTCTGTTCTGCCTGTGCTGGATGTGAGTTGCCAACCTTCTGATTTGTTTTCTGACCACCCCTTGCCTCCTGATTTTGTAGCGGGCTGCCATCTGTTTGTGACTTTGGGTTGGGCCTTTCACTATACTCTTAATTATGCTTTTGTCTGTAGTGTATTGTCTCAGCTTTCTGATGTTGACGTTAGCTTTCTCCCTATCTCTTACATTAGTCAGTGTAGAGAATGCTGCGAGTTGCGAGCTGTTGTTGAGTAGGTAGAGACAGTGGTGGCGTTTTGTATTAATGCTGACTCTACCTTAACCACTCCAGATCCAGCCGTGCCAAGGGTAACTTTTTCTTTATTTAAGGCATATCATTAAAATCCATAGCGTTAATCTTTGTTGAATTTCATGTCTACAATCTGCTGCATTAATCCAGATATGTTGGAACTATACAAGTTGGATAGGGCCTAACTTGTTTGTTGGGAAAACCTCTTCAAAGAGAACCTTTCAGGTTATTGAAACACTTTAGCTGCTCATACAAAAGTAAGCAGCTCCCTAGCCCTCCCCCAGTTATAGCACTGTTAAATCTCTAGCTTTATCAGAACATACCGATAGGGACTCTCAGGGACTCTGGTGAACAGGCAGACCTCCTTCATATGTTCTGGACTGTGAGGTTTCTGGGGTCGAGTGTTTGATTTGCTTGAAAATCTTGTTACTGTCCTTGCATCCCCACTCCCTACCATTAATGTCACTCTAAAAGCTGCTAGAAAAATCCTTTACATTGGTGGCTATCCAATGGCCAGATGGATCCCACCAAGATTCTGAGAGTTAGCCAAACCACTTAATTATACTATCAAACTGGAGAAGTCTATCAAACATAATGGTCTGAGGGACAGCGGTGCTTATGGTTGTTGACCCCAGTACTGGCATTGAGGGACATGACTATTCTGATGCAAAGTTGGGCAGAATAACTTCCCTGTTGGTGAAGGTCACGAGGGAGGTTTGATGCCTGACTTCTTCGGCTCCTGTTGGGCCCATGTGTGAGCCCTTTGACTGCACCCTGTTTAAAAGCTGGTTTGAGTTACCCTTAGCCAAGTGAACATTGGGTGGGAGTGGGTGGTGTTTTAGGGTTTCTTTGTGTATACGTTTTTGTATTGTATTTATGTCTTGCAAACTATTACCGTAATAAAAATGACTTGAATTAAAAAAGAAATCTGCAGCATAAATCTTGCGAATCCCACTGATCAGGGTTGCCCATGGTGTTGTCCAGCAAGGCCAACAAGCCTTAGGAACCGGCAAACCATCTCTTCCACATCTTAGAGGATGAGTACTGTGAAGGATAACATTGGGAGGCTCGATTGCACATCTTGCATTGGGTCCAGCAGTATTAGGCCACGCCTCTGCTCATCACTTTGTATAGCACATAAACAGCCACGATTAAACCAAAAGTATTGCAGGGATTAAAATCTGAAGCATTTTTCATTTCTCCACATTAGCCCTTGTTGACTGCATATCGACCTTCACGAACAGATCAATAAGTGCCGAGAGGTAGAGGCAGAGAGCACTGGCAAATGTGAACATCATCATTAATTTTCTATTTAAGTACTCAGAGCTGGAATTGTGGGAGGATCACACTTATCCTGGTACAGTCATTAATACAACGTGTAAGGATAAAATCCCATTTGTGTCCTTCTGGGAAAACAACGTACGACTCAACTTAGGCCCCTTCCACACTTGCGTTGCAGATCACGTCAGAGTTTGATCAGGGTGCGATCAGGGTTTGGTCAGTGAAAAACGCGCATTTTGCATCAGAATACAATCAGTTTTCAGTCAGAGTTTGTTCAGTGTCTCAGTTTTTCACGTGCGTTTTCAATGCAATTTCAATGCGTTTTTCACGCGCAGAAAATGCGCGTGAAATGAATCAGGACTGAGCTCTATCTTTTCTATGGCAATTGATGCGTGAAAAACGCATTGCACTTGCAAGTGTCTCAGAGTGCAATGCGTTTTTGATGCATCTCCATAGACTTGTATGGTGCGTTTTTTACGTGCGTGACTTGCAAAAGTAGAGCATGTCGAGATTTAAACGCGCGTTTAAAAAAAACGCGCGTGTGTGCGTGAAAAAAAATGCAAGTCTGAAAAGACCCATTGATTACAATGGATCAGAGTGCAATGCAAGTTCTGCGCATCAAAAGCACGCGCAGAAAACGTGCGTGAAAAACGCAAGTGTGAAAGGGGCCTAAAGTCCAACTTACTCCACTACAGTAAATGGTAGAACACTGGAGGCTTTGATGGTTTTTGTGTTTTCTTATGATTCAGAGGTTTACTCTTCATATATTCTGAGCATGTGCACAGACTGTAAAGTACTATGCAAAAGTTTGATGTAGGTGAGGAAAAATACTACATTAGTACTCAAGTCTGCCTGGGATTAGATTAATGTAAGGAGAGGAGTCCTGTTCCTCAGGAAGGTTATCTTTGCAATGAACCTTTTTTGGCATATGGATTCTGAAATGCCAGACACGTGTAATGTCTCGCAGGACAGGTCATCACTAAATTTAGTCCAGCCTCAAGGAGGTTTTATAGCTGGCTAATGAACTTAAGGTTTTAACCCTCACCTACCTCTATATTATAGAATGCATTTTCTACACCTAGCATAAACTTTTGCACAGTGCTTTACATAAAGAGACTTCTGCTTGTGATGATGTCTTTGATATTAGTTCTAGTGTTGAATTTGAAAAACATGTGGAATATTCTGTAATGTACATGCTGGCAGTTTTGGTTCTAGTTATGTCTTGTCTAAGTAGCACGTTCTGGAGAATATAGTAAGCGCACTAAAGAATATTTAGGACTAGTGCTGCCGGCGTTACTGCCGAGCATCTGCTGTGTTCTTCTCCGGAATGGACCATTACGCTGTAGATTGTATATTGTCATTACATGTTTGTTTTCCCTTAGTACAACATTACTGACATTGCAGCCTACATTTACCTACATATGTCTTAGATGTGATATGCAGAGACATAAAGTGCCACTTACCTCCCTGCGGGAAAAACTGAGAGTAAATATCTTTAAACGTTTCTTCATTGACAATCCCACTGGGACATTCCTGGAAAAGTGAAGGAAAATAGATTTAATCAGAGGTGACGAGACGAATAATACATGGAATTTTTGATTAATTTTTAAAAGTCTGGAGACATTTTTTACTTTTTTTTATCCGGCATATAAGTTGGCTGTCATGTGACCCCATTGTGTAGTAATTATTGATGAGTGGACCCGAACCACAGAGTCCATGCCAAACATTGCGGTTCTAGGCTGCTGAAGCTGAATTCAGGTTCACCATTGGCACAACCATTCCTCCTCCGTGGTAACACCCAAGCCCGCCATGCATTCTAGGATCGCCGCTCTCCGATGGCATCACGGGGATCGACAATCTTCGAGGAAATGGCGTTTGTCATCGCCATATAATGCTGCTGCTGCTGGCAGCATTTAAAGAGTAACACCAGTGATTGGTGCCAACATCAACCATGGGTGTTAATATTGGGCGGTGAGTGTTCAGTCCCGAATTTGAAAAGAACTTTCAGTTACTTTCAGTAACCTAAATGGCTCAGAGGTATGGATCTCTTTGGGAAATTTGCCTATTACCTTAAAAGAAAATTTCATTTCTACCGAACTGTCTGCTTCAGAAGTTATATTACTATTCTATTATAAATATATTGACAAGTGGGTGTTACCATTCCCTTGATCTATCTCATATCTATATATATCCAGTCTATTATCTATCTATCTATCTATCTATCTATCTATCTATCTATCTATCTATCTATCTATCTATCTATTATCTATCTATCTATCTATCTCTATCTATCTATCTCATATCTATCTATCTATCTATCTATCTATCTATCTATCTATCTATCTATCTCATATCTATCTATCTATCTATCTATCTATCTATCTCTATCTATCTCATATCTATCTATCTATCTATCTATCTCTATCTATCTCATATCTATCTATCTATCTATCTCTATCTATCTCATATCTATCTATCTATCTATCTATCTATCATCTATCTATCTACCTATCTAATATCTCTATTTTTCTATCAGCACATAAATATATATCTCATATCTATCTATCTATCTATCTATCTATCTATCTATCTATCTATCTATCTCATATCTATCCCATCAAGGATGTAATATCAATCAGATCTGATAATCCCAACTATAAATCATCTCATAACTACATGTTCCATCAACATTTGTGATATCAATAGGGACATTTTCAGAGGAATGACATAAAAGACATTTTGAAAATTTTAATATAGAAAAAACTATATAAAAAAAAAAAAAATATATATATATATATATATATATATATATATATATATATATATATCCTTTACATTTTATACATATGTATAATAGTACCCTTGTCTGGATATATCATAAAGAGAAGGTGTCCCCTCACCTAGATATCGCCACAAAATGACTACGGACTCTCAGAGTCAAGAATCACCTGGGCTTCAGGTGCGCCAATCAAATTTATATCCAGCGTATCCTGCTCCAGAGGTGTCTTCTTTGTAAAATCGAATAACTTTATTGTATTCCAAGACTTCTTTCTAAAACATTGCATTGTGGCATAACATGGAACAGGTAGCTGTAGATCAGACGTTGCCTACTCGTTCCAATCAAAAAATCTTATTCATGTAGCTTCCGTCAGCCCCATCTGGATCCCATGGTTATACATTCATGAGTCTGCATATATGGCATGTCCAGAAATCAGGGTCACTTGGCTTAAAGGGGTATTCCCATCTCGTCATTCACATTTGATTAAATTAATTTGCCATAGATAAACATTTTTTCAATTGGATGTTATTTAAGAAATGTTCCTGTGTGAAGATAATTTCTTATAAATGTAGTCATGTTGTCCCTTAGAAACGAGATGGCTTCCTCGGATACGACCACCACACATTTTGGCATCGGTGACCAGACATGAGCTATTGTGCTCTGCCTGACTTCCTGGTTGCAGGGTTTATTACCACAGTACCTGTTGTAACTCCTTGGATATTTAATATTCAGAAACTTTTGGTTTCCTTGTGCAATCCCTCCAGCAGAGGTGGCCGTATTCAAAGACACAGGGCCACATTTATCACTCGTTTTTTCTGTTGTTTTTGCGCCTTTTCGTTTAGGCGCACCGTTTTTGCGCCATTTTTGCGATTAAACGTCAAATTAGCCGCGCAGCTAAAATAACCAGCTTTCCCTCATCTATCCTTCAATTCCAGATGTTTTGCTGCGCCTAATGATATTCATCACGTGCGACTTTTGCATTTAGGCGCAAAAACGGGCGCAAAAACACTCCAGCTCGAAGGTGGCGTTATCTGAGAAGAAAGCACTGAGCACCTTTGCAGAAGAGCTCATTTCTAGCAGCAGAGCTCAGGCAGACACTAGAACATATAATAGATACATTAGATACATTGCAGACAGGAGCTGCAGACTCTATTTACAGTTCATCACCTTCTATTTTCAAAATATTCTGCAAAACTCCTGAGCTCACAGCAAGAGCAAGAGAAGTTTGCACAAGTTTGCAGAAGCTTGCAGAAGTTTGCATATACTACAAACAAGTGTCCCCCATGTAATTCTGCACAGTATCACCAGTGTGTCTGAGGGGGATACTGTGCAGAATTACAGGGGTGCAGCAGGAGAGCAGCACTGGGGGATCCCCTCCAGGAGAAGCCACTGCTGAGGAGGTCACTGGGTGCAGGGTGTCACACACCTGGGTGCTGCTGTGAGTGTTATCTTCATTCTGGGATGTGGGAGAAGCAGAGAGGAGCTTGTAGCAGGATCACATGTAAGTGCCCGAATCTAACATTGCGCCTAAACTGCGCCTAAACTGCGCCTAAACTGTGTTAAAGTAAAGTGATTAATAAGAGGCAGAAAATATACTTATCACAGATGGTTGTAGCTTGTGATAATTCTGGCAAAACAGTGCGCCCGAATTTAGGCGCAACTACTACACTTAGGCGCACAAAAGTGATAAATGTGGCCCACAGTCTTGTATCTAAGGGACCATATCACTACATTTATGAGAAATTATCTTCACACAGGAACATTTTTTTAATAACATCTAATTGAAGAAATGTTTATATATGGCAGATTAATGAAACTGAATGTGAATGCCCAGACGAGAATAACCCTTTAAGGGGCAGATGGGGATTACACGTTTAATAATAGAAACCTTAATCAGAGTCTAATAGCTGTTTTAATCATACAGAGCTGCTGCTAGTGTTAGGTGCTGCCCCTGGAGATCTGTGTATTCATATGTGTGTGTGGTATAAGTAGCAGCAGGACGTTGAAAAATGTGTTGTTTATATTCCAGGATTGTAGCTGGACTTGGAGCACTGGGTGTGAATCCTGACACTTCTGTGAGATCTCTACATTGAAACTGTTTTACAGCCCTAAGCCCTTTGCTCTGAGTAAAAGCTGTAGCAGGTTTCTGCATAGACATTATAGCAGAGAGGAGGATCTGTGCTCTCTTCAGTGAGGAGATATCCTACAGGACCAGCTACAATTCTGGAATATAAAATAATTATAGTCCTGCTGCTAATAACATACACCAAGGTATGGTTACACAGATCTCCAGGGACAATACCTAATGACGCCTGCAGCTTTGTATGGTCACATTGAAATACAAGGTGAGGTGACATTTTGGTGATCAGTAGCATGAACCATAGGAAGAAAGGTGGAGGATTTTGGAACATCATTGTTCCTCCACATCTATTGACCTTGTAGTTGGACCATAACTCCATGGGAGGACCACCCCCATTTGGTAGGTACTGTGTATAATATCTAGATTACAGACATTGATTCTGCTGTAGACAGATAACAAGATATTTCCTTGTAACCAACCACAAAGAGATAAATAGACAAGGACAGCGCCGGTACAGAAAATCAATAGATCCAGTAATGTATTACACCCAATCTGTGCTGTACTGTATCTACACCTCAGGCTAATGATGTGATCGCATTGACAGGCGGCGGGGACTGACAGCAGCTTTCTTCATTGTCCTGGGACATTGTGATGAAGTCTTCAGAGCTGATGCCTCAGAGAAGATATTGATGTAGATAAACCTTCACTTCATCTTTAGTTGGTGGTTCTCCTGCCTGACATAGCAAAACTCTACATTTGCCTCATGCTTGACCTGCGCTCTATTTAATTCTATAAGATTTTTGTGGTCTTTTACGTCTTTACTATTACTATTCTCCTGTGCATCACGCCCTGTTTTCCTGATTATGAGGATCCTAGAAGTCTGTCTCGTACTGATCACGTGGGATCTTTGTATATTGTGGCACCGTCCTGTCACCCAGTACAACATGCTGAATAACATACTTTATGTGTTGCTGCTCTACCTTTAATCAATTTAGTGTTTTATGTTCACAAGTTATGGCTCTCAGGCAGGGTCGGCTCCAGGTTTCAGTAGGCCCCTGGGCGACAGAGCCTCAGCAGGCCGTTTTGTGGTAAAATTACACGGCGGCATTAAAATTCAGAAACTTAAACAGTCTCCTGGTTATTTTATATAAGCCCCTCTTCCCCCGCTATGGATTCCTTATGTACCAAATTTTGCACAGCTGCTCCCTATAACTCAGGGAAAGTAACAGACTAGGTTTTGAGTTAAATTTTTAATTTTCACCCCACAGTTTCCAAAATACACCACCATATACAGGAGCCATTTGACATCTGACTTCTGTGACAGTAAGTAACCAATCACAGCTAAGTTTCTATTATGCCACAGGTCATTAATATGAGCTTTTAGCATATATATGAGGTAATATAGATAGTGATAGAGACAGAAAGACAGACAGAACAAAAGAAACAGGCATAGAGACAGATAGATAGAGACTGAGAGAGATACACAGACAGAAAAAGAGAGAGACAGACATAGAGACAGACAGACAGACAGAGTGAGAAAGACAGTGAGAGACAGACAAACATAGAGACAGACAGATAGAAGCTTAGCTGTGATTGGTTGCTTATTGTCACAGAAGCCAGCAGTTCATGGCTCCTGTATACGGTGGTGTATTTTGGAAAGTGCAGGGTGAAAATTTTGACTCAAAACCTAGTCTGTTACTTTCCCTGAGCTATAGGGAGCAGCTATGCAAAATTTTGCTGTGTGAGGCTGTATGCACACGTCTGCAA
The DNA here is from genome assembly GCF_040894005.1 of Engystomops pustulosus. Taxonomy (NCBI): domain Eukaryota; kingdom Metazoa; phylum Chordata; class Amphibia; order Anura; family Leptodactylidae; genus Engystomops; species Engystomops pustulosus. The sequence goes on along the minus strand of NC_092411.1, from coordinate 262,778,441 downwards.
ATGGCGCCTGTGAGAGACAGAGGCAGACAGAGAGATAAACAGACAAAGAGAGACAGAGACAGACATAGAGATGAACAGAGACAGAAAGAGACAGACAGAGAGACACAGATAGACAAAGACAGAGAGAGACAGATAGATAGATAGATAGATAGATAGATAGATAGATAGATAGATAGATCTAGAGAGAAAAAGATATAAAATATTTTTCTCAACCAATTCTATTTTGTTAAACCTGAGAGCAGTTATTTACTATCCCGGCCAATGCAGAGCGCTACAGCTAGTCACTCATAATCTAAGCAGAGGTAGCTGCTGGCCTTTATTTGTTTAGTATTGCTGTTTATTTCAATTGAGGTGCATTACCAGGCACTGTCTATAGGGGCGCTGTTTCTGCAAATTTTTCTTTTCCTCTCATCCTCTGAAGATTTTCTTCTCCTCTCATCCTCTGCCTTTGCAGATTTTTCCACTTTTCTTGTACATCCAGCACATATTGAAGTGATTTCCCATCATAGAGACATTTTTCCTCAGGAGAGAAGAGTTTATGCTGAACATGGTGTCACTTTACTTGTCTGTAAACACCTGCCCCTGTCATCTGCAGCAGACGTGTGTCATGTCATAGTGATAGCGAAACATGTTCTACTGAATGGAAGAAATGTCTGAAAATTGTACTTTAAGCATTCCTGTCATCTATGGAAAGATATTATAGGGAATGGACATGTACTTTGTGCTAGATAGGCTGCAAGGCTTCCAGATTAATTCTCTATCAAGCCCTGTCCTGCCGTGCACAGGCTATAGTTAATGCATCGGCACCCAGTATTAACTGCCCATGGGGTTGGTGTAAGAAGGAGGGTAAAGTCACAATTCCTGGCTGTGTGTCAGCTATTAATACTTTTTTATGGCTTCTTATGTGCCCAGGTTACGTACAAGATGGGTTCTTTAGGTTTGCATTTAAGTTGAATTTGTATGTAAGTCGGAACTATTATATTTTATTATTGTAGCTCCAGACACATTTATTTCTTGTCCTGGTGACAACAGGATTTATAAAATTTTGGGAACAAAGATCAATAAAACTTTATTACAGACAACTTACAGCTGATTATTACAGCCCAGGAATAAAGTATAGCATCCAGAGAGCTTCACCAGAGGTCACAGTGGTCAGAGAAGTCCGTAACCTGGGGACCACCTGTATATGTTTAATAAATTATGCAGATTTTTTTCTTCTGGCTTACTACATGCTTAAAAATAAAAGCTTATAATCAAACTGTATACAGTAAGCTCCTATGCTCCCTCTAGTGGTGACTGCTGGCAGATGTTTTTCATGTATCTCGATGCTAGCTGCTGCTAGCTTACTATATGTTTAGAAATAAAACCTAATAATCGGAAATTATAATCAGCTTTGCTTTGTATTGCAGGTCAGTTCCATTCACCTGAATACAACTCAACTGTAACGATCCCATAGGACCAATAGTTATCACAGATCTGGGAGGTGGCGGCAGTGTTTCGAGCAGATTGTGTGTTTTCTGGTTCTAATAACCCTCATACGTCACACCTGCTTTCCATTGCTCTCTCCATTTTAGGAGAATGTAACGGAAACCAAACAATGGAAGGTTTTCTATTCACCTTCTGTTCCCTAAAGATTACACTGTACAGTAGTTGTATGTTACACTTCCTCCGACTGATGCACTAAAATAACAATGGGACACAACCTGCTGAACATGGGTGACTGTTATACAGAAACATGTTTTTTTAGTTTTTAAATATCACATAAAAAAGATGACTTTATTATAGAGCACCAGCATTACACAACATTGCATCTACACTACTACGGTACAGGGGCTGCATTCAGCACTTATACTCTGGACAGCTCCCATTTCTCTACATCTTGTTCTCCCCGTCAAATAGTGCTGCTCCTCCATTATTCCTCCCATAAATATATGAATAAATTATCACGACTGGTGAACGATGCACCCGGTTGTGATAAATCCCCCCATAGTCTATTCTGTTTTCTTGGTAAAAGACTTACATATCAGAACTGACTTTAGCCAAGTAAATCTATGGTGTTTCGTAGTCAATACTGGACCCATTCAGGTTCACTGAGTTTGGCCAAAAAAGTGCTTAAAAGTGTGGTTCGGGTACTCAAGACCGAATGGGAACACCCACCAGTAATATCTGGGATAGGTGCTGGCACTAGTAGTGGGTGTTAGCTCTTTAAATGCCACCACAAAGTGCCTGTGACGCTGCTTTCCCTAGAATCATTGCTCCCTGATGATGTCCAACGAAATAAAAATAAAGCAGACACGATTCAGCTTTATTTCAGTAATATTACCAATAAAAATGCCATACAGGAGTGTGTGTGAGCAGTCAATGCTCCCCGATGTTGCCATTGGGGGTGAACAACAATCCTAGGAGGGTGTAAGCCGAACGGAGAACTTCTGGCTGAAGATTGTGGTTCGGCTTCGCTCAACCTGAGTCTTTTGTTGCGAAAATGTGCCCAACAAATCAGATTGGTTTCCTTATATCCTGATTGCTGCTATGTTATAGTTTTATAGATCACCCTACTCGTATTCTTTAGATATATCTTCTCTGTGCCCATGGGATGGTGTACATGTACATAGTAAATATGTGAGGAGTCTGCGGTGGGCACTGGGTGAGGGCCCTGGCCGACACTTGCGGGTGCACTCAGCCTTTGTGTTATATTTACTTGCTGCATCTGTGTGATAGATTCTCAGTTATTCATTTTCTATTTTCTTCCTGCCGCTTGAATTTGCAAGCAGATTATGGGTGAGATGTCAGCATAGCAAATGTACTGAGACAGAGAATGCTCAGGCGAGATTTATGTAGGAATGGATTTCAATATTTCAGGCGTAATCATGCTTGGCATTCATATTTGTATAAATATTTTCAGTCAGAGGAATATTATGTATCACCAACATGCCCAGAATCCTAACCAGGGCAAATGACTGCGGCATTACAAGCAATCCCTGGGGTCCGCTCCTCTCAGAGGGAAAGATTCTCCTCTACTACATAACACCTTCCTATGCTAATAACTATCATTGACATGTTATACCAATCACATACTCACTATAGACCCTCTGTAAGAAGACCCCCACTGCAATTTGGGATTACAAGGATGACAATGGGGCTCATTTACTAAGGATCCGTATCGCGCACTTTTGTCCGGTTTCCCGGCGATTTCTGATTTGCGCCGAATTGCCCCGGGATTTTGGCGCACGTGATCGGATTTTAGCGCATCGGTCAACCCGACGGATTCGGAAAGAACTCGGAATTTAAAAAAGAAATTGTGTCGAAAGATCAGCACTTACATGCACCGGGAAGAAGCAGGTGAACTCCGGCGGACCCCGGTGCAGCAGCGACACCTGGTGGATATCGGGTGCACGGACCTTAGTGAATCCCGGCAGACCTGGATCAGCGTCAAAGAACACACCGCTGGATCGCGACTGGACCGGGTAAGTAAATGTGCCCCAATGTACTCTATATTACCTATTGCTGATTATAGATTGGGATTGACGGTCTAAACAAGAGCATTGTAATGGTGGTCATCACTTTTGAAGACAACAACTATCTATATGCCCTTTTTTGAATAGAGATGCTTTACAGGTGTCTTTCACTTGGGACCCTCTCTATGTGAACCAAAATGGAAATCCATTCACTTTCTGGTGAAGTTCCGTTGTGCTAGTCATACATGCAGAGTCACCTGCCAAAATGGGCACCATGTAACACTGTATGATCCTTACCCAAAATATAAATAATCTCTTCTTAAGGGTTCTAGGGGTGGGTTCTGATTATAGATGAGTAACCCCTTTAAAGGGAACCTGTCAGTTAAACTAACTGAACTAAAGATATCTATGAAAACTGCTACTATACAGCATTACACCTATCCCTATATTGTTCCTCCTTATGCTTGGAAAGTTCCCCCAATTACACCATTTGTAAAGTTGACGCACCATCTATGCATATTAATGATCTTCCAGCTCAGCTACACCCCCAGCTTCCTGATTGACATGGGGCATGCTTTTTCTTTAGCTTAGACTACTCATCTCTGCTTCTTTACTCCTGTCTCAGGAATGAGATAGACACTGGCTGTGTGACTCGCTGAAGAAAATTCCTGAGCGATGGGGATTGAGTGATTTGATTTTTATTCAGAAATTTAGCATTTCTCTAAACTTGCTGATATCCCCTCCACCAGGAATTCTCTTCAGTGAGTCACACAGCCAGCATTTCTATCTGGAAGGCATAGCTGAGCTGGATGTACATGAATATGCCAGACTCGGCTCAAAAGAAAGATCGGACTCACATGGGATCATTTGCATAGATTGTGAGTCAACTTTTTAAATGGACTGTCAAACTTTCACAGGCATGGGGAGGAACAATATAGGGATATATGTATAATAGCAGTTTTGATAGAGATGTTTAGTTAGTGTGGGTTAGTTTAACTGACAGGTTCTCTTATAATAACAGCCTATAGTCTTGATGCTATCCCCAGCACTGTGACTCCTTAGCTTCCTACACTCTTCTTCATTTGGACAGAAATATGATGGAGTCAATTTCTGCTTGATGACTTCTATTGACTTGTAATATGGTTTCTCCAGTGTCAGGTTGTCCATCCTTTTAGCCAGTAGGACATTGCTATACAGACACCATATACACATCAAAGATACTGCATATATACATCACAGTATATGTTATATACATATTTTGCTGGACATGTACAGTACAATATAGATATATTGGTGCACATCCTCCATTCTTTATTGTGTCAGGTTGGATGATGGGGCCCCCTGACACTGTGGGCCCTATAGCGGCTGCTATGGCTGCTACCGCTGTAGTTACGCCCCTGTGTAGCAGCATGCACCATGGGGATCTCTATAGGACACACAGTATAGTATTGGGAAGATCTTCCTTACCACACCCGGCTATTTACCGTACATGAATAAAACTGTGTTGCAGGTGTTTGGGTGACATTTTGGAAGCAAATTTTGCTGAAACCCCTTTATTCTCTAGAGCAGCGGTGGCAAACCTATGGCACGGGTGCCAGAGGTGGCACTCAGAGCCCTTTCTGCAGGCACCCGGGCCATCGCCCCAGCACACCAGACAGGACTCAAAGAATCTTCCTGCAGTTCCAAGCAACTTAAAAGATAAAATAAGCTGCTTTCAGTCATATTTTGATACTTACTTCGCTACTTGGGACTGTAGGAAGACTGAGAATGAATAGACAGGGATGAATTATCTTTGGAGGACCTTCTGCTGGCCCCTACAGGTCTACAGAGGGACACTGGAAAGAAGCTAAAATTATGCAAATTTACTATCTTTCTACTGTGTTGCTGTCCATACAGATGTTGGATTTTTCTTTGCCCTGTTCAACGTAACGATTATAACGACCACTTATCACTTCTGTAGCATAATATATGTATGGTATGAACATGTGAAGGCGCTGAGAATTGTCTGACGTAACAGAATAAGCAGCTACGTTCTACCCAGAGATGGACACTTTCTCCAGGTTTCTTACTTTTATATAGTTTTATGCCTGCACTTCATGTAGCAGCCACTAGATGGCGAATCCCCTCTGCTCAGTGTGTAAACTTTCTGTGCCTAGTAGATGTCTGTATATTAAGTGCCCTCTAGTGGCCAAATGGAAAACTATGCAGTTCAGTAGCCGATTCACAAGATTTAATTTAAAATAAAATGTATTTAAAAGCACTATAAAATCTGTTTAAATTTAATATCCCAGTGCTTGTACATAACCAAAGAATATTTCAGCCTATTTGGATTTTTTTTTACCCTGCAAAAGGCACGGAATAATAAATACCATCACTAAGAAGTACAATTTGTTACGCACGAATAAGCCCTCATACAACTCTGTACACTGAAAAATGACAAAAGTTATACATTTTTGAAGGAGGGGAGCAAAAAATTAACAAAAAAAGGCTGTGTCCTTTAGGGGTTACAAATGAGCCTCAGGGGCTCCTGTATAACTCACAGAAGCCCTTTTTGGCTTCATCTGACGTCTCCGGCTATCTAGCTGGGAAGGGGAGGAGGGGGGCCATAATGGCATACTGAGGCATGCGATATTTAAAGGGAACCTGTCACCAGGAGACCCATTTTTAGCACTCCCACAGTCCCCACAGAGCATAGTACATACACTGCCAAAGTGTTTTTGTATAAAAAATAGGTTTTACAGAAAAAAAGATATGTTATATTATACCTTGCTGTGTGACTAGGCACTCGTCCACTGGGAGTGGCTGGAAAGGAGCAGTTTCCCCCCACCCTTGGAAAACTGCTCCTCCGTGTGTCCTTTTCAAATATATGAATAACTCCCCTCACTCGGGATTGGCTGTAGAGGAGCAGGGGGCGGTGCTAAGCCAAGAAATGGGTGTTTTCATATATTTGAAAAGGACACATGGAGGAGCAGTTTCCCAAGGGTGGGGGGGGACTGCTCCTCTATAGCCACTCGCAGGAGACAAGTGCCTAGTCACACAGCAGATGCTAATGAAAGGTATAATATAACATATCTTTTTTCTGTAAAACCTATTTTTTATACAAAAACACGTTGGCACTGTATGTACTATGCTCTGTGGGGACTGGGGGAGTGCTAAAAATGGGTCTCCTGGTGACAGGTTCCCTTTAAAGAAGACGGAGCCCCATAAGGCTCATTTGCATAACTTTAAAAGATGATTTTCTCCAAAACCAGGCCATTATAAGATAAAAGAAGAACGGATCCTGTTTCAGGATATACACACCAGTGGATAAGTTTGCTTAATGTGAAATACTGCATCCATGTGGTAGGTTTCCTGTCTCCTCTGTCTCCAAGGACTTGGAACCTTCACCCCTTCCTAGTGCCTGTTGTAGATACAGTAATCCTTCCAGGCGGTCCCATAACAGGGGCCATGTATCATATTTATCTGTAATATAAGTTTACACATCGAGCATCCGTTTCTGGAGGTGACGCTGAGCCTGCGAGTAACACATAATGTCCTTTTCATTAGAGAAACAGAAATGAAAAGGAAAATGAATGCCGCGTACAAACATCTTGAGGGTAATCAAATCATTGAGTTAAATTGGGATCAATAGCGGCCAATGTCTATTCCTCTCAGGGCCAAAGGGACATGTAATGTAATATAAATCAATGTGTTATTAGATTAAAACAAACAGCCGCATGTCTCATCCTCTACAACGCGGAGGCTCCTAGAGTCCTGGTCACTGAAGACTGGGATACAGGGCTGGTATTGTGGCGCTAGAGAAGCCTTATTCTTATATGTTATATATGAGAATAATATGATATATGTTATATACTATGATGTGGTGTGTACACTGTATATTACTTGTACTTTTATACTTTGTAGCTCGGGAAAAATTTAAAAAGTATACACTGTACAGGTCACCATGTGGTGCTCAGAATGGAGGAAGGGGACGGGGGTAATAATTAATGTAGTCTTTCTCCCTCCATTCCAGCTCTGGCAGCCTAATCCCACCTTTAGTGACTTATATTTGACTGTTGTCATGTGACATTGACAGATCACTGCTGAGGCCACTCAAGGGTGTTCCTTGTGTAGATAGGTCACTGTTGATGCCAGTCAGTGCTGTGCATTGTATATGTAATGTTACCCCACTGGGGACCAACAGAAAACGGGAGCAATTAGGTGGTTCAGACTGGAGGATCTGGCTTGGTAGTGTCCTTGTGGCTGATGTTACGATGGCTTGATCCTAATTTAGGCTTTATGTACCCCTGCCTGGTCCGGCAGAGTAGAAGCAAGAAAAGAGGGGGAGGCTATAGTATGGTAGATAGCCCCCCTGGGGCACTCCTGATGGTTAATCCCTGGCATGTGGCAGAAGGGAGACTCTTGATGTTAACAGCAGCCCAGGGATGCACACTGAAGACACTGAAGTAATGTGGTAAAAACTTACAGTTCTTTTAATGGCAAAAAGTCCAAGCATCAGGAAAGTACAGGCTGGTAACATTTTCTCCAGTGGCTAGCAGATCTGTCTGTTGGCTGGCTTCTGTGTAGGTAACAATCCTTACTCTTAGAAACGATCTAGTACATCAGCCCAGGATCTATGAGTCAACTAGGCTAGATATTCTCCTTGGGAGCCTGTTTGGCTTTGCTGCATTAGCAGCTCAGCTATCTGTGTGTCAAAGATGTGTCTCCTGCATGGAGACTGCATGAAATAATGACAGAGATCTTTAGCGTAAATTAAACTAAGAGCTGCAGACCAGGTCTTCATATCACCTAGGTCATAAGTAACATCTCTAATGTAACAACCAATGACAGCGTGAGTTACCACAGGATATGGATATATATGTATCTGTTTACAAATTAGAATAAATAGAGTATTAATTGACCACTCAGTCAAGTAGCAGTACACAAGCATTGCACAGATGTATACCTATTTCCGCCACTTCGTGATAGCGTTGCATTATTGTGAATGGCTCATTAAATCAATTATGGTAATAAGATCCCTGTAAAGGGAATGGGCAATTTAAATATTCAAAAAAAAAACTACCATTAAAATCAACTGTGCAGGACCACTTCTTCCCTCCCACTGTGTGAGTTTGCAGCAGGCATTTCCCGCACCAGGCACAGCAGGAGCACAGTCGTACAGGAACGGACCACAGGATACAGACCACAGGATACGGAGCACTGGGCACGGATCACAGGATAAGGACCATAGGAGACAGAACACAGGATATGGAGCACTGTACACGGACCACAGGATATGGTCCACAGGGCACAGACCACAGGACACGGACCACAGGATACGGACCACCGGACATGGACCACAGGCTACGAACCACCAGACACGGACCACAGGATATGGACCACAGAGCACGGACCACAGGATACAGACCACTGGACATGGACCACAGGCTACGGACCACCGGACACGGACCACAGGATATGGACCACAGGAAACGCATCACAGGAAATGGATCACTGGACACGGACCACAGGATAAGGACCACCGGACATGGACCACAAGATATGGACCACCGGACATGGACCACAGGATATGGACCACAGGAAACGGATCACAGGAAATGGATCACTGGACACGGACCACAGGATATAGACCACCGGACATGGACCACAGGATAAGGACCACCGGACACTGACCACAGGATATGGACCACAGGACACGGACCACCTGATATGGACCACAAGACACGGACCACTGGACATGGACCACAGGATATATAGCACAGGACACGGACCACAGCATATGGACCACAGGACACAGACCACAGGAGGCATCTGGGAACGCACAGGAACATGGAGGCGTCTGGAAAGGCACAGGAAGCGGGACCTTGGGAAATACACAGGAACGTGACCTCGGGATACACACAGGAGGCTTTTACTTCAGTTGGGAAGACTTGAAGATCCGGCGGGGAGTCAAGGGAGGCGCCGGGTTGTATAGGAAACCCGGAAGTGACCAGCGCCAATGGGAGGGATGCTTGCCCTTTAAGTTCAGGGAAGTGAGCACGTGCGCCCTAGCAGCTGGAGCACGCGGCCTGGAGGCAGGAGGCGTGCGGCCTGCACACCGGGACCCGGAAAACAACCAGGAGCCAGGAGAGGTAAGTGCGGGCCGGGGGGCGAGTACAGGCAGCCAGCAGAGCGCGGGAGCACCCGTGACAAGGCAGAGGGAGGGGAAAGTTCTGAGGGAGCAAAGAAAGAAGGAGGTGATATAAGTCACTGTGCCTGGATCAATCAGTAAGTGTCCCTGGTTTATCATGATAGAATTTGATGATAGATTCCCTGTAAACAGGTTTGCATGCACTACCATTCCTGCCCTGTAGTGGCCACTGTAGGTAAAATATATGACTGTCTGCAATCGCCATCATGATCAGAAGATCATTTGTAATTCTGTATCTAGATTAAGGCGCTGTTTGCAATTTCTTCTTAAAGTGACCTAATTTAGTCAGTAAACAAGCCGCCCTTTCCCCTTATGTAAATATAATTTAGCTAAAAATATAATATTTCACGTCCACGTAAGAAATCAGTCTAATGCAAAACAAATCTACGCTTCTGTTTGTTGTGTGGATTCATTATATTCAGTGCAGTAAATATTGTTTCAATTGATATTCGGGATTCATTTTTTTCCCCTTGTCTGTCTGGGGGGATAATTGAATTTTTATCACGAATATGCATTTAGTGTTGTTTATTATGGAAATTATGTAGATGAAGATGCTATCTCGTAAAGTAATTGGAAACGAGTTTCAAATGAAGAGATAACGCTTTTTTGGAAAGATTGCAGCAAAGAAATTAATTTACTAGAACTTTCTTCTAAAAACGGCCAATTACTTTAATAGTTGTTTATCTCTCGTCTTTCAGAACATTGGACAACATGGGGGCTGTCTGAGAGCGGCTTTCAGGGAGACGCTGCGAAATGCTACGCCACGAAATTAGTTCATTTAGTAAATGCCACGCGATGGTCGTGCCCTTTAATCATAAAAATACTCTCCAAGGATTTAAATGGCCAAGTTATAGGTCAGAGGCTTCCAAGGGTAAAGTTGTATTGTGACATTTTGCCACCATTTTTTCGTTCTCAGGTGATATAATAGAACCGGTATAATACCTGACATATAAAACAAACTATACAAAGACGGAAATAGCTTTTAGCATTAAGCTGTACGTAAATTTATCCCTAAAGAAATCTCTTTATATATAAATCTCTTAGTTTTAAGCTTTTAACTATTTTATGCAGTGGATACTTTGTTATCGGGGACAACCAAGATGATAAAAGTATAATGGCTTGGAATCTATAGTCCATAATTATATGGCAAAAAGTTTGGGAACACCTAACCATCATAGCTACATGAACTCTCTGATCATGAGCAGTGGTTGGCACTACAACCTTGCAGCACTGGGGTCACGGGTTCAAGTCTCATCCAGGTCAACATCTGCAAAGAGTTTGTATGTTCTCTATGTGTTTGTGTGGGTTTCCTCCGGGTCCTCCATACTGGTAGGTTGATTAGTTTGTGACCCCCATGGAGACATGGACTGATTTGCAATTTATGTTCAGCGCTGCAGAATATGTTGGTGTTATATATTTATAAATAAAGGAACTAAGGACAATACAATGGAGTTGACTACTATTACAATTTTCACTCTACTTTAAAAAGAAAATTTCCATAAGATTTTGAAATGTGCCTGGACAGTGGACATGGACAGTAAGCCCTAAATCTACACCCATCTCCTTGTCCCTACCTACTTGCTTAGTCTAACCTAGATTGTAGGTGACCACTGGTCAATTTTCCATTCTTGTGCCAAAGTGAAAACTTGAAGACAAAAAAATGAGACAAACAATCACAGAAGAATGGGGACATAAATATGGGCGAAATTCAAGATCAGAAATTTCAAACAACTCTGGATGGATTCAAAGAATACTTATAGCAAGCACTAGGTAGTGGGCAGACAATTTTCTAATGAGGTATAATGAGAGTGATTGGACCAGTCCCCTGACATTGAGACAAACCAGATTAGCAGGGGAAGAATGCCAGGGGAGGGGACAGAATCTGTCCATTAAATGTAGCTTACTGCCTGCAGCTTAGAACAAAGTGAAGAGGAGACAGATGGGTGTGGTAGAAATCAACTAAGCCAATCAGGATTAAAATAAGGCAGTGTTCAGACTAGTGCGGGACAGAATCCAAACTAGCTGCATAATTACAGCACATCTTCTGTATATTTTATGGGCAGTAGATGGCACTGAAGCCTCAATGGGCGCGATAGTTACATCTTGACTTGACGTAACAGGAGTTAATTCTATTCTGAAAAACAGCTCCATACCATTAGTCCTCTGTCACATGCCATATTTGAAGTTCTGGTCTGAGAGGTAGATGGGGATTAAAATCTTGATCGGTTTCTTCTGCTGTCACTAAATTATTCTTTGAGCCTCATATGAAACAAACTTGATTTCTCTGCCAGAGATTGTATTTATGTGGCTCATTCACTATTACTGTATTCTAGTGTTTAACTGCTTGTTAGCTTCTTACGGGACTCCGGCCATTTCACTATTCTCTCTTATTTGTACCTCCTTTGATATGTTGTTGTAAGTTTGGATTGACTTTAGTATTTGCATTTCTATTACTAACTGCAGCTATCAGGGAAAAGCAAGTTCACCTCTATCCCTTGTAGGATCACTCAGCGTCAGCAGGTTCCAGATAGTGGCCTCATCCACAATAGGGTTTTTTATCCACTGTAGGAGGGATTGTAGCAGGGAACTCAGGACAACACTTACTTACTCTGACAGCTTGTGCCAATTCTGGTTGTGGATATGCCTTTTGATGTTCTGGTTCTGACAGTACCAGTAAGCCCCCTTTATTGCACTGTACATTCCATTAGTCGTGTTCTTTTGGCATCTTCACAGCCAAAAAAACATCCCTAAGAATCCCAGATAAAATGCAAATCATCAATCCAAAGAGCCGGTATCCACTTCCCGAAAAATCCAGGGAAAATCTGGTTTAACCGACTATGGCCAACGCTTGGCATTGTGCATGGCTTGGCCTCCGAAACCCATTTCAGGAAGTTCATGCACAAATTATGACTCCATTTTTTATAGGATTCCTATTCTAGCCCTCAACTCTACCTCCTTTGCACATATATTTTATATGGATGAATAAGGAGGTTGAATACTTGGAGGACAAATACTTTGTGATATGCAAATTTAGAACAACTACTTCAATGGAAGTTGAACCTTGTGGAGACTGTCTAGCTGCACTGTTTCCACTATATGCATAAAATAACTATTATTCCTCTAAAATGTCTAGAGATCAGCAGACCTTCTTTTGATGATAAGTTGTTTATCCATAAAAAGCTTTATACTCAATAAGGGAGTTGCACCTCCTTAACAGATGTACACAACATGCTGTCTTACCCTGCGCTTCTCCTAAGGGAAACCATGTAGTATTCAGCAAACAAGACCATTATCGAGTTATGGGCTGTGATGATGGTGGGGATTAAGCAAAGATCACAGATGTTGGTGCAAAGTAAGAGCTCCTGTACAGGTTCTTATAACAGATGTTGCTGCAAATCGTCAAGATGTGGGAAGGGCGGCTGCCGTTGGGGAAACATGGATGCTTATGCTGCATATATGAATCTAAGTTATTAGATGTGATGTCCTGAGAGAACTCAGACTTGCTCAACTAATAAGGCACAGGAGAAGGCTGAAATAATCTGTTACACTTACATCTTTACTGGTATTGTGAAATATTCAGCTATGACTTTTAATGGGCGATGTGTCGTCCACCACTGAAACACCGGAAATGAGAAGATTGGCTTGGCCCCCCATTGGTGGAATTGAAATAATCAGGGTTGTTAGAACATATCAGATGCCCAAAAAACTGGTATGGAGAGTCTTCATCTAAATGTATCATAAAGAAGCCATCTTTTGAAGCAAAGGGTGTTGAAATCCATGGTCTAAATGCTACCAGGTTTCTCCACCCTTCACTCAGGTCAAGTGAACCCAAGTAACAAACTGTAAGAACCCAAGTAACAACATAAGATCAGCTACTGGGAATAAGTCATCAATATCCTCTTTAATGGGATTGTCCCATCAAGACAACTACTGTCCTAATGACCTGTAAGAGTATTTAAACATAATAAAGGAAGGAAGGTCCCCCACCTGAGACCCACTCTATGAGCTAGAACAGATAGACATCACCAATGAAATATCTGGCCTTTTGATAAAAAGGGAAGCACTGGCATCATCATATGTCCATACTGAGACAAAACTATTCATAATAGGTGACGGATACAGTTCAGCTCCCCCTGACTTGAGTAGGAGCTCATCTGGAGAAGCCCGGCCTGACCACTGTAAGACAATTACCCCTTTTTTTTTTCTTTTTTTTTTAAACTGCTTTATTTCAACAGAATCATGAAATAAATGTACAGCTGCATTATACACAATTATTGGTACACAAAAAGAAAAGGATTGTGACAGTAATTGAAACACTTTCTTCCAGTAGTTGCTCAATTATTCTACCACCCGCCTACCCTACAGCATGTGTGTCTCCATAGCTGTGGTTTATTGTGTTACAGTAGTATCATAGGCATACGACATGTCATAGTACAATGCAACCAGATGAACATTACAATGCAAACAAAACATCACTTGCGGGTGATTCTGGTAACTCTGGATCTGTAGGTGCCGTTAAAGTATCCTTATCTTATGGCCGTTTAGTTAATAAGGTTTGAGCCCTTTCAGTGAGCTCTAGCCTGAGTGCCCCTGATCTATTCCCCAGGGTCCGGGGTGTAGTGGGCCCACACCTTTCTCTTCATGCCCAAGTAACTTATCAGCGATGGGATAGACATTGTCAACCTGCAGATTGTTCTTCCGCAAGTATTGCCCTGAGTCTATGAGGAGAATAGTGTGTCTCACCCGAGTCACACCAAGTGCCCCAGATTCGGCCAAACTTATCTGGACAATTCCTGTGTTTGTATAAGATTGCCTCAAAGGGAAGCATTTGATTGATTTGTACTTTCCACATTCGTATTGTTGGCGTGTTGGGGTCATACCACCGGAGCGCTATACATTTTCTTGCTATGAATAATATTTCCCGTAGGAAAATGCGGTGATAATGTGTCCAGTCTTCTTCTGATAAGAACCCCAGGAGGCACACCTCAGGTACACATGGGACCGTCAGGGTAATAAGTCTAGTGAGAAAATCTGTAATATGTTTCCAAAATCATGCTATTGGGGTACATTCCCATATCATATACAAATTACCCCTTTTCTTGTTCTTACATTTTGGTTCTCTGTGGTTTTATTTTGCCAAAAAAGGCAGCCAGAACCAGTCCTGTGCCAATCCAATATTGATGACCTATGTAAGCAAGACCCTATGGATGGGTTACCAGAATTCATACACAGGTAAACCCTTATAATCACAAAACATAGAATTTTTCTCTTGTTGAAATTCCTGGAAATCCATTATTAATGGTACACTAGAGTTGTGCTGGTGTGGTAGGGTCTGATGTACAATGATAATGATACCCCCCATGATATCTTTTCCTCTATAGACTTCTTGGTCTTTATAACTCTTTAATTAAACAGCTCTATAATTAAAATCTAGTAAATGAATAAACTCACGTTCTTGAATCCTCTGTAGAGAATCTGAAGCTCCTTCTTTGTGAACTTTGTCTGTGCTTCAAGCAACTCAAGAGCCTCGGGGCGATGCCGAACTGTGGCCATTTCCAATTCATCTTCCACATTGTCTGAAGAAAAATGCAAAATTTGAGTTAAAACAGAATTGATTCAAATAGAATTCACTTCTAAGAACTGAGAGACGGAGCTCCAAGGAACTGAGCGGCATCAGGTCCCATAAGGTTTGTCGCAGTACTTGTCCTTGCTTATGACCATCTGATCTTGCCCTTCATTTGTTCAATGTCTCATTGTTCTTGCCATTATTAAATTACATTGTTGTATGTTTTCAGTGTTTCCTTTTCTACTTCTTTCAGGTCTTCTGGGAAGTCAAGTAATAGACAGTGATAGCTGAATAAATTCTGCATTGGTAAATGAATGGGGATATTTGGGTCTCCACAAATGCAGATCTCCTATTGTAAATTAAAATGCCAAACAATTCATACAATTATTCATACAATATGTAATCTAACAAAAGTTATGGATTTTTCCAATCTAATTTCTGGATTAAGGAGCTTTTCCAACCTTTCCTTTGAATAGGTTATAAATTGGAGATCGGTGGGTCCTGACCACCAGGCTCTGCCGCAATAAGGTGACAATTGCAGAGTCTACATACCCTGAAGGAGATGTCTCCATATACTGAGAAGTCACCCAAGCTGCAATAGCGCAACTCAACCACTATACAATGTATGACACTGTCTATTTTTTACTCATTGCACTGTGCTGAAATAAAGTAGTTGATGAGTGTGGGGATGGGTATTGGACCTCTCTGTTCTCTAATAAATAACCTATGCAAACATAGGACATTTATGCAACACAACACAAAGTCGAAATTTTTGTGAAGAATCCCTTTAAACCAAAAGTAGATAGCAAAAATCTAAAAGTCTTCATGGATTGAAAGGATTAATAATTTAGGAATGTTTGCAGACTGAAACCTAAAACCAATAGTGGGGTTGGTGTAACAGAGCATCCTTTAAATATACTATAAGGGTATTGCATGGTCTGGTAAAAAAATGAATACACAGACAAAGACAGCAGGCCATGAGACTATCCCCCTCCCTAGATTACTATTGCCTGGCCCACCCTAGCCGGTGGATAGACAACTAATAGATGATTGCTTCCCTGCACCAAAGTGCAAAACACAGAGGCAAGACAAAACAGTACAAACAGATAAGAATAGTAGCCAGAGCCAGGTCACAACAAGGAGAGCAACAAAATTACAAAATCTCAAAAACAGTAGCATAGTCTAAACAAGAGCCAAGGATCAGGAAACCATGAAAACAATGAGCAGAGTAATAAGCAAAGTATGGAGACCACAAGGAAGAACTCTATTGTCAGCACCCTATGAAGGGTGGGAAGACTCTTCTGTGATCTCAGAGCCCTGGCTGCAATAGTGATTGGGCCAAAACCTAGAGATTTGGACAACACAGAGAGTAGGTAAGTTTTATCAGCAGATCTCAATCACAAGGGGTTACGTAACAATGAACCAGAGTTAATGCGGCAGAAAAGACAGACTTCATAACGGCACAAGGATACAATTAGCACCTCACCAGCTACGTACTATGGACAAAAAATGGGATCAACATGGTTGTTAAAGTACGTTTTTTTTACTAATGGAGGTGACTCTTTTATTCTAATATAGTGTTTTCAAATATAGTAATAAAAGAGACAAAAAGGGTCAGGTCAGATCCAATTACCTAGCACATACGTGTTTGTGGATGAAATGCAGGAGGGAATTTATTTCATACATGGAGTCACAATGGTGAAATGTATTAGATGTCACCTACCATAATACTGCTGTAAGCACGACCCAGTATCTACACGTCTCTTCCTGATGTCATGGGGAGTTATGGCAGGATTTCCTCCTCCGATATAATGACACACAACCAGTGTCTATTAGGGAGAGTAATCCAGCTGACGTATCTATAGGTGTCTGTAACTGATTCTCACAAATCCCACAGACTTGTCAACCAGCGTAACGCACTCTATTTGTCAGGTGTATGGAGCTTTAAGTTGTGTTTGGGTCACTATTAAATGACCATTTTTCATATCCTTTATTTTTCCATTAATGGATAAATGAACATTTTGCAATAAATACCGAAATTATTATAGATCTATATTAGCATATTATATACTGCAGCTACTTTTTATATGGACCTTAGGTGAACATTATCCTATTAGTTTTGAATTATATTCATATCTGTTTTCCTATCTGTACACTAATATATGAGAGAGAAGAGCTGAGCTGTGTGCGCCTGTCTCCAGTTGCATGCCATTAAGGGAACGGAATCAATTTGAGAAAGTCAAAAAATCTGGTGCAGCCCTTGGCTCCAGCTTTTCCCCACTCCCACCGTGCCTCCTTTCCAGGTGAGGGTGGTGAAAGTAGGCGTTACTAAATTAACTTCATACAATGGCCCACATTTACTAAGGCGCTTGTGCTAGTTTTCTGGCGGGCTTTGCAACAACAGTTTTAGTGCAAACTGAAATTTTAAGAAGGTATTTAAAGTGTAACCGTCATTTAAAAAAACTTTTGATATGTTGTAGGGCAGGTAATTGGATTAGTTACCTGAATCTTGCTCCTTCCTCTTGTATTCTGTAGACTTCCCCTAGATGTCAGTGATCTCTCATATGGCTGGTGCTAGGCACATTCCATCTTCACAGAGGAGCTGACTATGGAGGGAGAGACATGCCTATCTGTCCTGTCTGCTCACAGCTGATTACCTCATGTCTCACTGCTCCAGCACTGTCATGTGCAGAGAAAAGCCCTAACTAATGTAGTAACAAAACAACTACACTCTTATCTCTCCCTCAGCTTTCCCCACACTTTTGTATTAACAAATAACCCACACTGACACAAGCTGCACATCGATCACAACCACCCTCCCCCCATCACCTCACACTCCACAGCAGGAAATGGCAGGAGAGACTCTCTAAGTCTTCAAGCTGTCCCCTCATGTCCGGTGCTGAAGTTTTACTTAGATAAGTAGGTACATAGGTAGATAGATAGGATATACATAGATAGATAGAGATGATAGATAGTTAATGGCCAGAAGAGAAGAAAAGGGAAGAGCTGTTACTGAAAACTAAAGGATCATGGGACTTGTAGTTTCCAGTGGCAGCCATCTTGGAGATAACTCCACCTACTTTAAAAAATCTATAACATTTTGTAAATCATAAAATCAAAGTATCTAATCTCCATTTTGTGACTAATGACATTGAATTTTGTTATATTAATTTATTTATAGTATTAAGGGTTTTTGTATCAGATGTTAATATTCCCGGAATACCCCTTTAATTACAGAACACATTAATGAAAATGTAATTTCATTAACTTTGTCCCTAACATTCTCTGACAAGCTTTAGTTGTTGGATTCCGTCTTGCAGAATCACGCAGTGTTTTAGGAGACAGGTGGTGTTTACATGTCAGCAGATAGATGTGACTTTTTGTATCGGCAATGAAGTCATAGATTCTAGGACTGGAGCTCATTAATTTGTGTCTTGTGTCATCACAACAAGTGACCTGAAAAACCTTTTGTTCTACTTGAAGATTGTCACTTGTTCTGGTGTCAGTCTGGTAGATCTGCTGTATATTTTGGATTTTCTTGTAAATAATGTAAGAAAAACTCTGCAGACACGACACAAATACATCTGCAGCGTTGCATAGAATTACTGTCCCATCTTCAAGAGATATGTTCATTGACACCCATCTTAAAAAAAGTCTACATTATAGAGGGAGGCCTTCATTTCAGACACGCTTATATGAGCCGGAAAGGATACATCATCTGCATAAGTACCTCCTGTCCTGAGCTGCCCTTCAAGGATGACCTTTGCAGGAGAAATCCCTGACTTTGGGGGAGCCAATGAGACAACCCCTTAAATGAAAGTACATTTTAGAAAACAAAAACCTTTGCTTTTAGTAAACTATTATTTAAGTATGTAATTATGTATAAGGACAATGTTGTGACTTGGGTCCTTCAGAGAACACTGATGGAGGGGAATTTGTGGCCCACCAAGAAACTGGTTGAAGGTGCACACTGCATCAGTTATTAGTAAATTGTCCCAAAAAGTGATTCTTTCCCGAAGCTAATGGTCTTCAAGTTGGGTCTACATTTTTTTAAAATCCAAACTCTTTTAGTTCTGCTTGGGCTTCTGTTCACAAACAGGCACATGAACTCCTTTATATACAGAACTATACAAAAGTTTGTGTTGAAAAAGAAAAATATGCAAACAATGATATCAAATAAGAATATTCTAGGAAATAGAAGTGTCAGCAGGACAATGACCCCCAAAAATCCAGCATATGTCTTTAAAGGGGTTGGTCACTCTTTTACTTAAGTTGCCCGTATTCCTTTACTGACTTAATAATCCCAGAATGTTCAACAAGTGATTTAGCAGTCCTGCTACTTACTTATGTGCAGGCCCCCTGAGGAAGCGGTGGCATGCGAAACGCACGTTGGGGTTTTCCACTCTGCATACCATATATACCATGGGTAAGTGAACCTACATCTGATCCTCTTTTGACATATAATTGTTGTAACTTTGCACTTCTATCATACCCATATATAGATCCTTTTTTTCATGCATTGGCACTTCGTGACTTGGGTTGAGCAATAACTTATGCTGGCACTTTTGCACTTTATACAATATTGGCAGTTATTGCACTATACATATAAATTTGTGCCTTATGTAAATTATTTAAAAGAAATTTGGTACTGTAGTGATGGACTTTTTTGGACCTTCAGGAACGATCCAAACTAATAACCTGTAAATATTCATAAATGTTGTAAATTGTTTGTCCTTTTTAAATATTAATTTTCAATAAAAAATGGAACTTTTTAAGAAATTTTCTTGTGAGATTCGATATGTAGGAACCGCCTTTCACTCTTGTGTCTTTTTGGATTCAGATAAAATTTATGAAGTGGGTTCGATTAACTAAAAAGTAGTGCGGAATCACTGCTAGGTTTCCGTTCTGTGTTGATAATTTGGTTTTGTGTTACTTAAGTGCTGTGTATAAACTCTCCGTGGATCTTTATTAACATGAATGAGCACTGATGTATAGGAGGGGCTGTAGCATGAAAGTTATGACTCCCCTCTTCCTGCTTCTGTTATTAAGACAAACTGTGAGAGAAAGAGGCACAGTGGGTGACGCCATGAGGAAGGACTGAAGGAGTGAGACACAGTTGTGTATATATGCAGAGGGCAGTATGGTGAAAACAGGGAAAGGCTGAAGCTCTCAAAAGAATCAAAGACACAGGCACATATACATGCAGAGGCACGTCTAATGGAAGAGATTTATCAAAAAAAGTGTCCAAATCCTTTCCAGCCTAAAGAAGAACATTGGCTTTGGGAAGAAATTATATGGTCCCCATAGAACTCTCATCTCAACATCATCCAGTCTGTCTGAGATTACATGAGGAGACCGAAGTCCTCTAAAAAGTTTCAAAACTACCTGGAGAGTTTCAAAAACTGTGTGCAAGGCTACCTAGAAGAACTGATTCTGTTTTTAGGGCACAGTGTGGTCACCCCAAAAATAAATGGGCTTCATATTTTCTTATAGTTCCACACTCTGATTTTATTAATTGATAATAAGTAAACTATTAACTCTTCTATTTGTAAAAAACATTAGAAATGCAAGGAACAGGACTAGGACCATTACACAAAACACTAGGGAAACAAGGTTCTGTTTTACGTGATCCACTAGATTTATTTCATGGGAATGTCGTCGTAACCCCTTCCATTTTTTGTGATTTTGTTTTTCACTTACTGAAGTGACAGAGCTTATTTATTTTGTCATATACATAGCAGTAAGTAAATATTCTATGCAATCTACAGGAAAAATCAGGCTTATCTTTTACAGTTTTCACCAAATTACATATCCCTTTACTCGCTACCACCAGGATGAAGAATACAGTAAACCAAGCACACTGACATAGTGGTGTGTGCCCCCTCTTTTTTTTGCTTCTAATGTCCTGGCTTTTAAAATTGTGCAAATGAGCGTGAGGGGCTCAAGACTCCATTAAAAACTATTGAGACTATGGAAATTTGCATAATTTTTAAAGCCTTTTTGTCTGAAAAACAAGGGCACAGGAAGCTTAAATAAGAGCAGATCCTGCCAGAGAGGGCCCACACCAGTATGGCAGTGTGCTTGGTTTACTATCCTTCATCCTAGTGGTAATTGTCCTTTAAGTCATCACCAAATATATCCAAATTTCTATAGTAGTAACTGTAGTTACTAGTTCTTGTTTGTGCCAAAGATTGTGTTTATTTTAGGTCCCCAAGACTGAAATTCAGTCTAAGTCAGGGTCCATGTTTGGCTCAGCCCCTGCTGGTAACACCTGTGATCGTTGCTAACCAACATTTTCCAGACGATCATTACACCCTGATGAGGTCACGGGAAGAGACGATCCCCAGAAAAATTATGGCAGCTTTGCCGAGTTTACATCAGTGATTGGTACCAGCACTGATCGCAAGTCTTACCAGCGGGGTTGAGTGTTTGGGTTCAGAAATCATCCTTTGAAGGGGTATTCCCACTTTAGCAAATTAATAATACAATTTTTCAATATACATGCTGTGTCAATTCTTTGCAGTTTTCTGTACCTCTGCTTGCTGTTCTCCTATGGAAAGCTTCTATGATTACTTCCAGTGGATAGAAATCTGACCATGGTCACACAGGTGCACAGCTCGTTATAACACACAGCTCTGATTACTCTCTGTGATATAACGAGCTGTGCACCTGTGTGACCATGGTCAGATTTCTATCCACTGGAAGTAATCATAGAAGCTTTCCATAGGAGAACAGCAAGCAGAGATACAGAAAACCGTGAGGAATTGATACAGAAAGTATATTGGACACGTCTTAAGCACAGCTGCAAGCAGTTTGCCCTGTAAAGAACATGCAGACTCATGGTGCAAGGGCCTCTTCAAATGGGCCTATATGTGTTATATACAGAGTGAAAACTGCTCATTGAACTCTCCCTCTAACAGATGAGGATCCTGAATGAGAGATTCCTAACTAATAACTCAGAATTACCCAACAGAATCAGACACATTCCAAAAACCCCATAAAATTGTAGCTAATTGACAAGTATATTAAAGTTTGGCTGTTCTTTGCAAATTCTTATTTTTTTTATTATTGTTTTGTCTGTTTTTGCAGAATTTCAGACAAACATTGACCTCCTTGAGGCTTTCCGCTAGAGTCACAGGGTTACTTCAGCTGCAAAGGTAGATCCAGTGAGAGATAAAATATTCATACAGTTTCTATAAACCTGCTGCGCTTGAGGTTAGTACATTCAGTGCATGATACTAGTTAGATAAGACTCCTTTATCTTTAGTAATACAGAGAATACACAGAAGATGAGAACTTGCTTTCGATCTCTGGTGATGTCTTTCTGACGGCCAGGCAGGGCAGGAGGCTCAGTAACCTCTCCTTAATGCTGTACTTAGTACTGGTCCTAGCGTAGAGGAAACCTACAAGATACATCAGATACTGTGTAACAGGACAAGGCTCCGGCACCGCATGCTACTATTTATATCACATCTACAAGGCAGATACGTGCAAATCACTGCATGCTGGGTTATAGTTCCCTGGATAGACATTTCTGCTCTACTAGTAGTTAAAGGGGTTGTCAAGTTTCTAATTTTGACAGGATGAATTAAGTTGTTTGATAATGAAGAGTTGTAGATGGAAGCGCGGCTTTCACCGGATTATGACTTCAAAGCTTTATTGGTGCGTCAGAGTAAAATGAAACGCAGACATGAAGCTGAAGCAATGGGCCGTTTCGCACTGCAAAGTATTTTCTCAATTAGACTAGAGAAAGCGTTTTGCATCACGAAACGGCCCGTTGCTTCAGCTGCAAGTCGTCTTCTACCCTGATGCACTTAAGTCATGATCCGGCGAGTGCCGCGCTTCCATCTACAACTCTACATTTACTCTTATCTTCCGAATGAGTCCAATGCGATTAACGACCCCACAAGCCGACCACCAGCCTACCGGGAGACATTGCCAGTGTCACTAGACTTTTCTTGTTTGGTAATGTTTGTTATTGGGTTAAATCTTTAGTATTAGACACAAATCAGCTGTTCCAGGCTGGTTTTGGTTTTTTAAGTAGGAATGAGTGGTACTGATAGATCTGTCCCAAACGGACCTGATATATTGGAGGGATTTCTAATTGAGAAAGTAAAGAGATGCTCGAGCAAATGATGCAAAGAACTCTGGGTAATAAGCACACCCTATTCAGCCGCCCCAAGATATTTATACTATTTAAAACATGCGTGATTGTTTGATTACTTCATTGTGAATAAAATACATGTGTACAAATCACATGCTTATTACGATACATTTGCGTTGACCTTTAGGTAAAATTATGTATTTCCTGGTTTTTGGCAGGCATTGGGGCAGATTTACTTACCCGATCCATTCGTGATCCAGCGGCACGTTCTCTGTGGTGGATTTGGGTCTTCCGGCGATTCACTAAGGTGGTTCCTCCAACGTCCACCAGGTGGCAATGCTGCGCTGAAGTCCGCCGAGGTCCGCCGGAATGCACTGAAGTTCACAAGCCTATTCCTGGTGAAGGTAAGCGCGAGTCCCGTGACACTTTTTTTTTAAAAAATGCGGCGGTTTTTCCGAATCCGTCGGGTTATCGTTCGGCCACACCCCCCCATTTCCGTAGCGTGCATGCCAGCGCCGATGCGCCACAATCCGATCCCGTGCGCCAAAATCCCAGGACAATACAGGGAGAATCGGTGCAAATCGGAAATATTCGGGTAACACGTCGGGAAAACGCGAATCAGGCCCTTAGTAAATGACCCCCATTATGTTTAATTATTTTATGCTACCTAAACTGTTATTGTTGACTTTAGAGGAGTAGCTTGTCCTTGGCAAGTGTTATGTTTAGCCATTTAATGTTACCATAATGTTACCTTAATAACTTATTGTTATAAGTAGTACCTGAACACTCAACTCCAAGGAGTTACCCTTTAAGTGCTGCCGCCAAAGCCATTTTTACTATGACGTCACGGGGAGAGACAATCCTAGGGAAAATGCCGTCATCCCGGAGGTATTACCAGTAGAGGGGATGGACGTTGAAGGCAAACTTTGGGTTGAACTTTGCAATTCGGGTCCGCTAGTCATAAGCAAGTTGTTCTGATAACTGTATAGTCTAGGCCAGTGGTGGCGAACCTATGGCACGGGTGCTAGAGGTGGCACTCAGAGCCATTTCTGTGGGCACTCAGACCATCACTCCAGGAGAGAAGTGCATTATCTTTAGAGGTTCTCATTCTGGACCCACTATTCTTCCCCAACAGAGAAGCCCTGGAGAGAAGCTACAATGAGAGTCTGAATTTGCCCTCCTTCTTTCAACTGTATTTGTGGACTCAGGGGCCGATATGATTGAAAGATGTGGAAAAACAGGTAGCAATAAGTTACTGCTTAAAATGCCATGTTGGCACTTTATGGTAAATAAGTGGATTTTGGTTGTAGTTTGGGCACTCGGTCTCTAAAAGGTTCGCCATCACTGGTCTAGGCTCTAGGTAATGTTAAACTAAAAGTGATCTTAGTCCTTCGTCCTGTCCAGCATCCAGTGGCTCAGCTGTGGTGTCTTGGTGGATGCAGCCTGTATACAACTAAGCCTCTATACACCAACAGAGACGGGCAATGATGCGAGGCAACGTACTGGACCTCTAGTAAGTACTATGGTAAGTATAACTTATACTAATACTATCTTTATTATTTTTACATTACCTGGGGCCAGTAATAAAAAAAAATGTTATCCTTGACAAGATCATTGTTAGAGATCATTGTTGACTGATAAAGGGGTTGGTCACTTATAGAAAACTTTAACAGGGTAAATTTAAGACCCAAATTACATTTACCCCGTTATAGGGGTGAGATGACATCCTGTGTCCTGAATAAAGGGGCTGTGCAGATATTACTGTATACACGCCCCCTCTGCCATAACCACTCCCATATCAGTGGTTAAAAGGGCGTGTCCTCCATCACAGGACACGGGATATCACAAGAAGGGGGTCACATGGTCCACAGCTCCCAGCATCTACAAACAAACTTTAACAGGGCAAGTATAATATGGGTGTTTCTATTAGGATCTTATACTTACCCCGTCAAAGTTTTGCTATAAGTGGCCAACCCCTTGTTAACTGTTTCCAGTGACAACCAGCAGAATTGTGAATGCAGCTCTGACTTATAATACAGACAAGATTAATAAGGGATATAATATGTAATGTGTTTGTATTGTGAATTAACAACCTGCTGATTAATTTAAATGTAAATTCTAAAAAGAATTAAAGGGGTTGTGTCCTGGCAGGGTGATTGCTTATGGACAGTTAGAGATCACATGACCCTCCATCTACCTTTTTATGGTCAGGAATCTCTGGCTGATGAGGTAAAAGACAGGAAGCTTCACTTCACATATCAAGAAAGTGGAGCAGAACTATTAAAAGATGAATATTTGAAAATGACCTAATATCCTGCCAACCCCTTTAAAGGTTATAAGAAACAAGAAAAAGGGGATGCAGCTAAATGGCAATAAAATGGCAGTCTTTATTGAAAAGGTATCAAACTAATGTACAAACAAGGAGACACACACCAATAAAAGCAATTAAAACATGTGCTATACAAAGCACAAACAACCCCCCTTATTTAAGGGTATGGGATAGAGATCCCAACCCCGGGGAACCCACAGCCGTCCTCCAAAGTCCACCCTAAAAGTAAAGCCCCAATAATAGACCATAAAGTGCACTATGTATAAACACAGGAAAGAACCTGGAAGTAACCGTGTATAATACCTCCTACCAGCAGGTGAGCATGGAGCGGAGTCGGCAGATACGACGGGGCAGGGAGGAATGGAACAGCTGTGGGAGAAGGAACCCCACGCGTTACGTCACTAATTCGTGACTTCCTCAGGGGTATGATTACCCCTGAGGAAGTCACGAATTAGTGACGTAACGCGTGGGGTTCCTTCTCCCACAGCTGTTCCATTCCTCCCTGCCCCGTCGTATCTGCCGACTCCGCTCCATGCTCACCTGCTGGTAGGAGGTATTATACACGGTTACTTCCAGGTTCTTTCCTGTGTTTATACATAGTGCACTTTATGGTCTATTATTGGGGCTTTACTTTTAGGGTGGACTTTGGAGGACGGCTGTGGGTTCCCCGGGGTTGGGATCTCTATCCCATACCCTTAAATAAGGGGGGTTGTTTGTGCTTTGTATAGCACATGTTTTAATTGCTTTTATTGGTGTGTGTCTCCTTGTTTGTACATTAGTTTGATACCTTTTCAATAAAGACTGCCATTTTATTGCCATTTAGCTGCATCCCCTTTTTCTTGTTTCTTATTACTTGTATTTTTGATGCACTTTGGCGTATGGCTATCATCATTGCTGTGCCGTATCCGCGCCCTTCTTGAAAAAAACCCCTTTAAAGGTTATCATTCTCCATGCATGCAATACTAGTAACTTGCACATGCTGCTAGTACATGCAGTATTATGTATCATGCATGTATATACTGGCTGGTCGCGCCAATGTTTTTCGGCAGGTTTGCTTTGCAGCATCGGATGTTTATTTCCCATTCAAGAAAAGCAATTTTGTTACTTTCCATTTTGTTAACTCTGAAATGTAACAAATCACAATCTAAAAAAGTGAAAGTGATGAAATATTTAAATATCTCTCCAGAACAAAAGACGGAAATATTACCGCCACCCCGGCAGCTGAGTAACCGCAATAAATGGAAGTGAGACTTTGATAGATTCAGGCCGCTACAAGTCTGTCATTAGGAAAGTAAATACTATTAGTGGAGTTGATTCTTCTGCCTCTCCTGGTAATTATGTGCTCCATCACCGCGCAACTAAGCCCAGAAACGGCGCACCTTTGTTAGCATGAATAACGAGCGGCGAGGGAGAAACAAAATATGAAGCCATTATTTATTTTTGTGTTGTTTACTGGCTCCCAAATTCTTCATGAATTTATTAGGATGGAAAGTTTGTATCACATGACTGTAAAAATGCACATAAATTGTGCATGAGGGACATTTAAAGATAAATATGGCCGCCTTCTTTAAAGAAAATCTACCGTCAAAATCCATCATGATAAACCAGGGACACTTACTCATAGATCCAGGCATAGTGACTGTGGTAATCTTCTTATATTTGTATCCATGGCCTCCTTCCTTCTAAAATCAACTTTAAAACTTTTGCTAATGAGCCTGAGGGGCTCTGGTGGGTGTTTCCAGAGCCCCTCAGTGATGTCTTTTCACTAGTTGTTACAATGAGCAAAGCAGGTTTCCCCTCCCCCTGCACTTCCTGCTGCTGCTGGATTACACAAGCAGAGGGAGGAGGGAGAGAGCATGGGGGAAGGTGAGAACAGTTCTGCTCATCTGCTCAGCCTGTGACACTGGGGCTATGGAAACACCCACCAGAGCCCCTCAGGCTCATAAGCATAATTGTACCACAGTCAAGGTGCCTTGATGTATGAGTAAGTGTCCCGAGTTTATCCATGCTTCATTTTGATGGTAGATTTCCTTTAAGCAGTAGCGCCACTGTGATACACAGGCTGTGTGGGGTATTGCAGTCTTTGTCTATTCAATGGAATGGATGTAAGTTTTTTATGTAACTGATTTAAAAAATGTGAGAAAATTACCATAATACAACCCCAGCTCATCTCTATCCAAGTGAAGACCATTAAACTGTAATTTCATACATAGACTATGATGAGGAGTGTTGATCTGATAAATGCCATTTACACATTTACAACCCTTGCAAAATCTAGTAGCCTGTCCTGACCTTAAACTACTTACATATCAGGTGTCTCTTCTACAATGTATATAGTAATATACAGTATAGTAATGAGTCTATAGTAAAATATATACTGTAGTACAGTTATATATCCCCAATATCGCCCCAAACATGAAGGATAATAGAAATGAATTATATTGTAGCATTTTATCTCACACTTTCTTTCTTTCTCATCCCCCTCCCTCGTACATTCACTCCTATACTCTGTTGAAGTTCCAACTCTGTACAAATCACAGGACTTTACTAACTTTTTGGATTTGCACTTATCTGTCCTGTTAACACATTAATAAGTACATTCACATCTGGTTTTATACTGTATCTGCCTGGAAAGCTGCATAGACAAAGCATATCCATGGCACACAGAAGCCTTCTTTTTGCCTCTGTCTGCATAGTAAATGCCATATTCTGTTGGGAACAAAGGATGGAAAGTGGAAGCACGCTCCCTCCTGATGAGTAACGTACATGGCCAAAATAGCCTATGGTGGACGGATGCAACAATATTGCTTCCATCTCTGGCCTCTGTTGAGCGTAGGTGATGTAACTGTCAATATACGGACATTGACATCACTGATGGAAACACTGATGTCGCTCCTATTCCCCATTTTCAAGGGGAGGAACAGCAAAACTTACCCCGCTATATGAGCATACAGTAGGATACGTATACGTAGGATACGTTGGTCTGAACATAGCCTAACTCTGTATTTCTACATATTCTCTTAACAGCAGAGAGGAAGTAAAGTGCTTTAAAGGGGTATTCCCATGAAGACAAGATTCTTAAATATACTCAGGATAACAAAATAACACTTTGGGGCTTATTTACTAAGGGTCGTGGATCGCACTTTCGTAGGACTGTTCACTGTTTTCGGGATTTGCACAGCTTTGACAGGTATTTAACAGGTGTCTGCACTGGGATTGCATCAAACGCGATCGGTTTTTGGCGCAGCTGCACTCGTTTTCATGCAACAGAAATGGGGGGGGGGCGTGGCTTCGGACAATCCAACTGATTCAGACTGAGCGCAGGCTTTAATTTTCAAATTGTGTCGCAAGATCAAGCACTTACATGCACCAGGAAGAAGAGGATGAACTCCGGCGGACCTAAACGGGAAAGAGACACATGCAGGAAATCGGGCACACGATCAAAGTGAATCGAGGCACAGTGCATGATCGTCAGACAATGCACTTTTGTGAACTCCGTTGACAGGTAAGTAAATGTGCCCCATTCTCTAATTCCCTGTTATTAACAAAAATACAGCGTACCTAACGGCATCACAGGCAAGGAGAACGAGCTGATGGGCAGGGGTGCTGCTTGATGGACCATCATTGATTTGACATATAAGGCAGAAAACCCCATTTTGGGAAATACATATGAAGTCCCCAATGCTGTATTGAGTAAGTAAAGATGTGACGGCCCTTCTAGTGATCACTAGCACTTCACAATGCAGGTCTCCAGAGCACAGCCAGACTTACATACTAAGGAGATAACATGTGCTTTGAATTATTATTAAGTCTCTATAATTCTGCATGTTTACTGTTAGAATATAGAAATTCTGGAGAAGTTTTCTCATTTAAGCCCTTTCCTCTAGGGCATCTTTGAAGTAGGAATATAATGAGCATTTTATTCAGGTGGAGATGACCACAATGATTTAATGCATGTTTTATACATTCGGAAAAGCTTCAGTAGCTTCCACTTACTGAGGATAATCATCCACCGGCCAAAATAGTTTCAGATGCTGAGAAGCCGCACGGCCATCCATGTGGAAAATGGAGAGTTAAAACTGGTAAACAGAATCCTTTTGACTTTCCTACGTCTTCTAATCATCACTTTCGGGAACATGAAGCCGCTACTTAGGGTTCTAGAACTTTGATGAAGAAGGAAAGTGGAAGTTCTCTCTTTGATGCTGGTATCACTATCATTATATGCAAATTATAAACATGGGGAAGATTTTCAGAACGTCCATTTTAAAGTTTTCTGAGACCTCATATGTCATGTGCTATCAATGTGTCGGTCTGGTGCAGTATGATTGCCTGGGGCAAAAGATCAGGTGATTGTGCCAACTCTGCATCTAAATAAAGAAAAGTGGCTAGTAAGTGCCCACCTAGTGTCCAACTGGCCCACCAGAGAACCAGAGGATCCTCCACCAGAGAACCCAGGCTCCGAGCAAATAGTGGTCCCCAGAGAAACACCAGGATACAGCCAAAGTTGGATCCTAATAGGGACTATTTCATATGGGATGACTGAGCATCCAGAATAATTTTATCTGCTGAGCACCAAAGACACATCCTCTGGTTGTTCCCTGACTTGTTCTACTTGCAACTGAAGTCCCAAACATTTGTTTTCCTTAATTCAATGGGAATATCCATGATTGCTGATATGCGTATTATAGCCCTCTAGCTCACAATAAACTCCCTTCCTATAACCACCCCCCCATAGGTTCCCTATAGGTTCAGTCTTACTCTCTGTTGAAGTTCCAAGGCTGCAGTAATCACAGGACTTTATTAACCACTTGCTATTATCTCTCTTGGTGAAGGCTATAAAGTGCCAATAGGAATATTTCTATAGGCACAATTTCCTATGTTCTGTTTTATGTGCTGAAGCATGAAGCGTCCTAGTCTTTACTCTATATTAGAAACCACGTCTTCGGAACAGTGTCCTGTGTCTGACACTTGTAGGAAAACAGGTCTTTGCTTTAGTCATATTAGGAGGAGATGGATAAAGAGAAACTGAGGTAAATTCTGTATCTAAATATACAAATTTAAGCTACATTCACATGTCAAACCTCACGCCCGTTTTCTGCCATGTGGAGAAAGGGGGGTGTGAGCGCTGCTCATCCCTCGTCTCTCCATAAGGAAGTGAGTAGCCATGTGGATCAGTCACAATGTAGGGAAACATGGTGCGCTCAATGCCCCGCGCCCGTGCATAATGCACCTCTATGGCGGATGTGAGCCTGCTGCCAGTTCTGTGGCTAGTTCACGGCCGCTATATATGGGGATGGGATTGGAGGTAGTGTGAAAAGGTTACTGCAGTGGTTGTAGACAGGTGAAATGAGTTTTACCATCGGCTAGGTCTTTTTCAGGGAAAGTATTTCCTGTTAGGTGGATTTATCATACATAGGCGCATCATGCACCAGTATATTTTAAAAACCGTGCAACTCCCGTCTTGCCGGTTATATCAGGAGGCTCCGGTGTCCTGATAAATGCGTTAGGCGGCTGTATTGTCATATAATTCTATGCCAGGTCCTGCACATCCACAAGCTTATGCTAACTTTTCCCTCCAGCATGATCCAGGTCATGACCCTCCACACTCACTGGTGCCCAAGCCTTGATAAATGTCCCCATTTGAGTCGGTTACCATGTTGGCCATTAGTATTAGTCTGCGCTCTGCGAGGAAGGGTCGGCTTGGTCTTCCATCTTCTCTTTTTAAGAGTTTTATAAAAGATAATTGCAATAAAATCCCAATAAACCAGGTACAAAACATACAAATAATTGGAGGGAAGAGACCAGGAGAATCGTAGACTAATTCACAAAGATACTCAGTAATTTATCCAATTCTAATTATTATAGTTAGTAAAGTATAAATCTTGTAGCAGAGTCATTAGACCCACAGGACTTATCGTGATTACAATTCTAATGTTTCCATGTTCCCATAAGATCTGGTGTGTAAACATCTAATTAGCAATTATTTTAGTACCTACTTTTATTATTAACCTAAAAATACTTTATTAAAACTTCTTTTTATCTATTCAGTTAGTAGTTAAATCTCCATTTATTTGCTTTATAAACTCAAACCCCCTGTTCCTCCGATGCTTTGGATCTGACAGAATGGGGCACATTTACTTACCCGGTCCTGTCGCCAACCCTGCAGTGCATTGTCCGATGAGGATTCGGGTCTGCCGCGATTCACTAAGGTTGTGCGTCCAATTTCCTTCATGTGTTGGTTCCCCGCTGAGATCCGCCGGAGTTCCCCTTCTTCTTCCCGGTGTATGTGAGTGTTTGATCTTGCAACACAATTTCGTTTTTAAATTCTGCTGTTTGTCCGAATCCGTCGGGGTGTCCGATGACACGTCGCCCAATTTCTGTCGCATGCAAGCCGGTGCCGATGCAGCACAATCCGATCGTGAGCGCCAAAAACCCAGGGCAATTCGGCACAAAAAGGAAGTATTCGGGAAACCCGACAGAATCGCGGTCCACGGACCCTTAGTAAATGAGCATGAATATGTGTCTACTGAGAGCTCAGGAGAGTTGCTAGTTTGGTGTATCTATAAGTCTAATCCTTCTGTCCGGATACGTTATTGTTTTCTACACCTCCTCCTTACAAGAGGGAAGATTCCAGCTATTTCAGAAACTATTTGATACTGTAAGGGCCCTTGTACTCGGCCGTGTGATACCTGGGGCCGGGCGATACCTGGGTGCAGCATTTGGCCAGGTACAGGAGGGAGATAGGAGCACTCCTCATCCCTCCCCTCGCCACATGAAGTCGGGAGACCGTGCCGTACATCCGGCAGAAGACAGGACATGTTATATATCTTTACCGGCGTGGCTGCATGGCACTGAATGGTGGGCAATACGGCCATTCAAACGGATGACTATACTGCACACTGAAAAGTATGTGGCTGTGTGTTACCTGTATACAAATTTTAAGGTACAGATAACTTATAAATGGAATAAAAACATCTGTGTGCAAGAGGCCTTAATTGTATCTGATAAATTGGGTGTAAAAGAGGCCACCAGACTACAATCCCCACACTCCGTACTACTTGTCAAAGGTGGAATGAGTGCTGTAATAATAAGCAAAAAATTGTAGAAATCCTGAAAGCCACCATTCCCTTTACAAATAAGCCAAAAAAGACACAAATCTACAAACAACTTCCCCCCTTTAAGGGGGAAGTGCTTATAAAGTCACTTCTGTGACACTTATCCCATAGCCCTATGGACGTCAATGGAAGTGGCACTAAAGAGGACTTGTTGCCCCCCAGTAAAACCCTTAGAACTCTAGTACCAGTGACAGTGAATAAAGAAGTCTGGTGCTGGTTCTAAAACAACTGCAATTTAGCACCATTAGAATTCAGAAGCTTTTGCAGAACTCTCAAGGACATTGGTGAGAATTGGCTAAACTTGTTCCCGATTGCTCACTGTTTTTTGACAGCATTTCATTTCATTTCCTACCTGAAGTCCATTTAAGTAATGGCAGGTTTATTTATAATCAAAGTTCTTTAGGAAATTTGTGCAAATTTTCTAAAAAAAAAATAAATGCAGCTTTTTTACATAGCATACTGTAAAGTATGCCAATAGCACAAAACACTGCAGTCCATGCACAAAATTGGTAAAATTGATAAATAAAAAGCCTTGGAAACAAAATTAATAATTGACCAATCTCACCAATAAATCAATCTCCGTTGTGAAAATGTCTGTGACGAATATTGTCACCGTAAATGGTGTCGTGTTCCCTAATCCCGAGGGAGTATTATATTGTCTTGTAGGTTAGTATTAGATTCCGTAGTGTTAATTATATCATGTCCCTCTGCATTGCCGATAGACAGGAATTGGGCTTTGTTCTTGAATTAGCATATTGCGCTTAGTGTTTTCTTAATTAGCCCTGTGTTTGCTTTCTTATAACCCAAAGGATTTCAGTTAATTGGATAATGTTTGTCATTTCATTTTTTTTACGTATCTAAGTCAAATTGTGTTTAAACTCCACCATATCTGCAGTTTATTCCTCATTATCCCAAAATATCACTTCCCTTCCTATAATCAAAAACATTTTGAAGTAAGCTAAGAAATTTCATATGTCATCTTTTGTTAAAGGAAAACTTTAGATGAAAATATACAAGGTCAATATAGTTTTTGACTATAGGTAATTGTGCAGGTAGGAAGTGTAGATAAGACATCATCTGTTGTCAGTAGTGATGTAATGATGGGTCAGTGTTATCTATGTAGAGGTCATTGTACAGGGAGGGGGAGGAGGTAAGCTATGACATCATCTGTTGTCAGTAGTGATGTAATGATGGGTCAGTGTTATCTATGTAGAGGTCATTGTACAGGGAGGGGGAGGAGATAAGCTGTGACATCATCTGTTGTCAGTAGTGATGTAATGATGGGTCAGTGTTATCTATGTAGAGGTCATTGTACAGGGAGGGGGAGGAGGTAAGCTATGACATCATCTGTTGTCAGTAGTGATGTAATGATGGGTCAGTGTTATCTATGTAGAGGTCATTGTACAGGGAGGGGGAGGAGATAAGCTGTGACATCATCTGTTGTCAGTAGTGATGTAATGATGGGTCAGTGTTATCTATGTAGAGGTCATTGTACAGGGAGGGGGAGGAGGTAAGCTATGACATCATCTGTTGTCAGTAGTGATGTAATGATGGGTCAGTGTTATCTATGTAGAGGTCATTGTACAGGGAGGGGTGGAGATAAGCTGTGACATCATCTGTTGTCAGTAGTGATGTAATGATGGGTCAGTGTTATCTATGTAGAGGTCATTGTACAGGGAGGGGGAGGAGGTAAGCTATGACATCATCTGTTGTCAGTAGTGATGTAATGATGGGTCAGTGTTATCTATGTAGAGGTCATTGTACAGGGAGGGGGAGGAGATAAGCTGTGACATCATCTGTTGTCAGTAATGATGTAATGATGGGTCAGTGTTATCTATGTAGAGGTCATTGTACAGGGAGGGGGAGGAGGTAAGCTATGACATCATCTGTTGTCAGTAGTGATGTAATGATGGGTCAGTGTTATCTATGTAGAGGTCATTGTACAGGGAGGGGGAGGAGATAAGCTGTGACATCATCTGTTGTCAGTAGTGATGTAATGATGGGTCAGTGTTATCTATGTAGAGGTCATTGTACAGGGAGGGGGAGGAGGTAAGCTATGACATCATCTGTTGTCAGTAGTGATGTAATGATGGGTCAGTGTTATCTATGTAGAGGTCATTGTACAGGGAGGGGTGGAGATAAGCTGTGACATCATCTGTTGTCAGTAGTGATGTAATGATGGGTCAGTGTTATCTATGTAGAGGTCATTGTACAGGGAGGGGGAGGAGGTAAGCTATGACATCATCTGTTGTCAGTAGTGATGTAATGATGGGTCAGTGTTATCTATGTAGAGGTCATTGTACAGGGAGGGGGAGGAGATAAGCTGTGACATCATCTGTTGTCAGTAGTGATGTAATGATGGGACAGTGTTATCTATGTAGAGGTCATTGTACAGGGAGGGGGAGGAGATAAGCTGTGACATCATCTATTGTCAGTAGTGATGTAATGACTGGTCAGTGTTATCTATATAGAGGCCATTGTACAGGGAGGAGGAGACAATCTGTGACATCATCTATTGTCAGTAGTGATGTAATGATGTGTCAGTGTTATCTATATAGAGGTCATTATACAGGGAGAGGGAAGAGATAAGATGTGACATCATCTATTGTCAGTAGTGATGTAATGATGGGTCAGTGTTATCTATATAGAGTTCATTGTACAGAGAGGGGGAGGAGATAAGCTGTGACATCATTTATTGTCAGTAGTGATGTAATGATGGGTCAGTGTTATCTATGTAGAGGTCATTGTACAGGGAGGGGGAGGAGGTAAGCTATGACATCATCTGTTGTCAGTAGTGATGTAATGATGGGTCAGTGTTATCTATGTAGAGGTCATTGTACAGGGAGGGGGAGGAGATAAGCTGTGACATCATCTATTGTCAGTAGTGATGTAATGACGGGTCAGTGTTATCTATATAGAGGTCATTGTACAGGGAGGAGGAGACAAGCTGTGACATCATCTATTGTCAGTAGTGATGTAATGATGTGTCAGTGTTATCTATATAGAGGTCATTATACAGGGAGGGGGAGGAGATAAGATGTGACATCATCTATTGTCAGTAGTGATGTAATGATGGGTCAGTGTTATCTATATAGAGTTCATTGTACAGAGAGGGGGAGGAGATAAGCTGTGACATCATCTATTGTCAGTAGTGATGTAATGATGGGTCAGTGTTATCTATATAGAGGACATTGTACAGGGAGGGGGAGGAGATAAGCTGTGACATCTATTGTCAGTAGTGATGTAATGATGGGTCAGTGTTATCTATATAGAGGTCATTGTACAGGGAGGGGGAGGAGATAAGCTGTGACATCATCTATTGTCAGTAGTGATGTAAAGATGGGTCAGTGTTATCTATATAGAGGTCATTGTACAGGGAGGAGGAGGAGATAAGCTGTGACATCATCTATTGTCAGTAGTGATGTAATGATGGGTCAGTGTTATCTATGTAGAGGTCATTGTACAGGGAGGGGGAGGAGATAAGCTGTGACATCATCTATTGTCAGTAGTGATGTAATGACGGGTCAGTGTTATCTATATAAAGGTCATTGTACAGGGAGAGGGAGGAGATAAGATGTGACATCATCTATTGTCAGTAGTGATGTAATGATGGGTCAGTGTTATCTATATAGAGGTCATTGTACAGGGAGGGGGAGGAGATAAGCTGTGACATCATCTGTTGTCAGTAGTGATGTAATGATGGGTCAGTGTTATCTATGTAGAGGTCATTGTACAGGGAGGGGTGGAGATAAGCTGTGACATCATCTGTTGTCAGTAGTGATGTAATGATGGGTCAGTGTTATCTATGTAGAGGTCATTGTACAGGGAGGGGGAGGAGGTAAGCTATGACATCATCTGTTGTCAGTAGTGATGTAATGATGGGTCAGTGTTATCTATGTAGAGGTCATTTTACAGGGAGGGGGAGGAGATAAGCTGTGACATCATCTGTTGTCAGTAGTGATGTAATGATGGGACAGTGTTATCTATGTAGAGGTCATTGTACAGGGAGGGGGAGGAGATAAGCTGTGACATCATCTATTGTCAGTAGTGATGTAATGACTGGTCAGTGTTATCTATATAGAGGCCATTGTACAGGGAGGAGGAGACAATCTGTGACATCATCTATTGTCAGTAGTGATGTAATGATGTGTCAGTGTTATCTATATAGAGGTCATTATACAGGGAGAGGGAAGAGATAAGATGTGACATCATCTATTGTCAGTAGTGATGTAATGATGGGTCAGTGTTATCTATATAGAGTTCATTGTACAGAGAGGGGGAGGAGATAAGCTGTGACATCATTTATTGTCAGTAGTGATGTAATGATGGGTCAGTGTTATCTATGTAGAGGTCATTGTACAGGGAGGGGGAGGAGGTAAGCTATGACATCATCTGTTGTCAGTAGTGATGTAATGATGGGTCAGTGTTATCTATGTAGAGGTCATTGTACAGGGAGGGGGAGGAGATAAGCTGTGACATCATCTATTGTCAGTAGTGATGTAATGACGGGTCAGTGTTATCTATATAGAGGTCATTGTACAGGGAGGAGGAGACAAGCTGTGACATCATCTATTGTCAGTAGTGATGTAATGATGTGTCAGTGTTATCTATATAGAGGTCATTATACAGGGAGGGGGAGGAGATAAGATGTGACATCATCTATTGTCAGTAGTGATGTAATGATGGGTCAGTGTTATCTATATAGAGTTCATTGTACAGAGAGGGGGAGGAGATAAGCTGTGACATCATCTATTGTCAGTAGTGATGTAATGATGGGTCAGTGTTATCTATATAGAGGACATTGTACAGGGAGGGGGAGGAGATAAGCTGTGACATCTATTGTCAGTAGTGATGTAATGATGGGTCAGTGTTATCTATATAGAGGTCATTGTACAGGGAGGGGGAGGAGATAAGCTGTGACATCATCTATTGTCAGTAGTGATGTAAAGATGGGTCAGTGTTATCTATATAGAGGTCATTGTACAGGGAGGAGGAGGAGATAAGCTGTGACATCATCTATTGTCAGTAGTGATGTAATGATGGGTCAGTGTTATCTATGTAGAGGTCATTGTACAGGGAGGGGGAGGAGATAAGCTGTGACATCATCTATTGTCAGTAGTGATGTAATGACGGGTCAGTGTTATCTATATAAAGGTCATTGTACAGGGAGAGGGAGGAGATAAGATGTGACATCATCTATTGTCAGTAGTGATGTAATGATGGGTCAGTCTTATCTATATAGAGGACATTGTACAGGGAGGGGGAGGAGATAAGATGTGACATCATCTATTGTCAGTAGTGATGTAATGATGGGTCAGTGTTATCTATATAGAGGACATTGTACAGGGAGGGGGAGAAGATAAGCTGTGACATCATCTATTGTCAGTAGTGATGTAATGATGGGTCAGTGTTATCTATATAGAGGCCATTGTACAGGGAGGGGAGGAGATAAGCTGTGACATCATCTATTGTCAGTAGTGATGTAATGATGGGTCAGTGTTATCTATATAGAGGTCATTGTACAGGGAGGGGGAGGAGATAAGCTGTGACATCATCTATTGTCAGTAGTGATGTAATGATGGGTCAGTGTTATTTATATAGAGGTCATTGTACAGGGAGGGGGAGGAGATAAGCTGTGACATCATCTATTGTCAGTAGTGATGTAAAGATGGGTCAGTGTTATCTATATAGAGGTCATTGTACAGGGAGGGGGAGGAGATAAGCTGTGACATCATCTATTGTCAATAGTGATGTAATGATGGGTCAGTGTTATCTATATAGAGGCCATTGTACAGTGAGGGGGAGGAGATAAGCTGTGACATCATCTATTGTCAGTAGTGATGTAAAGATGGGTCAGTGTTATCTATATAGAGGTCATTGTACAGGGAGGAGGAGGAGATAAGCTGTGACATCATCTATTGTCAGTAGTGATGTAATGATGGGTCAGTGTTATCTATGTAGAGGTCATTGTACAGGGAGGGGGAGGAGATAAGCTGTGACATCATCTATTGTCAGTAGTGATGTAATGACGGGTCAGTGTTATCTATATAGAGGTCATTGTACAGGGAGAGGGAGGAGATAAGATGTGACATCATCTATTGTCAGTAGTGATGTAATGATGGGTCAGTCTTATCTATATAGAGGACATTGTACAGGGAGGGGGAGGAGATAAGCTGGGACATCATCTATTGTCAGTAGTGATGTAATGATGGGTCAGTGTTATCTATATAGAGGACATTGTACAGGGAGGGGGAGAAGATAAGCTGTGACATCATCTGTTGTCAGTAGTGATGTAATGATGGGTCAGTGTTATCTATATAGAGGCCATTGTACAGGGAGGGGAGGAGATAAGCTGTGACATCATCTATTGTCAGTAGTGATGTAATGATGGGTCAGTGTTATCTATATAGAGGTCATTGTACAGGGAGGGGGAGGAGATAAGCTGTGACATCATCTATTGTCAATAGTGATGTAATGATGGGTCAGTGTTATCTATATAGAGGTCATTGTACAGTGAGGAGGAGGAGATAAGCTGTGACATCTATTGTCAGTAGTGATGTAATGATGGGTCAGTGTTATCTATATAGACGTCAAAGGGGCTAGGGACTTTCTCCGAACACATAGCAATTTGAAGCTAATGGAAAGCAGAGAGCAATAGACGGCTTGATTTACATATGGTTCGCAAGGCTCCCAATGTGGAGCTTGATGTTATTTGGTTATTTGGAGTCAAACCAGAACCTTGTGTAGGACAATTATCAAGTTGTAATGTAACAAATAGGAAAACTTGTGCCATGTATAGATTTCATAATGAATGGTTAGACATTGATATAGTTTTGTCAGACTTTCTACAAGTGAATCATCCGTTGCTACAAATGTTCTCAAACGCAATAATAGGGAAGAACATGTAGCCTAAGGGAATTATAATCCGGTTCCGGTACTACTGTAAACCAAGAACAAAGTACATCTTCTCAAGTACTATCTCTCCTGACGGAATTGAAGACTGACAGAAAAAAAAAATTTCCATGGTGAAAGGTAATTCATGTAGTTATTTTGTTATTTTCATTCTTTGTTGTCAACAAAATAAAAGTCAACGCAGACCGTGCTCCACTTTTCATGAATCTTCTCGCTCCCTACAGTACACACAGGCAAAACTGCACCTAGTTTACTTTGCACTTCATTTGATAAATATCTCATTGGGGCAGATTTACTTACCCGGTCCATTCGCGATCCAGCGGCGCGTTCTCTGAACAGGATTCGGGTCCGGACGGAATTTATGAAGGTAGTTCCTCCGCTGTCCACCAGGTGGCGCTGCTGCGCTGAAAATCATCTGAACGCGCCGGAATACACCGAGCTGGACCAGGTGAAGGTAAGCGCTTCCCAAGCGACACATTTTCGGTTTTTAAATACGTCGGGTTTTCGTTCGGCCATGCCCCCGATTTCCGTCGCATGCATGCCAGCGCTGATGTGCCACAATCCGATCGCGTGCGCCAAAATCCCGGGGCAATTCAGGTACAATCGGCGCAAATCGGAAATATTCGGGTAACACGTCGGGATAATGCAAATCGGGCCCTTAGTAAATGACCCCCATTGTCTCTACTAACATACAAAATGGGGCTCACCTGCTAAGGGTCCGGAGGACTGCGATTCCGTTGGGTTTTCCGAATATTTCCGTGTTGTGCCGAATTGCCCCGGGTTTTTTTGCACACGCGATCGGATTGTGGCACATCGGCGCCGGCTTGCATGCGACAGAAATGGGGGGGGGTGTCGATGGACAACCTGACGGATTAGGAAAACCAGCGGAATTGAAAAACTGAATTGTGTCACAAGATCAAGCACTCACATGCACCAGGAAGAAGAAGGTGAACTCCGGCAGACCTCGACGCGGCAGCGACACATGCAGGAAATTCGACGCATGACGCATCGCACCAGACCCGAATTCTCATTGGACAACGCACCATGGGATCGCGACAGGACCGGGTAAGTAAATCTGCCCCAATATGTAAACATTTCAGATGACATCATGTACATTGTGAACCATCCTTAGCGTCATCGGTCATTGAAAAGTTATCAACAAGTTGCAAAGACGACTGGAAACGTTCCCTATGATGTACAGCTATGTGATGTGCTGTACCTGGTGCTGAGCACAGAGAGATGAAGAAGCTGTATCCAATTGTTATGCTCCTTTATGAGTATTTATGGGGAATCTCTGAGTTGATAACGTTTGATCCTCAAGATATTGTAAATCTAAATGTGGCGACCACTCGGTTCTTTCATCTGCTACATGACCTCATTTGAAAAACTCGCTATTGATCCAATATTGGTATCTAGTTAACATGAACTATTATACTTCTTGTTCATTGTAACCATTGAGAGCTCAGCTTTCATTTCTTAAACTCTTCTAAGGAAATGAAAGCTGCGCTGTGATTGGTTGTTGTCGTTTTCTTTGATAGATCTTCCGCATTTGACTTTCTCGGTAATTTTATGAGTCGTACACCTTGTAGAAGCTGCGTCGATGTTTGGCGCTGGTATTTACTGCCTCATAAAGTAACCAGTTGAGCGTCACTAATGAAGAAATAGTAATTATCATCGTCCGGTAGAATAATGCACAGTAATTATGTCAACAAGATAAATTTCATTTGGGGTCGATGAAAAAGAAAAAGCCTTTGTTCTAGGCGGCCGCGAGTTGCTTGCCGACGCGGCGCCGTAATGTTCACCTTGGATTGTAAATTTTCTTTATTTCTGAACTCGTTGAGGATGACTTAATAGTCGGAGATTTAGAAAGATCTACGCCTAATTAAGCAAGCATATGCTTCCCGGACATCAATTGTTCTCACAAGATGTCAGTAGTGAGAGTTACTATGGGAACACAATATTTCAGGAGGACACGTTTAAGGTAAAATTAGGCCAGACGCCATATATTATCCGCAAATATTATAAGATAAATTAGCGCGGGGGCCTTTCAGGCGAACTCGTCTAACTTCCATTAATTGATCATTCTTCTGGGACTATCAATATAAAGGCAATTTAAAAATTCACTTTTTGCCTGTCAATTCACGGTAGACTTTTGATGCATTTATAGGGACAGGTTTCCTGCGCTGTGAGCGAGGGAAAAAAATTAACTGTTTTTATACTTTTGGATATCCGTGACGGGTTTTAACTTTGACTTCGAATGGAAATAATAAATTCATGCAGTAGAAGTGAGAGTTTATCGTAATTGGGGCGTTTTGGATTTTCTATTGCAGGTGTAGGGGAGGCGGTATAATATCAGTGCGGCCAGAGGGTGAGGACTGAGGAGGCGCGTCATTTTTCTTGCATACAGTCATGAAAAAGTTGCAATTTTTGATACACGGAGGGGAAATTGCTTCTTTTTCCCCTTTTGCCACCATTATGCCACTTTCAGGGAAATTTCTATGATTGAATTCTATGCCCAGATCCTGCACTGACTACATAACTACAGTTTGGTGTCTCCAAACTATACTATATCCAGTAGGTTGTGTGCAGACGTGGAGCATATTAAGAATGGCGCACAATGTTCAATTCTCCCCAGTATATTATGTAAGTCGTTAAAAAGGGGCTCTGTCACCAGACCTTACCCAAGGAAAGGAAATCTACCATTTGTTTCATGCATTGTGAACCTAAAATTACTTGAGAATGCTGTAGCTACACTGTTGCAGAAATATATCTTGTTTTATCCCTGATCTGAGTGAATTAGTTCAAAATACAATTATAATATTCAGGACCTTGGGAAAGCTGGGTTGCCTACTGGCTGCTGTGTTTCACAGAGTTTTCTGAACTATCCAGATAGGACTAATCAACCTGAGCTGGATCACCCATACACAGCAACTGGGGGATGGTACAGTGATTGATTACTTCTGCCTGTCAGGGACAACACAGAGATTAAATCATTCTCTAAAGCAGTGCATTATTAGGTTAAGAGGAGAAGCGCAAAGCCAGCCCCAGGAGAGACAGTCTAGTTATCGTAATTTTTTAGTAGTTTTTTCAGCAAAGCCACTCAATTCAGGCATTAAACAAGATATGTTTCTGCATTAGTGTAGTTACAGCATTCTCAAGGTATGTTTGGTTCTCAATTCATGATAAAATATGGTAGATTTCCTTTAAGCTACTAACCCCCTCAGGCAGGGGATGAAATGTCCATTGGAAAATGAACATAGAAGAGTCATATTTGCCTGAGATGAGTCAAGTTTAGAGGCTGCAGGGGGAGAAGCTTGAAACATTCTTTTGTTGTCCCTTTTTTAATATAATAATAGAGATTCTTATCTTTAATATGACACTAGCAGCATGTTTCTAGGTTCTATACATTTAAAGACAGGCACTTCTGAAGTGAGACTTTCCCTGCAGCCTCTAAACTTGACTCATGTCCATCAAAATATTTACTTTTACTGGTAAATTAGCGAGGCTCACATAAAAAAGGGAATCCTAGAAAGGACATTTCAAACCCTACCTGAGGGGCCAAAATGTCTTGACATATCCAGTGGGCGGCTGAACAATTCTACGCCAGGTTCTATCTACATAGCCGAGAGCCACCACTAAAACCCAGGGAGCCTTTCCCCATACCTGATATCAATTTTTCTCCATTTTATGTAACTGTAGTCTCTAAGGAGTTTCTCAAAGCATCAGCAACCGTCTTTAAAACTAATTTCACTATAAACATGTGCCTTTATGTGTGTGAAACTCGGACTTTGAGCATGCTAGGAGTTACAGGTTTGTAACATTTATCTACCTTCTGTACTATAATATTGTGCTCTCATTCTCCAGTATTTCTCATTTTTGTAAAAGCTCTTTCGCTCTTCTCTCTCCGTATGCGCTTGGTAAAGGTCACCGGACCATTAACTAAATGCCTTCCTCAAGATCTCTATAGCAGGTTAATAGTTTCAGAGGTTTAATCTATTATTGGAGCCCATGCTGGGGAGTTTTAATTCACTCTACACAAAGTGCTAATGTTAAGTGCTGAGCAACATCTCCTGATCTAGGTTATTATATCTGATAATATATTGTCCACTTTACAACTTACACACATGTTATGTTCACATTTTCAATGATGTTTCCTTTAAACTGTTTTATCTATCTTTCTATCTTTATAGGGGATATTTTTCAGGGGTTCTGCACCACGTCAATCGGAGTTGCGATCATTCGTGATCGAGGGGGATCCCGGTCAGTGTCAGACATGGTCAGCTGGTGGAAACCCCTGGGAGCGCAAGATGGTGGGGGCCCCGGGGCTCGGGCCACGGGAGCCCGCCTATAATCTGGCCCTGGATAGATATGAGAGATAGATGATAGATAGATAGATACATAGATAGATAGATAGATATGAGAGATAGATAGATATGAGAGATATATGAGAGATATATGATAGATAGATAGATAGATAGATACAAAGAAGGAAAGTCCGAAGCAGCACAGGTAGGCAAGGGTACAGCAGCCGTAGGTCCCCTGGCCAGGGTCCGTCTAGGTAACTGTAGGAAAGAGGCAGCACTCCAAGGTACGTGGAAACGGGTGAAGCTTTATTCCATGTGCAACATTTCGGCGTTGAAACACGCCTTTTTCACGCCTTTTTCAAGCTTGAAAAAGGCGTGATTCAACGCCTAAACATTGCACATGGAATAAAGCTTCACCCGTTTCCACGTACCTTGGAGTGCTGCCTCTTTCCTACAGATAGATAGATAGATAGATAGATAGATAGATAGATAGATAGATAAAGGTTAAATGAAACAAAATTGAAATTATGAACATATCTTTTTTTTATGCTGTAAGACCTATAATGAAGGTTGAGGTTGGACGGGTCAGATCTGCAGATGTTTTCACAATGTGCACAGCAGGAAACATTCATCATACTGTGCTGAGGTGGAGGGAGGCGCTGGGCTGAGACCACTCCCTTACAGTCTATGCTATTCCTGACATGTAATACATTTATTTACTTTTAACTTAGTATTCAGCATGAACAGAAGTGAGAGCTAAATA
Organism: Engystomops pustulosus; assembly: GCF_040894005.1. Taxonomy (NCBI): domain Eukaryota; kingdom Metazoa; phylum Chordata; class Amphibia; order Anura; family Leptodactylidae; genus Engystomops; species Engystomops pustulosus. The sequence continues at coordinate 262,733,703 of NC_092411.1, read as the reverse complement.
AATGGAAATGAAAAATGTGTAATGTGCTGCAGGAATGTGATGTCATAGGACAGGAGCAGCCGAGGGGTGGGAGCAGTGAGAGGAGGGATCAGGAGAGGTTCATTATATGACAAGACAGATTAGGATAAGCCCGGCTTCTGATCACATCTCACAGGGCACAGGCCTCCATTGTATGATGTGATCATCTGTAGCAAAGTTTAGGAATAGAAGGTTACAGACTGTACAGTAGACAGAAAGGCATGATGTTCTCCGTCTTCATCCGCATCTATTACTCTACCGTTGTATCATTTATACAAGTCGGTCCTGTGTTAGGGTAAGGATCGGTCTTATGTTGGATGATGCTCTTTGACAATGCTACATCGGAAATGCCCCCACATAGTGCTCAGCTAATCATATTTCATAATCGCAGTATATAGCCATACGTTGTAGAGACTATGGTCAAGGCTTGTACTGGCGTAGAAGTCTTCATAAAGTTGCAATTCCTGATGCACGGATGATAATTGTGACTATTTCCCCCTCATGCCAGGGATTAGTGGGGCATACCAGGCTGTGGTAGCTGGCAAGGTAAGGATCATTGTAAGCAACTTTTTTTTTTACAAAACCAGTAAAACATTAAAAATATATATATATAAATGTAGTATCGAGTTAATATTTTGGAAGGATAGCAGACAAGGAACATAACAGCGCTCATAGGGTGATATCGTTTGATTCAGGGTAGTCGCTTGTTTGTTGGGCAGTCGCTTACCTGGAAGAGTTGTGCTTCAAAGTAAGGCATAACTCTCTTATTGGCATGAAGGGTTTTATTTGGGTCGAGGTGCAGCCGGCGTCTTTGGGTTTTCCAGGCACGAGGTGCTAGGTCGGCTGGAGTCGGAGAAGAGGTGCAGTGGAGTCAAGAGCGAAAGGCGCACAACAAGACCGGGTAATGGTTCCAAAAGGTACACGGAAGAAACACAACGCGTTTCGGGGATCTGTGGTCCCCTTTTTCAAGTGGATAAGTGATTGAGCGCTGGAGAAGCGTGAGGATCGCTCCAGTGAGTTAATTTTTTTGTCATAAAAAACAGAGCATAAAAGAAAATCTCAAAGAATTGTAAACTTTCTGTCCGACATGTGCCACAATTGTGTCTGCACTACAATTCTGCAAAAAAAAAAAAAAAAAAATGGCGCACACTTCCAGAGGAGTACATGGGGCACCAGATTCATGAAGACCGTGCACCACATTCATGAATCAGGCGCACCCTGCACACTACACAGGTAAACTGCATGTGAAGTGATAAATGTGCCCCAATGGGGCAGATTTACTTACCCGGTCCGTTCGCGATCCAGCGGCGCGTTCTCTGCGGTGGATTCGGGTCCGGCTGGGATTCATTAAGGTAGTTCCTCCGACGTCCACCAGGTGGCGCTGCTGCGCTGAAGAGCATCGGAACGCACTCAAGTACACCGGCCTATCCTGGATGAAGGTAAGTGCAAGCTCTGCGACACTTTCGTTTTTTGAAATGCTGCGGTTTTTCCGAATCCGTCGAGTTTTCGTTCGGCCACGCCCCCCGATTTCCGTCGCATGCATGCCAGCGCCGATGCGCCAAAATCCGATCGAGTGCGCCAAAAACCCGCGGCAATACAGAGATATTCGGGTAACACGTCGGGAAAACGCGAATCAGGCCCTTAGTAAATGACCCCCAATGTGTACACAGTGCCCCAACACTGAGCCATTAAAAATGCACCTCTTCCCGCAAAAGCAAGTCCTTATATGGAAACTTGACAGAAAAGTAGAAAAGCTATGGTTCTTAGAATGCAGAGATCAAAACCACAATAAAAATTGGAGGTTCAACAGCAAATTAAATTACAGATCTTGTAAAAATGACTTCCGACACAGTTTACAAGATGGCTGATTCCAGAAGGGAAACTTGCATTACCCTGTGATCAAACATTTAACTATTATCCTGAGGTCAGACCTATACATTCTATCTGGAGGTCAGACCCCATGCAATCAGACATGTATCTGTTATCTGGAGGTTGGACCCAAGCAATTAGACATTTAACTTCTATCCAGTTGTTGGATCCAGAGTGATCAGACATTTATCTTCTATCCTGAGGTTGGATCTTAAGTGATCCGTTATTTATCTGCTGTCCAAAAGTTAGACACTAAGCAATCAGACATTCATCTTCTATCCTGACATCACACCTGTGAGTGATCAGACATCTAACTCCTATCCAGAGGTGGGACCCCAAGGAATTAGACCTTTACCTTCCATCCATTAGTTGGACCACAAGTCATCAGATATTTATCTTTTATCCTGAGGTGGACCACGAGTGATCAGACATTTATATTTTATTGAAAGGTCTGACCCCAAGTGATCAGTGATTTTTCTGCTATCTGAAAAATGGACACCAAGCGATTAGACATTTATCTTCTATCCAGAGGTTGGACCCCAAGCGATCAGAAAATGATCTCCTATCATGAGGTCAGACCTCAAGTGATCAGAAATTAATATTATATTGAAAGGTCAGGCCATCAATTAGACACTTATCTTCTTTCCAAGACACCGTGTGATCAGGCACTTATCTTCTATCCAAGGGTCAGACCACGAGTGATCAGACACTTTACTTCTATTGAGCTGTCGGAGCCTGAGTGATCAGACATTTAACTTCTATCCAGAGGTCGGACCATAAGTGATCAGACATTTAAGTGGGACCAAACGTCCACCAGCAAATAAAACACAGGTGCTGGTGGCTGCTATTCCATTCACTTTGGGACTTCTAGTTCCACATTCTCCGGATCTGGAATTTATCCCCTATTCGAGTATAGGCGATACGTTACTTTCCTGTTCTGATTTCATAGAACTTTGCTTAGAAGTAATAAAGAACTAAAATTATGTGACTGCCAAAAAATCAGATAACAATTCACCTCGTTGCCTTTATCTATGAAAATATAGAAGACTTAGGGGAAATTTAAATGTATTCAGTAGAAAAAAAAAATTCCTATTGTACTCATAGACCTTAAGCTCTTGCGAGCAGGGCCCTCCCTCCTATTGTTCCATAAGACTGTAAAGGCAATCCCTTGGGTTACATACAAGATAGGGTCCATAGGTTTGTTCTTAAGTTGAATTTGTATGTAAGTTGAAACAGTATATTTTATAATTGTAGATCCAGACCAAAATTTTTTTTTCCCCAGTGACCATCAGAGTTTAAAAAATTTTTTCTGTAATGGGAACAAGGATTATCATTAAAGCTTCATTACAGACACCTTACAGCTGATCATTGCAATCTGGGACTATAGTAACCTCCAGAGAGCTTCACCAGAGGTCACAGTGGGCAGAGGGGGCCATCTTTAACTAGGGGTCGTCTGTAAGTCAGGTGTCCTTAAATAGAAGACCGCCTGTATTACTCTGTAATGTCTTATTTTATTTGTATATGGCCCCTATGATTTGTGATTGATTACGCTTTATAAATAGAAATTGTTTTAAGTTATTATTATTTCATTTCTATCCCAATTTTGAACCCCATGTGATTAGATATGTATTTTCTATCCAGAGGTCAGACGCAGAGTGATCAGACATTTAACTTCTATTCAGAGGTCAGACCCAGAGTGATCAGCCATTTAATTTCTATCCAGAGGGCGGAAACCAAGCCATCAGATATTTATCTGCCATTTTCTGAATAGGGGTTAAATATATAAAAAACTGATTTTCTTTGGAACTACCATATTTAATCGTCACCTTAATATAGACCTTCCGCCCACATCATTATATCAGGTGTGTGTCACTGCCTGGACACATCTGCAGTCTTCTCCCTCGCTATTTATTACTAACATTTTAGACAAAACTAAATTATTTCGTCACTTGTTAGTTTTGTTTGGAGCATAATAAAATCACTTCCGCAAATAACAAAAATGTGGCTCGATTTCCTTTCACCTGGAAATGTCTCTCTTTCCAAGTGCAATGTTTTCTAGGTAATATTTGAACTGTACGAAGACTCCTCGTCCAGGGATTAATGAGCAAAGTTATATAGATAGAAATAACATATAGATAGAAATAACAGTTTATTGTTCAACCGATGCCGATAACTTGTCTCAGAACATCCAGTGACCTTCAGCTGAACTTTACTTTACAAAATGCTTTTTGTTTCCGCAGAATTCCTTGGGAAGTCTAAACTTTTTCCCTTTTATATTGCTCAGGTAAATGCACTTTGTCTATAAACTATCGACTGCTAAATCAATTTGAGACTTGGTGGATGTGATAGTCAGAATATTCAGATCCTGGGAGAATTTCTCTATGGGCTTCTATACATTGCTATTGTCTTATGTAAGATCCTGGAGTCCATCTATGTTTCACAGGTGGTCTCCATATATAGAGAATGTCTAAAGGCACTTTTAATTGTGTCATGAAAAAACTTTATTACAGGATAAAGGAGTTTTACTGATACAACATATATCTTCTATTTTTAGGAACTGTTGGGACCCACAATGATTGTTGAAACTGGGTATCACAAGTGCACCTAAGTGTTTAACATATGTGCCTGTTCAGGCTTCAGTGCCATCATCTGCCCATCAAGTACAGCAGATGCACTGCTGACAGTAATTTAATATGTGGTTTGCACTCTGTCTTGGACAAGTCTGAACAAAGATTTACTTCACTCCTCAATGTCTTATTTGATTTCCATTACATGGGCCTGTGTCCTGTTGACTTTGTCCTGGACTTCAGACAGTTAAGTTAGATGTAAAGGAGGGATGCCTCTTCAGCTCATCTTTTCAGGGAGAAAAATAGTTATCTCTGGTACTGCATAGCATTTTCCTGTTGATTTTGACCTTTATTTCTATTTATATGTTTGCTTTGTTCTGTTTTTGTCTCTGTGTTTTCACACTAGGACAGGAAAGGAATGTGGACCAGTTGTCATCTACCATTTAGGGTTGTAAGGACAATTTGGTAGGGAAAGCCAGGACCAGGGCTCTGTCCTACTTTTTCCATCATACTGCTCCAATCCCAAGACTATCTTTGTGGAAAGATGACCTTAGGTAGGTATCTATCTTGTGTATAACAATATCTTGTAGGTAATTTTGATTCCATGAGAAATAGATTGTAGCAATAACTGACTGGCCCCAAAGTTGAAATGAGGTTGATTTGCAAATTTGAAGTCCATTATTGTGACAGAGCCTAGATCAGTTGGAGAATCTTACTCATCCACCCCTCATTGTGTTTCTGTAGACTAATCATCAATGTATCCAATCATGTAGTAATAACCAATATTTGTGACGGAAACCCTATGGATTTCCAGTAATTACTAGAACAAGCCATTTCCTGTGAGTCTACCACGTGAAACAGACTTCAATTGGGATGGTGTTTATTCAATGTGTCCAGAAGAGAGATTTTCTGGGTAGACTAAGGCAGGATTGGGAAAATGTCTTGCAAATTTGTTGTACCCTTCTTAAAATCAGTGTAGAGATTTCATAATTTTAAATAAAAATACACAATATACCATCCATTCATATAAAAATGTATTTTAAAGGGAATCTGTCAACATGATTTACATATCTGAACTAACTGCTAAACTAAATGTTATATAGGGCTTTACCCACACATGCCCCCATGACTTTGCTTTTATTGTCCCCCTGATACTGTGCCAAATTCTTTATTTTTCAAATCACCAGAAAACAATGGTGCAATGGTCCATTACAAATTACAAAAGGCACAGTGGCGTAACAACAGGCGGCACAGGGGCCCGGATGAACAACAGAGACAAAATTTACAAATGCATACTGGGGCGATGGGTCCGAAATACGGGCCCCTGTGCCGTCCCTCTGTCTGTGTCCGCCACCTGGCTCACTCCGTCCGCCTCCACTCGGCCGGTCTAGTCCTTCTGCGGCCGTCCTACTCAGCACTCGGCTGGCCCAGTCCGTCTGCGGCCCGTCTGCCCGGCCATCCCACTCAGTCCGCGGCCCGCCTACTCCGTCTGCCCGGCCGTCCCACTCCGTCCACAGACGGCCTACTCCAACCATGGCCGCCCGGCCTAGTTCATCCACGGCCGCCTGGCCGGCTGAGTCTGCACGCGGTCACGCGTCCGAAAACGACCTCCCCCCCGCCCACATCTGCGGCCGCACAGCCACCCCCATCCTTGGCCGCACAGCCCCCCCCCCATCCGCGGTCGCACAGCCCTCCCCATCCGCGGCCGCACAGCCCTCCCCATCCGCGACCGCACAGCCCCCCCATCCGCGGCCGCACAAGCCCCCCCTTCCGCTGCCATCCAGCAGGCTTACCGCATCCGCGTGGCTGGCCTACTACTTCTATGTGTTCCCGGGCACGTAGGCCACCTACCCTCCCGAAGAAGCAGACAGTCTGCAAGACGTGTAAGTCCCTATATACTGTATGTATGTGTGTATATGCTGTACAGTATATACTGTATGTATGTGTGTATATGCTGTACAGTATATACTGTATATATGTGTGTATATGCTGTACAGTATATACTGTATGTATGTGTGTATATGCTGTACAGTATATACTGTATGTATGTGTGTATATGCTGTACAGTATATACTGTATGTATGTGTGTAAATGCTGCACAGTATATACTGTATGTGTGTAAATGCTGTACAGTATATACTGTATGTATGTAAATGCTGTACAGTATATACTGTATGTATGTGTGTATATGCTGTACAGTATATACTGTATGTATGTGTTTAAATGCTGTACAGTATATACTGTATGTATGTGTTTAAATGCTGTACAGTATATACTGTATGTATGTGTGTAAATGCTGTACAGTATATACTGTATGTATGTGTGTAAATGCTGTACAGTATATACTGTATGTATGTGTGTATATGCTGTACAGTATATACTGTATGTATGTGTGTAAATGCTGTACAGTATATACTGTATGTATGTGTGTATATGCTGTACAGTATATACTGTATGTATGTGTGTATCTGCTGTACAGTATATACTGTATGTATGTGTGTATCTTCTGTACAGTATATACTGTATGTATGTGTGTATATGCTGTACAGTATATACTGTATGTTTGTATATGCTGTATATAACATATGTATGTGTATATATGCTGTACAGTATATACTGTATGTATGTGTGTATATGCTGTATGTGTGTGTATATGCTGTATATACCATATGTATATGCAAATGTGTGTAAAGACTGTATATACTCTGTGTATGTGTATATGCTGTATATACTGTATGTGTGGTTATATGCTGTATGTAGACACATGCATATAAATATATATTTATATGTATATAGTGTATGCATGTGTGTATGCTGTTTGGATATGCATTAGTGTGTATACACTGTATGTATGTGTGTAAATGCTGTATATAGATTCAGTATGTGTGTAGCGTGTTTTTATACTGTATGAATATGATGTATGTATGCTATATGTATGTATATAAACAGTTTGTATGCAACTTTGATGATGTATATACAGTATGAATTTTTAAAAAATGCATGTATTAGTGTATAAATGTATATATGAGTACATAAACTTGTGCATATGAGTGTATACCTATGTATGTGTGTACGAGTATATAAAAGTGAGTGTAGAATGTTATGTGTGTGTATTTAAGAGTATAAATGTGTGTGATTGTATAAACGTTTATGTATGTATGAATATTTTTTAAGGGGGAGGGGGGCCCCATGTAGAAATCTGCTATGGGGCCCCGACTCTCCTAGTTACGCCACTGAAAAGGCACCAAATCCAGGTACCAAGTAGGTACCAAGCGACTCAAACAGAATTGAACATAATGACATAATAACAATACAATGGCTCATGGTTCACCTAGGGAAACCATCCAATAAGAGGTGAGGAAAATGTTTTGGGAGGGGGGGGGGATTTACTGGAGGGGATAGGAGATGAAGTGTTGGATGGACTCTGATCAGTAAACAATTTGGAATATGTGGAAGTTGATAGACCAGTTAGGGATTTGAATTTCTGATATTTTGTATGTGAATGGTTTTGGAAGGTGCAGATCCCTTCAAATCAACACAATTGGGGGTTGCCCCTGGGCATAAGTAGGTGATTGTGTGGGTATGGAATTCCAGAAAGAGCTAATTTAGGTGCATTCCATAGAGGGATACATTGTGGTGGCTGATAAATTTACAAACCACAACACACATTTGCAGGGGGGTAAGAATTGATAAGCAAAAAGGCCAAATGTTTTCAATGGGGTCCAATTAATTCTACTGGGAAATAGACATCTTATGGGCCTCCCAAGTTCCCTCAGTATGACCCTTTCAAATTATTCCCCTTTCTTACTTCAATCTCTATAGTCCATGAACGGCCTTTGCCATCATACAGTCTTTTTTAACTTCAACATTATTTTTATCCAACTGCCCCCCAATTTTTTTTTTTTGTTTCAACTTGTATGATTTCAGATTTGGTTTAATTAAGTTTAGATTCATGTCTGATGCTTAATATTTTATAAACTACTAAAATAATAATACAACATGTTTAATTACAAGATATGGCTTTTTCTCCCCAAAATTAGAAAAGACTAATGAGAAACATATTAAAAGTTATGCAGAAGCAGTAAAGTGATAGTAGCGATGAGCCGTGGGCTCGCTGCTATTCTCCATGAATTGTACTTTTTAAAATTTAATGAACTGCGAGCTTCAGCAAGATGTCAGCGGAGGATTTGAGCAGAAAGCTGAACATACATGAGAGATTTTGGGGCTTACTTGTGAAATCTGTTTGGCAAAATAACTATACACAATGCTGAAAATTTTATTTTCAAAAGCAAGAGGTCAAGATACCACAAGACGTTACATTTCTCACTTATACCCGCAGGTGCCCAGATTCTTATTAGTATTGCTATATCCAGCTATACAGACACAGCAGATTTGCTTCAGTAATAACTACTAGTGAATATTTCACAATATTTTACATCTCTAATAATTACCACGTCTGTAATAATATACGGAAGATAATTTAGTCCGGCTCCCGACCCACAAAAAATTACATCATTTATTATTTTGCAATATTATTTGCACATTATCTGGCACTAATATTAAATTACCATAACTGTATGATGGCGTTATTTGAGCATTGTGTCGATATGGCATTGTGCAGCACTGCATGTAATTTGGCCAAAAATGTTATCTAGTTGCCGGGCTGAAAGATTTTTCTCTTTTAAGAAGCTACCATATATACTCGAGTATAAGCCGAGGCTCCTACTTTTACCACAAAAAACTGGGAAAACCTTTTGATTTGAGTATAAGCCGAGGGTGGAAAATGCATTGGTCACTGCCTACCGCCCAGTCTATATCCATTGAACCTCCTGCCCCCTGTCTAAAGCAATTCAGCCCCCAGTCTATAGCCATTCAACCTCCTGTCCCAGGTCTAAAGCCATTCAGCCCCCAGTCTATAGCCATTCAACCTCTTGCCCCCAGTCTAAAGCCATTAGCCCCCTGCCCCCAGTCTATAGCCATTCAACCTCCTGCCCCAGTCTAAAGCCATTCAGCCCCCTGCCCCCAGTCTATAGCCATTCAGCCCCCTGCCCCCAGTCTATAGCCATTCAGCCCCCTGCCCCCAGTCTATAGCCATTCAGCCCCCTGCCCCCAGTCTATAGCCATTCAACCTCCTGCCCCAGTCTAAAGCCAATTAGCCCCCTGCCCCCAGTCTATAGCCATTCAGCCCCCTGCCCCCAGTCTATAGCCATTCAGCCCCCTGTTGAATATTGACTTTCTATTTTTACTCAAGTATAAGCCACGTTTGGATTTTTCAGCACATTTTTGAGCTTGAAATTTTAGCAAATACAGTATTTCACTTTTTTAATGCTGTGTGAATGCAGAAATGAGGCAGAAGATTGCCCCGCTTCCCTATTAGTCCCTCCATCCCAGTCTGTGATTCTGCAAAACTTTCTCTGTCTCTAGCTGCACATTAAGGTGTCATACAGAACTCTACAGCTCCCTCCCCCATCTACTGCTCTCTGACACTTTCTACACAGCAGAGAAGCTTTTGAACCTTAGTGTGCAAACACTATTCACAGATTATACACTTCAGGTAATGATTTCACTACTGGTTTGTACTACTTATTACATTCTCCTCCATGTGATGAGAGTCGCTAGATCCTATATGTACACTATGCAAGGTTCAGTGGATAGGAATCTCATTGGTTTTACGGCTAAATTACTTAATGAGGCATCACAGGAACTTTGGGCATCCTAAATTTGACTCAGCTTCAGGGCCTATAACAGGAAGAGGTTAGACTCCACCAATTTACTATTGCTATAGACGATTTCTGATCGTAGTTTCGGTATAGAAAATGCAATATTGTTCTGTATGTTAATAAAGTCAAAATTACATATGACAATTTGGTAAAGTTGGAGTTAAGATTTAATTCTTAGCTTAAATCTCTCTAGTCTATAGCAATGTGTGTTCTGTGTTGTACAATGTAAGTTAATCTTCAGCATATTAGTATAAATCAATAGTACAGTATCTGGCCTTTTTATGACTTGTATTTGGCATTTCTAGCAGTTTTTCCCTTTGAAGGCTTTCTTTCATTGTCAGACACATATACTGCACATAAAATGGAAGGAAAATCTGCTAAAATCTGCCATAAAACTTTTCTCTTCTGCAGAAATATTAATATTTAATATATTATGGAGAATTCTGACTTTTATTGTGGTGCTAAAAGCTCTTGGGGTGAGACTTACAATTTTGTTCCAGAACTCTTAGCTCCTGCTTTTCTTTTTTTAAGCTCATCTAACTCTAAATTATATTTTGTATAAATTAATAGTATAGTTTATGCCCTTTTAATGACTTTTATTCAGCATTTTTAGTAGTTTTCCCTTTTTCAAGTTGTACAGTATCCCCTATTCTCAGAACTGGTGGGTGGAGACTAGCTGTTATATTGTCTCCACTACCCTAAACATGGAAAGTGATGGAAAATCTGCTCCATAACTCTCCTCTCTGCTGGCTTAGCAAGAAATTAGGACATAAATTAAAGGGAATTTCAGTTTTACTAAAATCAAGATAAATAAAGCACGTGGGGCGAGATAGAAACTTACAATTACAGTTTCAACACTTTCAGCTTGCAAGATGGCGAAATTTTAGAGAGAACTTCAGTTTAACTAAAATGAGCCAGATAAGGAAAGAAAGAAGCATTTTTCTCCATGATAAGACAAATCTCAAGGTTTCGTGTGTTTATTCATACTATTGATTTATGCAAAAATTGCTTGGGTCCAGGCTTGTGATGCCTGAACTCTGCCAGCCTTGACCTTGGATTTGTATCACAGAGCTTCAGTTTATTGATCCCCACTCTTGAAATAGTCTACTAGACACCAGATAAGTTGCTATAAGAAAATGTATTATTGTTACTAAGACCACCCATCAATAGCAAATTAAATGGGGGGCAATGCACCAATCTGTGTATTTACCCTAATCACAGTTCCGTTATAAACAAGATGATTTATACATGAGACACTGAGCTTTAGCCAACATATAGTGTATGCAAGTATTAATAGCGCTGACACATACTGGAATACACATATTCTACCATTCTAAGCATTAATGATGTTGACATTAACAGCGACGATGAGGAATGACTAAGTGGAAAGTGTTGGATATAAGATGGGAAAGTATGAGCCACATTCAGCACAAATCCTAACAAATATTATGTCTGTATGATCATGTATCTGCAGAAAGCGAGTGAGATGAGTAACCAGACTCCTGGAATATCACAGGATAATAAAAAAAGTTCATTGTTCCTTGTAATGGCAGCAAATGTCAGTGGTAATGGATTATCATCACACATTATGTCACATGAGCAGGTATGCAGAAGCCATAGTCACTGCATGAAGTACTATCACTTATACCCTCATTACATGGTGGATATGGATGCACAAGATATATATCCATGGAGTCTACGTTAGAGAGATGCCTATTGTCCATTATTAGGGGGAAAACCTAGTCTTATGCACTATATGTTTAAAAAAGAAACATACAAACATATAGAGTGGTTCAATGGCAAACCATATAGGTGCCAGGCAGCGTACAAAAAGAGGCTGACAATGCATACAAAATGCCAGATAAAGTGCTTTGTGCACAGCCAAAAATGTGATGTTGCATAAGTGTTTACAGTACAAACAGTGCATAGATAAATATAGCAAACGCACATGAAATGTAGGGTAGGAAGGATCAATAAAATACATATACCAGATGGTAAGGCCCATACAAAGAGACGCTGCCCGGCACCTCCCCAACACGTGTTTTCGTCCAACGGGACTTTGACAAATGGGCCATTGCACGCAGCAAAGTACTTCTTCAGACCCTTACATGCCATGGGTAAAGCAGCCAGTGGCATGTAAATGCATGTCTCCATTTTGCCTGGAATCTTGTCACTCCCTGTGACATTATGGGGAACAACAAGATCCCCAGTAAAATGACACCCCACATGCAGTGCTGGCAACTTTGCCCTTGTCGTGTAAGGGACAACATTCAAGATGGGTGCGAGCAATGATCACGGGTGTTACCGATGAGCGTTCAGCAAAACACTGATCACGATAACAGACTTCCTGCTGAAGTATCTACCATCTACCAGGGTCTACCAACATTTATGGTATAGGGCAGTGGTGGCAAACCTATGGCACGGATGCCAGAGATGGAATCGGAGCCCTCTCTGTGGGCCCCCAGGTCATCACCCAGCTCAAAGGTCACCATTCAGGACATCAAGTGACTTGAAGAGTGCAGGAGGAGCAGTGAGCAGTGGGCAGAGCTGGACTATCATTGAAGCCCCTTCTCAGGGCCTGCCATTCATCCTGTTAAAGGTACCTTAGAGGGAAGCTACAGTAACAATCCAAATTTCTCCATCTTTCTACTGTATTGGTGTCTTCAGGACGCCAATACATACGAATCTGTGACACAGCAGGGAGCAATAAATTACTTTAAATTGGCATTTGGCACTTTGTGAAAAATATGTGGCTTTCCATTGTAGTTTGGGCACTCAGTCTCTAAAAGGTTTGCTATTACAGGTATAGGAAGTCCTATGTTTGAGTACTAAATAATGATCCCGTTGGTACTGATTACTGAGAGCATTTTGAGGATGTACTATTTCTTACCACTCTCGCGATTTAATATGCATTTGATGACCCAATTATACACATTTTTCTGTGATCCAAGATTTCTCATATTATGCACCAATTTTTTGAGGATTTACTATTTGAAACATCCCTATTTTCTATCCTATTTTTAACCCAATGCAACATATTTTTGCCTCATCTCAGCATTCCCATATTATGTACCGACCTTGTATGTGGCACCTGGAAATATTGAGAAACACAATATCCACAGCCTTACCTAGATCCTGCCATTAAATTAATGTTTCAGTTTTATGTTGAAAACGCATCATCCCTGTACGGATGACATTTTGGGAATTATCTTCTATGCTCCCCGTTGTCCATTTCTTTCTGTCAATGGACAGGTACTGTTGCTTATGTTCAGAGGCATTAACCCTAATCCTGATTAGAAGTGGATACAATGGTATGCAGTCTAGTCAATGTGAGCTAACATCAAAAACAGAGGAGGAGCCACGGTGCTAGATCAGTACTTCATTCCTATGATGAGTATGGGTCACAGAAGTTGGGCATAGCTTGATTTGGGTAGAGTTAATGGTTTGGGCTTGGGCTTAGAAGCCATAGAGGCCACATATCGAGACCTTAAACAATACTGTAATGTAGATTTTCTTATAGTAGTTCTAAATGAAGTGATAGCATCACAACTTTTTGAGGTTTGACTGTTTCAATATGTAGGGACCAGGGGAGTATGAGAAGAGGAGGTGATTTCAGGCCCTCTAAGGACTTCTAGGTGGCATGATGGTCACTGGTTGTGTGCAAACATTTCTCTTAGACTTCAAACACAGGAACATGCTCCTTCCCATTACCGAGACCATATGGTGGACAGATTTCACCAGGGGCAGGATTTCAAGTGTCAAATTTATATATAATTCAAGAAGTCACTACTATCTTCCAGGAAAAACAGCATCAGACTGTAATCATGATTATAGTCGTTGTTGTCTGAAGATTTTGCAGCAGCTCCTTGTACCATATATAACTATGACACTTGCAGAACCGTCCCCGGTCCATGAGATCCAGCCACCACGTGGTCCATGATTCACAGACCAATCACATTTGTGAGTTTTAAGCCTTAACCTGCATTTTCTCATAATGAGGCATATAGTCGGTGGCAGGATTATTTCACATTAACTTTCCAGCATGAAACCCACATAATAATAGGAAAGACAGAGAAGTCCAGTTGGTCTTTATCTCCTTCATCTGTCATCATCCTTCTGCTTCTATTTTTTACACTAAATTTAGATAGGGGAAAAAGCCCGGCTGCCAAAATGCTCTGCTTGATGTCAAAAACTCTTGTCATTTTGTTCATGGTTGTATCTATAGAAACCATCTTTTTTTAACAGGACCCAATGCAGAAAATTTCATTTTAAAGCTGCACTTCCTCATCCTGTAGTCAAATATTGATGACCTTTCATCATACCCCAGGTTCTTGTGATGCCTGCAGTCTGCATAGTCTGGATCATTATAGATTAACTTCTGGTCTTAAGTCTTTCCTGCACGTACAATAGTATCAACAGAATAAAAGTGGTTTTGGATAATATTGCAACCAATAGTTTTCCAGCCATTTTTTTGGTGGACTAAACTCAGGATAAGCCATTGATTTGTGACAACCAGCAACTAGTATCAATGAACTTCTCAAAATTGACATCAGCGGGAGTCAGAACAGAGAGCTCCGCAGTCCAAGGTTACTGCTACTCAACCTCTAGTCACTTTATTGGGAGCTAGGACAGGATAGGTGCTCTTACTACGTAAGCCCTCCAGTACACCATTGTTTTTTTTTTTTTTGCGGCTGTGTCACAGCTCCATGTATTGCTTTGGCCTAATGCTCACTACTGAGGAATCCTCAGCACCATGCCCATGATGAATACTCAGAGCGTGGCCAGTGTTCTGGTGAGACCCATCTCAGTGAGGTAATGTGAGAACTAAAGGATCATGGGACTTGTAGTTTCCAGTGGCGGCCATCTTTGAGATAACCCCGCCTACTTAAGAAAGCCCATAAAATCTTGTGAATCATAAAAGCAAAGTATTTAGGCTCCATTTTGTGATTAATAACATTGTATGTCATGTATTTATTATAGCATTATGGGTTTTTGTATCAGATGTTCATATTCCTGGAATACCAGGAATATTTTTCTTTCAAACACCGGCTACACGTGCCTGCCTTTGTAAATGTTATATCCTCATTGATGCACTATATTGTTTATGAAAAACATTCTTTGACATGGGTCCTTATAACTTTATACCTTTGTATGGAAAATGTGCATAAGGGTGCATTTACACGGGTGTCTGGGGGTATGTATATGCGGAAGCAAATTTGCGATACGGTGCCACACATGTGACAAGTGTGCGGCCGCGTGTTGCTATTTCCTATGAAGGGGTCACCTCCTCTCCAGCGCATGGCGGTATGCCCGCCAGGCGGGCATACTGCCTTGTAAATGTACCCTAAATCTGCAGTGCCCTGACATTTGCATCAACATGATGCTATAGACATTTCCGTATTCACATTTGTATAATACTTTTGGTGTGTGGGCCTTCTTTAGTCATATCATCTGGAGTATATATTTATATGTCTTGTCCTATTCTAATCCGTGTTTGTGGCTCAGAAGGTCCCATAAAAGTCAAAGGGGCTGCTAAAAAAAACAGATTGCACAAGGTTGTACTAGGTTTTCTGGACATTTTTGTGGTTGGTTGGTGGGAAACAATGGGCTGGCCTAGCTCAATCTCGGAAAAATGAATTGCACACAATTCCACATGGACCAACTTTGCAGACATAGAGCCCTGATATGGATTATACACTGCTCACAAATACGGCCATTACCACCGCAGATTGCAGACATAGTAAAACAACAATCATATGCAGTTAGCCTAAGGCTTGGGTAGCAGAACAGGCATCTAACCCTCAAACAGCTCAAAAAAGGACAATCACTCATTTTAAGCATACCTAACCTTTCAAGAAACGCTATGCGTAATACGATTTCTGGACGTCATATGACTTATTTCCTCCATCCTCTACAGATTCCGTATCATTTTCAGTTCTCCCTGAGCTGGTGGGTGGAGACATAGCTGCTAGGATTCACTTCTTACTCCCCCACTCCCCTCTCTGAAGACTTCTATGTAATTTAACACTTGTATGACCTTCTGAACATCTTCCCAGAGAGAAGAAATTCAGCAGAGATTTTAGTTTGAGAACATAACATCAGGGAGCGGAGGAACAGAGGAGGAGAAAAGTAAGTGAAGGAGAAAGCACCTTGTTCTTACGAAATATATTACCTATATCTTAAATGCTATGCATAGTTTATTGACCATAAAACTTGAGATAAAGTATTTTTTATGACAAGAATTGAGCTGCTTGCTATACTTTTCACCCCAGTCCAATGGTGCACCTGGTCAGTACACTGCAGCAGAACTCCGGTGAGAAGGTTTCCTCCAGACCTTACATCACTTGGGCTCATTTACTAAGGGAGCGCATATTCGTCGGGTTTCCCAACGATCTCCGTTTTGCGCCGCGATCGGATTTTGTCGCACGCGATCGGATTTTGGTGCATCCCGCCGGCTTGCACTTCACAGAAATCGGGGCCAGGCCGTCGGACAACCCGACGGACTCGGACAACGCGCAAGATTTAACATTTAGAATTGTGAAGAAGAAGGTGAACTCCGGCGAACCTCAGCGCGGAAGCGACGGATGCAGAAACTCGGACGCACGATCTTCATGAATCGTGCCGGACTTCATCCTCGTTGGACTGTCCGAATCGGGGATCACTACTGGACCAGGTAAGTAAATTTGCCCCGCTGTGTGGCCAAGAACTACACCATTTTACAAAACTAAAAGTTATAGAAGAATGCGGTTTTTAGCAGAAGAGTATTATGATGGATGGTTATGACATCTTTTTGAAGGATGCTGATTATGAAAGATAGTTATTTTATCACTAGGCCTTAAAAAGAACATGATCCAGAAGGTGTTATTCTGCTTGAAACAGCAGCATAATTACATCCATCTATCCATAATAATCAAAAATGGAGATTATTGGCAGCTTCTGTTTGGATTATCCCTGCATGACCTCAGAGGCCAAAGTGTAGATGGGTCCTTTAAGTGTCTTTCTAGAATTTGGACCCAATGGGATGACAATGGATCAGTGGATTTCCCTAATTCGTTGCATCAACTTCTTATTTTATGACAATAAATATAATTTTTAATAAGCTCCAGAGAAACAAGAAATCACCCAGTCGCTTCAGATTCCTTGTCATAAAAGCCTGTGAATTGATGATGCAGCACTTGTCTCTGGTGTGATAATCTGAAGTGAGACAATTGTGGTTAGTGGGGACATAATGATGCAATTTGTATCCTGGAGATTCATTAATCTGTGATACCGGGTGAAAAATGACATTTCAGAGGAAATGACTTGGCTCGCGATGGCTACGGAGCTGAACATTGTATACTTGGCTGATCGCTTATTTAACAGTTTTGAAGTTTCTAATTCATTTCATACAGTTTAGGAGATATTTTTTCTACAGTCTAGTAATTATTTTCTTTATTGATGAAGACAATGACTGATGTTCCGTATATTCCGTAAAAGTTCAAGAATCTGCAGGAAGAAAGAGCAGAAAAGACTTGAATGCAAATATTGTAAGATGTCTGACTTCTAGTTGTGACTAGTTTTCTGGGTTTCGTTTTAATCCCGTATCATGTCATAAGGCTTCTTGTAGGTCATGCTTGATGTCAAAGGAGCTGCCTTACAAGGTAGGTAAAAGAGGCTTGGTTTTCTTTATCCCATCCCGGAAACGTTGCATATTTTCCCAGAATCCCCCTAGTGGAGCATCCATGGATATAAGACTCCACATGCCTACAAGGTGGCCTTAATTGTCAGTCTCTGTAAGGAGAACTCTTACTTCCCGACCCTAGTCACAAGCCTCTCACCCAGTCAAACCACTTCCCTACGCTGTACTGATGAGACCCAATCAGGTCAAAACAGTGCTGTCTACAGTTGGGAATATGTTCCTTCTGGAATAGATATAATGTTTTGGTTCTAATCCTGCGTCATGTCATAAGGCTTCTTGAAGGTCATGCTTGATGTCAAGGGAGCTGCCTTTCAAAGTTGCTAAATGAGCCAAGGTTTTCCTTATCCCATCCTGGAAATATACTTTGCATATTTTCCTATTTTTCCAGTAGCTTTCACAGCATCGGACAAAATAGATGCCCTCAGAGAAGATTTGTGGATTGACTACAGGGGTGAGAGTTAGCAACGTGCAAAGTTAGGGAACTTTTTTGCATTTTTATACATCTTTTTAAACTTCCATTCAGTATTTTTTGTGTGGTGTAACTATTTTCCAGTCCACAACAAGAAGCATCCCCTGGGTATATGTCCTGTTTTCGAAGGCATTAAAAATGTAAAAGTCCCTGCATTTTGGAAGATCACGGACTAAGACTATTATGCTCTGATACAGCAGAAAATCTATTTTTGGTAGATTTACTTTTTAAACAAATTCAATGAGACAATTTTTACTTCATTTTACTGCCTACTGGATAAGATAATATTTCTGTATTTAAATATTTAATGTTGAAACTGCATGGTCAGATCATTATGTAACACTAAAGACATAATTGCGTGTTGTGATGGTCGTCTTATTGTAAGATGTCGTACATAAGATGGTTGCTGGTAAAAATATATAAAACTTTATTTATTGTGTATAGAAATCTGCAGCTGCATGTAATTATTTAAGAAAATTAGTATAACCACATGGAAGTCATGTTGCTTTTAAAAAGGATCAGCTTTGTGTTATGCATGGTAAAAGAACAGAAAGGAAGGACTAGACTAATCCCCCTACACAGCTGTACCTGCCTAATTGTTCTACCTACCCTAAGCGGTAGGAAACAATTAGTTGAAGTGTAAGCACAGAGACAAAGTTTAGACAGTACAAACAGAGAAGGAAAGTTGCCAAATATGTGTCAGAACCAAGAGGACAAGGCAGTACAAAATTGCTAGGTAAACTGATAGTCAAAGATACCAAAAGGAGCAAGACAAATACAATACTATAGCAAACAAAGACTACTGCTCCACAAAGTTATGTAAGAAACTATAGCCTTGGCCCAGAAGGTGATTGGATCAGTTTGGATAAGTTCTCTAACACCAGGCAGGGCAGCAATGAGTGTGGGGAGCAATTCTGTCAATCACAGCAGGTTGACTGTGAGCCAGAGCAGAGATGGGTGTGAGGGAAATCCATCAAGGCTGTCAGGAAAATTAATACACCAGTGTTCAGACTAGTAAAAGACAGAACGAAACAAACTGACATATCAGCGCATCCTCACCTGTTCTTTATGCACACATGATAACGCAGGCATAGATGTAACATTTACAGTGCAAAGTTAAAATAGGTGTTTTAGATAGATTTTTTTTTTTTCCCCCTGAACTCATTGATAAATCTGCCCTCATGTGACCAGGATTCTCCTGCCCTCACTACATCTTATATACAAGTACATCTTCATTCCTTCTACAGGTCAAACAGTATACACTCTTTCTTTTGCCAACAAACAAGTGTAAAATTTTACCATCTACTAGTCTCCAGAGGGGTTTCTCCTCCATTTATACACAAATAAACAGTCTTTATATGTCAGTCTGCAGCCCTTGTGCTTCCCCCCATATTTAGAGCTGGTGTGACCTGCCCACCCTGATAGGTGAAGAGAAAGAGTTCACCTTGTGGGCTAAAGTAGTGGTCCAAAACTCGAACAGTTTAAATACCTCCATACACATAAGATAGCTGTTGGCTGAGCAATCCATTGCCCAAAATCTATCTTTGCTGACTTCCACCTACAAATGATATTACGTTAACTCCTTTAATCCACCATTAAACATCAATAACATGTATACATTTCTAGATGTGAAGTTACCTTGTCTTGACCAAAGATAAAATCATTTTCGTTTCTAAAGATATACATGATAAAAATCTATCATGCCTGGAGCCGCCACTAGGGGAGGCTGAGGAGCTTACAAATGAATGAGAGTGATGTCACCTGCTCTACACAGAACTTCTTCCATCCCTTTTTTATATCTTGTGTAGAACCCAAACAGTGGATCCACCCAACCTGATGACAGCCCATAAATATAACGTACTGAACAAGCCCTTTTATTTCTAAACCTTACAAAAATAGAATTATTTTGTAATTCCGTAGGGTTTTCTGATGGCCACGCCCCACGTTTTTTGTCGCATGCAAGCAGGGGCCGATGCAACACAATACAACCGCGTGCGCCAAAATCCCGGGGCAAGTGGAAATTTTATGAATACTTATTTTTAATGTGATGGTCAGGAGAGTCATGTGAGATGGGAAGATTTCTATATGGAATAACACATGTAGGTAATTGCCTCCCGGTGCTGTTACATTCCATGTTGTTCTTTCCTATTATCATCTTTTGTTCCCGTTTCTTATTATATACATCGTCATAATATTTGTACTGCCAAGGGAGCTGTAACTGGGTTGTTGAAAAATTAAAAGAAGTTTTGAACTGACCTCGTTATGTTCCATAGGACAAGTGTGACACGTTCAGGGATGAGACTGGGGTTGTTCTGTCTAGTTGCATTTCTTTCAATACTTCTAATCAAATAACCGGCAAGCATCTTGTAGGAATAAAGTAGAATTTTTACATATATAAATAAGCTGTTGCTTTGTAGTTTTACTACAGACAAAAACCTATTCACGTTGTTTGAAGAACTATGAATCTAAGCTAATGAACACTTCCATAGTACTCAACAACCTCCGACAATACCTTAGAGAAGCAAAGAAGCAACAGGGCATACACTTAATCTATCACTTCATTGCTTAGGGGAAATGGGGCACCTTAGTCTAGTGATTGGTAGGGGTCCCAGATACTGTTCAAAAAGTTTTGTATAATTTACTAGGCTTAGGTGTATGGTGAGTGGTCTTGCTTAGTGATTATGCACAGACATCCCAAAAAATGGGGCTCACAGTGTCTGTCTGGGGAAAGGGGCATCAGTGCATAAATATGTGTGCATGAGTATATAAATGTGTGAGGATACAAATGTATATTATGTATATTACATAATATATGTAAATATACATATTTGTATATTTTTAAGTGGGAAGGGGTCCAAATTCAGAAGTCTGCTCTGGGACCCTTCCTCTCCTAGTTACGCCCCCTGTTCATGGACCTGGGGACATGGGAATTGATGTCCTGGGGTCCAAGAAGGCCATTCATGTACCAAATCGGGCCCATTCTCTCCAGCCTTTATAACTTCTAGCCTGGCACAGGAACAAAAAATGGAATCTCCAGAGCAACCAATGAGCCGGAGAAAGGTAAGTATTCTTTCCTTTTTTCTTTATTTTGCTACCACTGCCCCAGAGGTTTTGGAAAACCTTAGCATCTACGATTACCTCTTAGGCTGTGCAGGGATCTTCCTTCTAATTTTGGTCACTAAATCTTTTTAGCCATTTGAGGCTCCTTCAGGGAATCTAGTTTGTACCAATGTCCCCAAAATGTAGGTCCAGGTTGGATTCTTGATCATGTAGTTCAGAAGTAGGTGTGAAGAGACGAAGATGAGTCTGAATGTTAAGGAGGCTGGGAGAAGCACAATGGGCTGAAGGTAAAGGGTTGTTGAGATACTGAAATGACTGAATTCAGAGGGACAGAGCCATATACAGAGACTGCTGGATAAGAACAGCAAAAAAAATCAGCTGAAGACACATAGTATAGAGGCAACCTAGAAATAACAACCCCAAAAAATGAGATAAGTGGCAGGTCTTAATAAGAGGAGTCAGTAAAACTGGTAGGGATCCAAGTGGAAGAAGTCGTGGAATGGAGCTAGACAAGTGATCGAGTTAGTACCAGTCCCGAGGGGCAAATCATCAAGTATTTGAAGTAAACAGAGACATCAAGTTTAGAAACAACAAGTACAGTTTCCACTGAATAACTATACGTGAATGTCTCCCATTTCTTTCTTCCCCTTAAAGGGAAATGCCCTGAGTACACCACCATGTTATAGTCTTATTACAAGTCTTATTAGTCTTATTTGTAATTCTGCAGCACGCTCACAGATGCCATCATTGTCATGTTTATCTATACTAGACCGATATGTAAAAGACATTTGATAGTCTATGATCTCAAAACTTAAACAAAGCTCAAAATTGTTCAGTAATTAAAAAAAAAATGTTCCTTAAAAAGACAGCAGAACATGACGACCAGATGATGTCCCTTAGGTTCCTCATTCACATTAAAGGAAAGTCAACTCCATCTGACAAATTCTGTGGGACTGGCTGTCTAAGGGCTTCCTCATTCTTCCATGAGAAGATAAGTTCATCTGTTATATGGAAGCAGGGGTGCACCATCCATGAGGTGAGTATCTTGCCTCAGGCACCAACAACTGCAGCAAGATGGGGGGGGGGGAAGCATCAGGGGCACAGTCACCTGCTATAAAGCAGGACCTGACACCTAAAATTAGTATCTTTTCATACCCAATATCAGAATTAGTGTGAGATACAGGGGCAGATTTACTTACCCGGTCCATCTGCGATCCAGCTCCGCGTTCTCTGCGCTGGATTCGGGTCCGACTGGGATTCACTAAGGCAGTTCCTCCGACATCCACCAGGTGTTGCTGCTGCGCTGAAGAGCATCGGAACGCACGGGTTTTTTTACGGCCACGCCCCCCGATTTCCGTTGTGTGCATGCCGGCGCCAATGCGCCACAATCCGATCGCGTGCGGCGAAATCCCGGGGCAATACAGGGAAAATCGTTGCAAAACGGAAAAATTCGGGTCACCCGTCGCAAATACGCGAATCGGGCCCTTAGTAAATGACCCCCACTGAATGGAGAACCTATTTACTAAAATAAATAACCTACTGGTTGTGATGGAGGGGGCGCCATTCTATAGCTCTCCACCAAAAGCTTGGATTCATCCCTGTATGGAGCCTACAGGATGTTGTTTATACTAAACATTCTAATGGTAAAAGGTAAAGGGCATCTACCACCAGGATGAAGGACTGCAGGCAAATGAGCCTGAGGGGCTCCAGGCTAAATAGGTATTAATGGAGCCTGGAGCCCCTCAGACTCATTTGCCTACAGTCCTTCATCCTGGTGGTAGATGCCCTTTAAAGGAATTTACCATCAAAATCAAGCAGGATAAACCAAGGACGCTTCCTCAGCGTATGCCAATATATAATAAATAACCCCCAGTGTCTGCGTCACATGGAAATGTACCTCTACCTAACCCACCAACATCCTTACACCTGGGAGTGTTTTATTTATTGTGGTCTTTGTTGTATATCTTTTTACCTGAACTAATAAAAGTGAACTTTTAATATTCCACAACGCACCCACCACCTTCATACTGGAGGTTTTTCCCTTTTATAGGATAATAAAGACCTATTCATAAGCAGAAAGTTTGGGTATAAAACTCTGTCTTCATTGTATTTTAATTGAAAATCAGCGATGTGGTGCAGACTAGACTGATAAAATGACAAAAAAACAACAACCTCTTACTCAAATATATTACAAGTATCAAACATATTAATATTGGGACTCTCCACTTCCAGTGAGTCTCCTAAATATTTTTTTTAGCTAATTAAAGCAAGTGAAACAAAAATGTAATTTTCACCCTTGGATAATCCTGTCTCTGTTTGCATTTATTTTGTTTATAGATTTGTAACAATATGATGAGGTTTTTTCCTTGCAATTTATTCTTGGTGTTGGTTTATTGTACAATATATTGGTATATAAAATTGTACTTGTAAATAAAAATTGAGAAAATATTTCAAATTTGAATCTTAGTTAATAATATAATAATATACTACAAATTAGTTTTTTTTTAAAGGGAATCTGTCAGCAGAAGCAAAAGCTACAGACAGTGTTAGGCATCAGTCCTCAAGATATATTTTTGTGTGTGCTATTTATAGCGCCTGGACTGTGGGAAAAAATGCTGTTATATAGTACAAGCAATGTAGCGGAGTTCTCTTCACTGAACACAGTACGGACCTTCTGCTCTGAGTAACTGCTGCTGTATGCAGACAGAAGGCTGCTACAGCAGTGACTCAGAGAGGCAGTTATGTGAATTATCTCACTCCAGTGAACAATAGTGCTCTATGTCCAGCTACAATCCCCGAGTATAAATTTATTTAATTGTACTAACATTATTTATTAAATTTTTGGCTAAAAACTTGGCATTTTCAGGAACACCCCACCGGCCCATTCCCCGCTGACTAATGGTCATTGGTATAAGGGCAGTGAAAATACTACAAGGAAACCTACCATCAGGAATCTAACTATTAGAGCTGATCCGATGGTAGGTTCCTACTTACATCCTTAACTATCTTTCCCTAAGTTTATAACACTTCCAAGCACGATGTAAATTTTATCTAACTAATATGCACATCTTCAGCATGGGCTACTGGTAGTAGCTTCTCCAGGCTGTGAGAAATAAGGCTACTCCATACCCCAGCATCCTTTGCTGTCCCACTTCTTTCTGCAACTGTGCGCTATTGATATTCAGATTGTGTTTGCTACTTCAAGCTCTTCGCATGCACAGTAGCTCTTTCTCAGCGCCTGCGGCAGGTTGCATGCACATATTGTGGCAGCTGCTGACACTGAATACCTAACTGTGCATATGCAGAGCTGGAATAAGCAAGCACAATCTGTATACAGGGCTGCAAGTGCCATGAGGCCTGATGAAGTTCCTGCCTCAGGCGGCAGATCAGGGACCTCTGTTGGGGGCAGCATATTACCGCCGGTTGTATGGACTTGCCAAAAGCTTTAAGGCGCCGATTCAATTGACAGGCAGAGTGTATACTGTCAACTGGGGAGGGCCATGTATGCTGTTTACTGGAAGGGGGCATGGCTTTGTATACAACCTACCAGGGGTGAAGTGGTGAGCCTTTGCCTCCACAGCCAATAAAGTACAGTACTTGGCTTCTTCAAACAGTGTCATAGAAAGGAGCAGCAGTGCACATTTCCAAACTACTGCTCCAGTCATTTGGTACACAACGGACTCCCGTTATCTTGATCTATGGGAGTCCCACCAATTGGGCCCCCATGACCAGTGTGTGATCTCCTGTCCTGTGGAAAGCAGTAAACTTTTATTAAATGGACAACCAAAATTACTTTAAGGGGTTAAGACAAAAAAATTAAATTCCAATATATTATGAAAAGAATTGGCATCTGTGATGAAAATGTCCGACATCACTATTGAGTTTGCCAAAGGGTAACAATTCCTTCTCAATTATCATGTAACCACCTGTTTCCAGCAGAATTTTTGGATAACACGCTCCACAACATGCCGGTATTTCACATTTTGCAAGAAGCTTTATCTTCCATAACACAAATACCATCATTATGTCTACATTAGGTTACGGTGACATATATCCTCCACTTATCTGGAGCAGATATTTCATGAATATGAAGGTCATAACATTGAGTGATGGCGCCATTAACATGGTGAATCATCATGTGACATTCTGCGATGGGCTTTACATTTATCTGTTGATGACAACATGAGATTTTGTCAAATGACCATTTATATTTCATCCAGGACATAAATGGACGTGAAAATGAGGGGAATGACGACTGCATTTCTCTTCTTGGACAAATGCGCAGTATAAATAAAATTATACATTGTTCTTCTTACATCTCTGATATGGAATCATAGAAACGATACATTGTAAATGGGAAAATAACACAGGAAAAAATTATTCTATTATAGTTTTTACTGTATTTATTGTTTGATGAAGATTAAAGGAAACCTACCATTTAATAGGTAGATCCGGTGGCAGGTTCCTCTAATAGATGCCATTGGAGCCCTTTTTAGGGCAAATTCTTCACTGGCCCATGAGTTTGTAAATCTTTTATTGCCCTAATATGCACATTTTTTAAAGGGGCTATTGGGGCGTGGAGTAGGCGGAGCTGAAGCTTCATGGCGCAGATACTCCACACCCCACTAGCCTCTTTCGATCCTCCTACCCAGAGATGTTCAGCTTTCAGCTCCTGGTAGCTGCATGCACTCGTCCGCCCTCTGCATGCTATGTATACAGAGCCAGCAGCTGCGTGTACTCGGCTCCAAAGTCGGAGCTACTGCGCATGCTCAGGCTTCAGAAACCAGCATGTGCAGCCGCCAGCTGATCACGGACAAAGGAGCTGCACGCAGAAAATATAGTAGGAGGATTGAAAGAGATTACTAGGGCGTAGAGTAACCGTGCCTTGTAGCCTCAGCTCTGGCTACTCCAAGCCCCAGTAGCCTTTCACACTTATTTGCATATTTGGGCAATAAAAGATTTCAAAACTTATCGGTCAATGTCATTTATAAGAGGAACCTGCCACCGATCTACCTTAATAGGTAGATCTGAGATGGTAGGTTTCCTTTAAATGGGTTGTACGGGAAGAAGCTGTGCCTGGGGAGCTTCCGGCCACCTGAGGTTGACGGCCTTGTCCTCTCATCCCTATCCCTCAGCACTTTATCAGGCATTGGGATATGGTGACGGATGGGTGTGGCCAGTCACCTCACCTGGCCAGAAGATACCCGTGCACAGCTTCCATGCGCCTGTAAACCATGGCACAGAACATTGGGAGCAACGGAGGTGGTGAGTATGCATTTATTATTTTTAAAAGCCCACCCCAGCCTGACCCCTGATTTTTTTGCAACTCTTAGACAACCGCTTTAATGAAATATCCTGAATAAGAGAGAAAATGCGGTGAAGGTGAGGTATCCATTATTATTCATGTTGTCAGCATTTTATTTAACCTTTCGGAGGTTTTCCTCCGTCACGGCATTCACCATATAAGGTAATTATTTTTATAGTTTCAAAGGATGCGGAAATACCTAACATGATTAAAACTTCTTGAAACCTATTTGATTAACTGAGACAAGAAAACTCTCATCTAAGACAAATCAATCCCATCTGAGACACATATGTCTCAACGAAAATGTCTCAAAAAGTAGTAGAGGAAACCAAAGTGGTAATAAATGCCTCCTTAGTACTTTTTATTGTTTAAATTTAATTTTTTTTTACTTGTTTAGGTCCCCTAAGGTACATAAACTCTAGAGGTCTATCACTCATAAAAACCACCCTGCAAAATAATTGTGCAATGCTAATGTACTGCATTAGGCAACATATTACAGTGCTTATTAATTGATTTCCATATGAGCATCTCGGAGATCCCAGCTGTCACAGCAATTGACTGTCCCCAATGACATCATTGAGCGGGGTCGTTAATCTGGACTAACATTGCAGCACCCATGAGCCACCGCCACTGCCATGGTTCATCCCACAATCGGTAGAAGCAACAGTGATCACAGATGTCAGTGGCAGGTGTCTTCTGTTTAAAACAGCAGACACCTGCCCAAGATCCCTCTCTATACAGGTTAAAAACTTTAAAAGATCAATCCGTGCCGGCTGTAGCAGGTAAGTGTTGTAGACCATTACTTTACTGTACAACAATTCTATAATGTATTTATGAATCAACTGTGCTTATAAAAAGTAAATTCCCTAGAAGTCAGGTTTTCTATACATTTTTCAATTTTCTATAACCATGGTGAATGGTCTTCAATTATCTTGTGCACCTTGCACTGCTCGGGAAGTGAGCACCATCTTTATTTTGTTTCCCCTTTAAAATACAGCGTGTGACACAATTCTGTAGAGTCTCTGTTTTAAATCGGTCATAAACTCTGACAAAGCAGTGACTGCCCCTTTAAGTGCAGATTTTTTCTGTTTTGTCGGACTTAGTGAAGCCCCGACACAAAAATGACACATACACTTTATAGATCTGGCCCAATATTTTCTCAGACCAGATGTTCGCTATAAATTCTAAACATTGCATCGTAGAAAAAACATTCAAGTCCTACAGCAATAATAATAAAGCAAAAAGAAAGTTAAAACTTGACTAGTGAGACGATACTGTGTAGTGGGGACTTGACCTCCTAGGAACTCCCTCTCTCCAGAAAGATCCTGGTGAGAACGTACAATGATGGTCTGAATTTGCCCTCCTTCTTTCAACTGTATTGGTGGCCTCAGGTGGCCGATACAATTGAAAAAAGTGGAAGAACAGGTAGGAATAGGTTACTGCTTAAAATGCCATGCTGGCACTTCACAGTGAGTAAGTGTATTTTGGGTGTAGTTTGGGCACTGTCCCTAAATGGTTCCCCATCACCGCCCTAGTTGTTTTTTAAAATTGCAATAAAATCCTCTCTATAGCCAATATAATTACGATGTCCACATTGTAGCCAACATAGCAACAGGGTCCCCCACAGTATTTTATGTAGTCACCGTCCCCACAGTAGCCAATATATTAACAAGGGCCCCACTGTAGCCAATTTAACTGGCAATGTACTGGCAATGCAATAGGGCTCTCTAACACATCCTGCCTCATCAGTGCTTGAATGATCAAGTCAAGGTGGTCTGTCTACAGATGTCTCTACCTCTAACTTAGTTTGAATTTGGGTAAATATTCCATTCCATATTCCAATATTTAAATTTTCCATTAAACCAATTTGCTGTGATTTCACAACAAGTTACACATTGTAACACAACTACTGGATAGCCTCCTACCATGTGCCATTTTTAACACTAGGAACTTTTTAAGCACTAGCTCCACATTTAATGCCCCTTTAAACTCCACTCATTTGCAGAAAGTGCAAGTTTTGTTTTGGTCACCTGAGCTTTTTATCACTTGATTAATTACTTAAAGGAAACCTACCACCACAAATCTACCTATAAAGGTAGATCGGGTGGTAGGTGAATCAAAGGGACGTGAGGAGCGCCTGCGTGGTCACTGCTCCGAAGCCGGGGCTGCGCAGGCGCGGGTCTGCTGTTCTGCGCATGCGCAGACGGCAGGATCGGCGCACAAGGGCGCGCAGCTACGAGCAGCTGCGCGCCGAACATGGTGAGTAGGAGGGATAAAGTGGCTACCGGGGCGTGGAGTAGCCGCCTCGTGTAACCTCAGATGCGGCTACTCCACGCCCAAGTAGCCGCATAACAAAATTAACATATTAGGGTAATAAAAGTTTACAAAAAAGTGCGGGGACGTGAGGATTAGCCCTTAAAAGGGCTATCCTCACGTACCATTGATTCACCTACCACCCGATCTACCTTTACAGGTAGATTTGTGGTGGTAGGTGCCCTTTAAGTGTAATATATCCACTTATCTGTCTGTATTAGGGTTTAGAGGTCTAACAGATTCTGATCAAGGTCAGTGGCTCAGACGTAAGTTAGGAGGGGTGGTCAGCAGATCAGATGTTGCTACATTGATGGAAAAGAAAGTGTCACTTTTAAGCTACGTATCGGCCCAAGCATGAATAGCTTTTAGCTTTGGTGGGCTTAGTCAACGCATTTACGAGTAACTGAACAAAAATGGATTTTACTACAGAACCTCCTTTTAAGTCGTTTCATAAATTGTAGACAAAAAAGAAACAATGACTAAGAATGAGGCTTGAAATCAATTGATGGACCCTAAGTGAAGCTCCTCCTTGAAACCGCTATAAAGATGTTATTAGGAAATTCCATTATCTTCAATTTCTTCATATAATGATATTCTCAGAACAGTTTAAAAGTATCAGAAATATAAATTCTTTCTAACTTTTTTCCGAAACTTTTTATCAATAATGGAAAGAGATTCACTTTCATTCCAATCCTCTTGCTATTAAGAGCGCACGTAATTGTATGAATAATGACGATATTGAACAGCAATACAGAGGTGAGTCACGAGGCAATCAGACTTTATATTGGATGTGTTTTACTAGGAGAAACATGAAGAAAAGCTGAACAGAAGCCTATAATATTGTTCTCTTGGAAAGCTAAGAGCAGCTTTACTATGAATACTTGTATTAGATTGCCTGGTTACAAATCGGGTATATACACGTATGTAGTGGGCAATATATTTCTTCCAGTTGTTTTAACACCTTAAAGGAAACCTACCATTTGATTTGATGCAGTATGAAGCAAACATACCTTGATTGTCTGAAACTAGCCTAAGGGTTTTATACAGTTTGTAGTGTAATGATAATCTTTGTTCAAAACCAGGGACGAAGGGCAATAAAAGGAAGGATTGATTAAGAGAGGGGCAGAGTCCCAGAAGCTTTGGTGTGACTAGGGTGTAGCTAGTGCCCCTTCTGATAATGTTTATTAAGACAGACACAGAGGGGCAGATTTACTTACCCTGTCCAGTCGCAATCCAGCGGCGGGTTCTCTGGCGCTGATTCGGGTCCGGCCGGGATTCACTAAGGTCCGTGTGCCGATATCCACTAGGTGTCGCTGCTGCGCCGAGGTCCGCTGGAGTTCAAGTTCGTGTCAAGCAACACTTTTTAAAAAAAATACTGTGTTTTTTCCAAATCCGTCAGGTTTTCCAAAGGCCACGCCCCCCGATTTCCGTTGCATGCAACCCGGCAGTCTTCACACATATTGGGGCAGATTTACTTACCCGGTCCATTCGCGATCCAGCAGCGCGTTCTCTGCAGTGGATTCGGGTCTTCCAGCGATTCACTAAGGAAGTTCCTCCGACGTCCACCAGGTGTTGCTGCTGCGCTGAAGTCTGCCGGAGTTCACAATCCATTGCCAGGTGAAGGTAAATGCGTGTCCAGTAACACTTTTTCTTTTTAAATGTGTCGGTTTTTCCGAATCCGTTGGGTTTTCGTTCTGCCACCCCCCCCATTTCCGTCGCGTGCATGCCGGCGCCGATGCGCCACAACCCGATCGCGCGCGCCAAAAACCAGGGGCAATTCAGGGAAAATCGTTGCAAATCGGAAATATTCGGACAAATCGCTGTAAAAACGCGATTCAGGCCCTTAGTAACTGACCCCCATTGTTCTTCAGATACTATTGTGAAGAACACCTTTCTGCACTCATGTCTTCTGATAAGTTAGCAGATGTATGGAAACATCTGCAATTTGTTCTTCACTGTGTTCACTGTGTTCTTCACTTTAATGATCCTTAATGATCCTTAAATGATCCTGTGTTCACTGTGTTCTTCACTTAAATGTCTTCTGATAAGTTAGCAGATGTATGGAAACATCTGCAATGTGTTCTTCTCTGAATAACACATTGCAGAGGTTTCCATACATCTGCTAACTTATCAGAAGACATGAGTGCAAAAAGGTGTTCTTCACAATAGTATGTGAAGAACAATATGTGTGAAGAACACATTGCAGATGTTTTTGAAGTTCCACGAATATTCCATTGAATTAAAAAAATGAAAAAACAGGACTGACTTCCTTATCTCTCAATGAAATGATACATTTTATTGGTACCCTTGAAAAATGCTGGAGTCTCCCATTGACTTCAATGGGGTTTGTTATTCGAAACGAGCACTTGAGCAGCGGAAAAAGTTCGACTTGAGTAACGAGTACTCGAGCATTTTAGTGCTCGCTCATCTCTACTTATTATCTTGGCACAATGTTCTCCATGGAAGCTAATAGAGAATGTATTGAGGCTTAAAGGGGGTTGAGACCTGAATGTGACCTCACTCTGGCTCTCAGTTCCCATGTGCTCCAGTACTTCTTGTTTTCGGGCCAGTAGTTCATACAATGGGGCTCATTTACTAAGGGTCCGTGGAGCGCATTTTCGGCGGGTTTCCTGACGATTTCCGTTTTGCGTCGAATTGCCCCGGGATTTTGGCACACGCAATCGGATTTTGGCACATCGGCACCGGCTTGCACGCGACAGTAATCAGGGGGCGTGGCCGTCGGACAACGCACAAGATTTAACATTTAGAAATGTGTCGCAAGACATGCACTTACATGCACCCGGAAGAAGCAGAAGGCGCAGAAGCAACAGCAGCAGGAACTCGGGCGCACAACCTTAGTGAATCGCGGCAGACCCGAATCCTCGTCGGACATTGCACCGCGGGATCGCGACAGGTAAGTAAATCTGCCCGAATGTTTTACCTCCATGAACACAGGAACTGGAGGTGACAGCCCATGGCCAAGAAGAACTTCCGGGCAAGCTGAAGAATAGAGAGCCCTAATGAGGTAAGTATGTGTACCCCTGCTGGTTTTCCATATTACTTGAATATTTTAACACTATAACACTAAGGTATATTACATACATCTAAATCATGGATAGTGAACCTACAATTAGAATTAACCTGATAAAAAAAGTTAAACATAAAAATGTATGTATAGGAATATAAGGGAAATCTGAATTATATGGCCCACATTTACTAAAAACAGTGCAAACTGTACTAGATGCAGTTCTCCTGTGTAGTGTACAGAGGGCGCTAGGATTTCTGGAGCACGTTCTTCATGAATCTGGCGTCTTCTCCGGCAGAGGGCACCAACTTTTTTACTGTGAAGCTTTAACCATAGGACGTGTGACACATTTCTGTCAGATTTTGCATGATAAATATGGCGCACGGTCTGGCTGAGCACCAGAACGCCCCCTTCAGTGAATTCACCAAAATACACATGCAAGCAGTTTGCACTGAAAAGAAAACTGGTGCAAGCACCTTAGTAAATGTGGGCCTATACATGGTGTAAATCCTTTATACAGAAATTACAACTCTTTACTCTCTTTTTTTCCTAACACACACCAAATAAATGACTACCTACCTACCTGCTACCCTCCAGATCAGCGGACGCACCCATAACTCCCAAAGTGTGTAACTTTATCTTACCGCTCCACTTTATTCTCATATTTTTATGCCAAGTTTTATAGTTGGACAGGAAAATCTATATCATGTACCCGGTCCTGCAAAACATGTCTTGGAAACTGACTTTAGATTGTGCAATTGGATACAAATTTTAGAAGCTGTAGAGGGGAAGCAATGATGGTGGTAGAGGCTTGGGGCTCAGCGATTGGTCTGCCTTGGTTTAAAATGCTTCGGACCAAGTTATCATCTTCTTAAAACTACAAAAGTTTCTGTTACTTCCAGAACCATTTTTTTCCAATGGTTACATGACCCATGTCTGCCCTCTATTTAAAATATATTGGAAAACCTTCCCTGATGGAAAATGTAACTGAAAGTAACAGCATCTCAAACATGAGAAATTGTAATTGTTTCATGTTTTTCATTTCAGTAAATACAAGTTACAAGGATAAAGCAGAAATGTAAGAATTCTATTAGGCTTGTATAACTGGATAGATGGATGGAAGTTGTTTTGCCTTAAAGTGGTTTGTTTCTCTACATCTAGAGGAGAGGAGGTTCTACAATCATCAGAGACAGGGGCCATCCTCTACACCTAGAGGAGAGGCAGTTTTACTATCACCAGAGACAGGGGCCATCCTCTACACTTAAAGAAAAGGAGGTTCTACTATCACTATAGACAGGCTGTATCATCTGCATCTAGAGGAAAGGCAGTTCTGCCATCACCATAGACAGGGGGCATCCTCTACACCTAGAGGAGAGGAGGTTCTACAATCATCAGAGACAGGGGGCATCCTCTACACCTAGAGGAGAGGCAGTTCTACTATCACCATAGACAGGGGGCATCCTCTACACCTAGAGGAGAGGAGGTTCTACCATCACCATAGACAGGGGGCATCCTCTACACCTAGAGGAGAGTCGGTTCTACCATCACCATAGAGAGGAGGCATCCTCTACACCTAGAGGAGAGGAGGTTCTACCATCACCATAGACAGGGGACATCCTCTACACCTAGAGGAGAGGAGGTTCTACCATCACCATAGACAGGGGGCATCCTCTACACCTAGAGGAGAAGAGGTTCTACCATCAGCATAGACAGGGGACATCCTCTACACCTAGAGGAGAGGAGGTTCTACCATCACCATAGACAGGGGGAATCTTCTACACCTAGAGGAGAGGAGGTTCTACCATCACCATAGACAGGGGGCACCTTCTACCCCTAGAGGAGAGGTGATTCTACCATCACCATAGAGAGGGGGCATCTTCTACCTTCCAGAGGAGAGGAAGTTCAACCACCACCATAGACAGGGGACATCCTCTACACCTAGAGAAGAGGCGGTTCTACCATCGCCATAGACAGGGCCATCCTCTACACCTAGAGCAGAGTTCCCCAACCACCGGTCCGCGGCCCAAGACCGGGCCTTGGAACACCTGGTACTGGGCCGCGTCTGACCCCTGTAAAACAAAACAAAAAAACACCAAATAATGCACTGCTCTATTGACGACAAGCGTCATGATGTCATAACATCATGCTATTAGTGAAGGGAAGGAAGAGAAGACTGTTGCAGGGGAATGAGGAAGGTAAGTGTTTTTGTTTTTGACAGAGTTCGGCTGGGAAAGGGGACATTGGAAGCATATGGTGAGGGAAGCAAAGGAAAGGAGACATGGAGGGAAGACATAATGCAGTAAAGGGGACATGGGAGGGGAGCATGCTACAGGAAAAAGGACAATACAAGTTGGGGTGCTTCTTCAGGAAATGGAACAATGTAAGCTAAGCACACAGGGAATTATGGTGGAGCATTCAAATATACATTTTTAGCTATGAAACTATGACACCAGACCGCAACCCCCCACCGAACTGGTCCCTGAAGAAAATGTATGTTTACAGCTGGTCCCTGGGCAGTTAAAGGTTGGGGATCACTGACCTAGAGGAGAGGAGGTTCTATCATCACGATAGACAGGGGGCATCCTCTACACATAGAGGAGAGGAGGTTCTATCATCACCATAGACAGGGGCATCCTCTACACCTAGAGGAGAGGCAGTTCTGCCATCACCATAGACAGGGGGCATCCTCTACACATAGAGGAGAGGAGGTTCTATCATCACCATAGACAGGGACATCCTCTACACCTAGAGGAGAGGCAGTTCTCTCATCACCATAGACAGGAAGCATCCTCTACACCTAGAGGAGAGGAGGTTCTACAATCACCATAGACAGGGGGCATCCTCTAGACCCAGAGGAGAGGCTGTTCTACCATCACCATAGACAGGGGGCATCCTCTAGACCTAGAGGAGAGGCGGTTCTACCATCACCATAGACAGGGCCATCCTCTACACCTAGAGGAGAGGCAGTTCTCTCATCACCATAGACAGGGGACATCCTCTACACCTAGAGGAGAGGAGGCTCTACCATCACCATAGACAGGGGGCATCCTCTACACCTAGAGGAGAGGAGGTTCTACCATCACCATAGACAGGGGGCATCCTCCACACCTAGAGGAGAGGCGGTTCTACCATCACCATAGACAGGGGACATCCTCTACACCTAGAGGAGAGGAGGTTCTACCATCACCATAGACAGGGGACATCCTCTACACCTAGAGGAGAGGTGGTTCTACCATCACCATAGACAGGGGGCATACTCTACACCAGTGGAGAGGCGATTCTACCATCACCATAGACAGGGGACATCCTCTACACCTAGAGGAGAGGCGGTTCTATCATCACCATAGACAGGGGGCATCCTCTACACCTAGAGGAGAGGCAGTTCTACCATCACCATAGACATGGGGCATCCTCTACACCTAGAGGAGAGGCGATTCTACCATCACCATAGACATGGGGCATCCTCTACACCAGTGGAGAGGCAGTTCTACCATCATAGACAGGAATTCTTTACTTTAACAGCAGTGAGACTCTCAGCTGCAAGATGTTGTTATGGGGGATACTTTGTACTTGTCCAATAAAGTCCTGGATGTCTTTCTTGAGAATAAAAATATAATGGGTTATGGGGAAAAACATCTGTTTAATCCTAATTTATAGACTGGACTTAATGAACCTGTGTTTTTTCAACCATATCTACTATGATGCTATGATAGCAGTGCGGTGCAGAGAAGAGGGTGGTAGAAAAGCTCAATGAAGAGAGGAGAAAGCTCTTCAGGGTGTAAGGCCACCCACGTGTGTCACTATTCACTGTCCTGTCACAACTGACAAAACACTGTATGGTAACAGAGATCTCCAGGGACAGTACCTAACACTGTCTGCAGCTTTGCCTGTTTCCCTTTAATACAATTTCGACCTTCGAGATCTACTGCATGATACGATTCGGAAATGTAAACATCCAACAATAATCTGGATTTTACACACTTTTACTTAAAGATAACTTCAACCTCTCGCCGACTTCTGTGTATTTACAATACAAGATGCATAGTCACACAATATACATTATATTCACAAAGCCTACACATACTGTCAAGTCCTTGGGACTATTCCTGTGATCTATATTGATAAACGAACCCAGTAACAGTTTTTTGTATTTTCATTTTTTTTTTTAAATTTAATTGTATTTTTTCTCGCTTTTGACTTTTTATATTAGAAAAAGTAGGAAGTGGGAAAGAAATTGGAGAGCGTGCAAGTCGCCATTAATCACTGTACTAGAAGAGGCGGCTGCAATTTATTGATAAAATGTGCGATTCATATATTTCATAATGCAGACGTGAAAAAAAAAGCATCCAAGTAGCATACAGCTTCCCCGGCCTGTATATCTCAATACCTGATCCGCCGCTGTATTATTAGGAGCAGTATTTACACAGGACTGGGGTTTTGATTGCAGATTTTGTGATATGTCTTAAGTGCCGTAGGACTGCGGGTTCTCGACTGATTCTAGGACACGTTGACGGGATACTTTATGATTTATGCTGCTTTCTGAAAACTTTACCTTGGAAGAAACACAAATAAACCAAAAAAAAACCTTGCAGTATTCGCAAATAAGCACGAGAGTTATAGCCAACCCAGACCCCATGGACAGGTTTCACATAGGGTAATTTAGATTGTTTTTAAGATACTGGCTGGGAGGCTCGGTAGCAATATGCACATTCGTAATACAATTTATTCTGTGGCCATGCTACTATATTTCTTTAAAGTAAATTGAGTATTGATTGTAGTAGACCTTTAGAACTTCAGGATATGTTCTTGGGGTTTTGTACATTGGTTTACTACCAGGAAGCTATAATGAAGGTAATGCAAAACTAAAAACTAATGATGGCAGCAAAATAACAAATCACTAATGTTACAAAAATAAGTAATAAAAGTTGGAAGGTGAAAATATGTTTTTTTTTTCATTGACCTTCATTTCTTAAAGTCAGACATCTATTTTATACCAAAATCTAATATTTATTAAAAGATAATTTTGGCCAAGGTGAGGTCACACAGTCAAAGGTTGTGGTGTAGTGCCACCTGTACCACAAGACATAAAGTCTATTGCTATAATCTAACTGTATTTGTTCCTCTTTGTGACCCTTCCCTCCTGTTCCGATCTCTGGGGCCTCAAACTATTGCATGACTTGTGCCACATATAGTAGTACCATAATGTACGTTATAAAGTATTGTCCATATACAAGTTCTAGGTCAGAAGATACTTTATATACTCAAGATAAGCCGACCCAAGAATAAGCAGAGTTTGGGTTTTCAGCACATTTTTTGTGCTGTAAAACTAGGCTTATACTCAAGTATATATGGTAAGTAAGGAAGGACACATTTGCCTGATTTTTCATGGATGGTGGGACAAAAAAAAAATCACAACCAGAATACTGGTGCAGGTTAGAGCTGAAATCTAATGCAGGCCCCTGGATAAATCCAGCATATTGTGCACCTGTGCTGGAAATATTAAGACTGAAGCACAATGTGCCAGTCTTTTTTAATCCCCCCCCCCCCAGAGTTGTATCCAGCCATGATGTTCATAGTCAGCCATCTCTTATATTAAGCTGACGTTGACCACCATGCTCTACATGAGTAGTAAGGTGAGTAGTAAGCTTTCAGTGCATAGAGTATGTGCCATTACCAGCCCTGGTATACAGGGGCGGAATAAGACTGCCATGGGCCCTGGGCTGTATGAATATTATAGCCCCTACAAGTCTGGAATCACTTCCTAAATATGAGACTAGAATCAGTTTCTTGGCTACTGGAGGATGTGTCCTTTCTACCTGCTTTCAATCTGTGGTTCCAGGACCTTAAGTGGACCTTCAAAAGTCCTGAAATGGCTCTTTTATACATATATATTGAGAGTAGGGAACATATATACAAGAATTTCATTGGTGAAGTCCTTCTCAGTATAAAATAAAGTGGATGATTTGGGTGGCTATGGGCGCTCTAGGAGGCTTGGGCCCTGGGCTACCGCCCAAACCACATGTGTTATAAGCCACTTCTGCTGGCCTATAACAACCTCTGGTGCAGTATTGTCAGAATGCTGATAAACATGTAAAACCTGGAAAAGTTTTTCAGTACACCGTACAGCCCAAACAAATGTGCAGGTCGCCTCACCCGGACTGGAGAGATTCATGCAGTATGGAAAATAACTGTGGCGTTCCGCACCAGAAGTGGGTAAAATCCTTAAAGCTTTATTTATTCCTCCATATATTAAAAATAACAGCAGCACATGATGACTAAAAGGTAAAAATGGAAAGGGCCAGTTTCTTTCCACACTGATAAACATTTGTTCAGCTTCATTTGAGAAAAGTAAGAATGTTATTAATGACTAATGTTTTACAGCTTTTAAATGTATATGTCCTGTAGAAGTGATGGTGAACCTTTTAGAGACCAAGTGCCCAAACTACAACCAAAACCCAATTTTCAAAGTGCCAATACCGTAATTTAAGCAGTAACGTAAGCAGTAACAGCTCTCTGCTCTCTCACAGCTTTCAAACATATTGAGGCTCATTTACTAAGGGTCATGGATCACACTTTTGCTGGGGTTTCGGGGATTGCACAGCTTGGACTGGTATTTAACAGGTGTCTGTGCTGAGATTTTGGTGTGACCAATAGTTTTTTGGCCCTGCTGGTAGAATAGTGGGGTCTGGAGTGGAAGCTCCAGTTCTGTCCACTGACCTCACTCCACCTGCTGTTACAGGCAGCCAAGGATGAGTCGCTTCAAAACAATGCTGAACACTGCACATCCTGGGCTGCCCCAGATTGCAGGATGAGGCCTTGTGTCCTGCCTGGCAAACTCTTTGCTGGGATGATGGCCTGGGTGCCCAACAAATGGGCTCTAATTGCCAGCTCTGGCACCTGTGCCAAATTTTCCCCACCACTGTCTTGTAATCTAAAATTATTGCCCTATATTCCGAAATTATGTTCCATATTTCTATGATTTTTTTTTTTGTTGTCTTTGTTTATAAATTGTAAAGAAATCTCCTGTGAGTGGCATTGTTGGCCGGTACGGGCATGAGTACATAACCAAAGTATTGTTGCTTTTGGCCTCTGTCTTGCCAGTCGTGTTTCCATCACAGTATCATGCTCTTTACCCCTGGTGGTTTGCTTTTTTATCCTTTAGTGTTTCTTCTTAAGCTTCCTTCAATAGCTTTAGTTATTCAGCTATTCGGACTTTGCTTGTGCATGTGTTTTTAAAAAAGGGAAGAGATTGACCTACAGCTACAATATACACAATTCATACAATTCTAGTGGCAACATATCTCCTGTGGAAACAAAGAAGACAGCGTGATAAAAATCAACCCAATCTTTTCATCTCCCAATTCCATGAGTAAGGAGGCGATTATACACATAAAACATTCAGTTGGTCTCACTGAAATGGAGCAGATTCTTTAACAAGGTTTAGAAGGGGGGTGTCTAACATGTCTTGGTAGAAACTTCCAGAGTATGGGGAAGCATTGGGAGAAGACCTGAAAACAGTTGTGAGAAGAACGGATAGTAGGAGAGTGATTTTGAAGGTCTAATGAGGATCAGAGGTTTACGTGTGGGACAATATTGGGCCAGAGATATTTCTAGGGGACAGGATATTGAAGGCTTTGTAATTCAGAAAACTGAATTCGTTGTGGAAAGGGAAGACAGCAGAGGAACGGGCAAACAGGAGCGGCAGAGGAGAAATGAGGAGACAGATGGATTAGCCGGACAGCAGAGTTAGCTGGGAGACCACAGAGAAGAATATTGCAGCAGTCCAAGAAGGGAACGAGGGCATGGACTACCATTTTTGTAGACTCCAGATTGAGGTAGGAAGGTGATAAATGTCTTGAGGTTGTAGTGAAGGCGAAGGTATGAATCTTATCCCTCTCCCTATCAGGAGTTTCTGGAAACGCTGTTCCGTTGTTGGTCAGAGCAATTTTTACAATTTTGACATGTGCAAATAAAACAGAAATTACAACATAAAGAATTATACTAAACCCCATAAAACCCTATATTTTCTGAAATCAGACACTTACACTGTTTTCAAAATTGCATTAAGGAGTTTATAGACATGATTGCACCTTCATGCAAACTTGATTCAAAGTGTGACATTTTTGAAAAAAATGCATAAAAATTGATTTTGTGGGCAAAAAAATGTGCCCCAAGCCGAAAATAATTAGTTTCACATCTCCTAGATGTAATAGATGAACATGTGTAGAGTTCATAAATAACATCATGATTTGGCATGGAGGGGAGTAAAGAGGGGTGGAGCAGATCTACAGAGATCCCGGGCCTCCTGATAGCTCTAATGGGTGCCAGCAGAGGGGACTGTCGGAAAATGTGCCCCATGTGTCTATTTGTAGTTATCACATGGATTCCCAGTCAGTTTCTGTTGATACTTTTCATTGTCTAATTTCCATAAAAATATTCTTATTTTGTTTTTAGAATTTCCTGTTTTAATGGATATGATGGGTGAGCACGGTGGCTGAGTGGGTAGCACTTCTGCCTTGCAGCGCTGGGGACCTCGGTTCAAATCCCATCCAGGTCAACATCTGCAAAAAGTTTGTATGTTCTCTCCACGTTTGCATGGGTTTCCTCCGGTTTCCTCCCACACTCCAAAACATACTGATAGGTTCTTTAGACTGTGAGCCCGATGGGGACAGGGACCGATTTGTCATGCTCTGTGCAGCGCTGCGTAATCTGCGTGCGCTATATAAATAAAGAATTATTATGATTATTTGTGAGAAAGTTAAAAAATTTGTCAAAATCCCTTTCATATCAGGAAAAATAAAGCCTTGGAGCCGCATTGGCAAAAAACAATGCTATGTGTAACAAGGTGAAAGGACTGTAAATCTGGATTACAGGAAAGGACCTAAGATTTTTTTCACATGTATAAAGTTGTATTATGTCATTTGTGTGCTATACATTTACTTCCTTTGCCTTTGTTTTGGTTCTAGAGATTTTTCCTTTTGTAACTTTTTCTAGCCGGCCTCCTTGTAATCATATGAGAACGAGCATTAATGAAGTCCCCTTGGACACAGGTAAAATCCTGTTTCCAGGATTCATCTAAAGTGCCATCCGCTTTTGCTATCAAAACGAAATGGGTCTATAAAAAAGAATTACAACAGAAAAGTAACAACTCCAGACATAAAAGGATCCTTACTTAGAAGTATGTCTTGAATAAAAAATGCAGCCGTAGTAGTAAAAGACATTTTTTTCCTTACATCTAAGGTAAGATAAGAAGATCTAAAAATTTGCAATGCAAAATACTTTTGCAGATCATCTTTATATGGCATCTTCCTATCGCATCTTCCCCAAAGTACCAGAACTTAATTCTTATAACGACACAAAGAATCGCTTTAATGTAAAACAGATGAAACTACTTTTTACAAGAATGGGAGAATTAAAGGGAACATTTCATCAAAAAAATACATTAACTAACATATTTTCCAGTCTATAAGGCTCATCCAAGATTCAGTCACCAGAAAATAGGAAAATCATATTGACTAGTAATTTAGATTAACCTGATGGTCTACAGAAGTAGTAGAGTTACAAGTCATTGGGGGTCATTTATTTTATCTGTTTGTTTTGGCTTGTTTTTGCATGTCTTTTTTCCATCTGCTACTTTAGTAATTTATCAGTCTTCCTCTTTCCTTGTGTTAAATGTTTTTTATTCAAATGTCTCAAGTCACTTCTTTCCATTTCCATCAAGTTTTCCTTAAAGGAAACCTACCACTTGTAGTGGCAGGTTTCCGATGGCAATATCGGGCACCAGCTCAGGGTGAGCTGGTGCCGGAGCTTATTTTAGTTAGTGTTTTAAACGGCGGTATCGCGGTTTAAAACACTTTTTAAACGTTATAGCCGGCGCAGGGAGGTACACGCTCGGCGCTTACCATGCGCGCGGCTCTCCTCCACTTCCTATGTAGCCGCGTGCACGGTAAGCGCCGAGCGCGTACCTGTATGCGCCGGCTACAACGTTTAAAAAGTGTTTTAAACCGCGATACCGCGGTTTAAAACACTAACTAAAATAAGCTCCGGCACCAGCTCACCCTGAGCTGGTGCCCGGTATTTCCATCGGAAACCTGCCACTACAAGTGGTAGGTTTCCTTTAAGTATGGTTCCGTTTAGAGTTGTACAATGTGCAGCATAATGGGGCAGATTTATCAAGCTGTCTGAAAGTCAGAATATTTGTAGTTGCCCATGGCAACCAATCACAGCTCAGCTTTCATTTTACCAGTGCTCATGAATATTTTAAAGGGGAGCTGTGATTGATTGCCATGGGCAACTAGAAATATTCTGACTTTCAGACAGCATGATAAATATGCCCCATTATGGGGAAATTCCTCCATTCTTTCAAGTGTCAGGTCGGATGTGGGGGCCCCCTGACATTGCGGGCCCCATAGCAGCTGCTATGGCTGCTACCACTGTAATTACATCCATGTTCCTGGATCGTGGAGAAGATGCCGAATGGTACATAGATTGTTAGCTTAATATCATGCAAGTCAATATCATTCCTTTAATAATATAATGATTACTGCTTTTGAAATGTAGAAGTTAACCTTATCAGGGACCTAAATTTCACTAAAGACAGGCTGCAGAAGCCCATTACAGCTAAATTGCAAATCTACCTTTCTGCCTTCTCTAAGCATTTGCATTACAATATAATTGTGGTTTATAAGTTACCTTGCACCCTGACAGAATCATCTGTGTAGTCCCAGGGGTTGGGCTTTGGTTTGGATGCATTTCCAGAAACAACATGTGACTTGTCTGTGCTGCAGACTCTTCAGCTCTCAGCCCAAAACTTTGTGCTCTTTCACAGGAACAGAGCTCACAGCCTGGGGATCTGACATCAGAGGGGGAGAGAGGAGATGTACAGGAGCACAAAGATGGGGGCTGAGAGCTGACGAGTGATCAGAACAGACAAGTCACATGTAGTTTTTTTAAATGCATCCA
This sequence comes from Engystomops pustulosus, assembly GCF_040894005.1. NCBI lineage: Eukaryota > Metazoa > Chordata > Amphibia > Anura > Leptodactylidae > Engystomops > Engystomops pustulosus. The sequence goes on along the minus strand of NC_092411.1, from coordinate 262,690,717 downwards.
AACCAAAGCCCAACCCATGAGACTACATAGAGGAGTCTGTCAGAAATCCAGGTAAGTTACAACACACAATTGTATTGTAATGGGCTTAGTCACAATCTATGTCTATTGTGCGGCACTTCTATTACTATACAGTGCCTAAACAATACCATAGTTTGCACTACTAGATGGAATGTCAGGGTTCAAATCTGTGGAATTCTGGAGGTCTACAATGACGCATCATAACAACAACAAACAACCGACAAAACTTCCAAACTTCAAAGTAGGATGTGTTTAGATATATTAGTATCAAGGGAAGAAAAAACTGCGGGAGAAAAAGTTGCACAAAGCAGACGAGAACGTGCTGAGGTGCAACTAGAAGCACATTAGAGATAATATACCGTATATTCCGTCTTATAAGACGACTTTTGAAGACTGTATTCACAAATTCACGGCGGCGGTTGGGTCGCGCTGCATGGAGAGGGCTCACGGGCTGAGCCCTCTCCATAGCCGGTAAGTCTTTGCTGCATATTGCAGCAAAGGCTTACCGGTAACACCCGCGATTGGTGCTAGCACCGATCGCGGGTATTTTCTCAGCGATGGCTGCCGGCAAAGCTGCCGGCAGCCTCAAAAAGATAGCGATCCATCTCCATGGTAGCCTCGGGTCTTCCGAAGACCTGAGGCTATTTCGTTTTAACCCCTTCATTACAATGTGCTGATAGCACATTGTAATGAATGAGGAGGAAAATCCCCATATACTGCCATACTGTAGTATGGCAGTATATGATAGGATCGATCAGACAACCTAGGGTTAAAGTACCCTAGGGAGTCTGAAAAATAGTATAAATAAAAATAAAAAAAGTTAAAAAAAAATATATATATAATAAAAAAAACTAAAATTTCAAATCACCCCCCTTTCCCTAGAACTGACATAAATATAAATAAACAGTAAAAATCATAAACACATCAAAATATGATAACGTTTTTTCAATGCGTTTAACCCCGTAACGGAAAATAGCGCCCAAAGTCGAAAATGGCACTTTTTTGCCATTTTGAAAAATATAAAAAAATCTATAAAAAGTGATCGAAAGGTTGTACAGTACTAAAAATGATATAATTGAAAATATTATCAAATTTCACAAAAAATGTCACCAACCACAGCTCCGTACACTAAAGTATAAAAAAGTTATTAGCGCCAGAAGTTGGCAAAATCAAAAAAATTATTTTTGTACAGGAGGTTTTAATTTTTGTAAATGTATGAAAACATTATAAAACCTATACAAATTTCGTATCCCCTTAATCGTACCGACCCAAAGAATAAAGTAGACATGTCATTTGTGGCGCTCAGTGAAATACGTAATATCCAAGCCCACAAGAAAATGGTGCAAATGCGTTTTTTCACCATTTTCATTGCATTTGGAATTTTTTTCCCGCTTCTGAGTACATGGCATGGAATATTTAATAAAATAAAAATTTAAGGTACAGTATGGTAACATTTACAGTAAAATGGACGATGGTAATGTTGTTGTTGTATGCCTTATGTTTATGAGTGACAGTTTTCCTGCTGTATACCTGCATGTCATAAGAATTTAAATAAAAAGGACCATGTTAAATTCAAATCTGTTTTTTTTTTAATTTTTACCGGTGTTTTGTATGCGTTGGAAAAGGCGTAGTCTTATACGGCGAATATATCTTAAACTCTATATTTTAACTGGAAAGTAGGGGGGTCGTCTTATACACCAGGTCGTCTTATACGCCGGAATATACGGTAGATGCCGCCAGGATGATGTAAAACAGATTTTACTTCTGCAGGAACCAAGAATTTGACTTTTGCGGCTAGAAGTCCTTAAAACTTGGTTGCAGAGAAATACCCAGATTTCCGAGTAATTATTACGGTAGTTCTGACTCCAGAGCCGAAAAACAAGAAATAGCATTTTCATTTTTCAACATGATCCGGCATTAAGAGAATCCAATACGGCTTGCTCAGCGAGGTGCAGGAGATGCACAGATAATGGGCAGACTTTGTAACGATTCATTTTGACCTTGAAAGTTTATCTGACCCCCAACAAGTCTAGAAATTAATTTTTATTTATCGGCGCTGGCACAGAGAAATGCAGATAAAAATCCAATGCGATTACGGAGTTTGATGTGTCATTAGAATAAATTCGCTTTTCTCATTTCTCTTCAGTAACATTAAAGCCGCACTCGGTAAACTGCAGCGTTCCGGATGTAACGTCATGATGGGTTCACTAAGCCAAGATTGGGCGCTTCTTTACTTTATGAACTGCGCCCAAGTTTAGAATATCATAAAATGTTACATACTAGACATTATCGAAATAGCCTTGCCGATTAATTCCCCGCAAATGCTCAAAACGTATCCATTGTTTTCTATTGGCGACAAACTCAGTAATATGGTAACAGCCAAAGCTGGGACAACAGAGAACCCAAAGTTCTTCCAGTGCACCTAAGTCTAACATTTTTATACCCAGTGGCTGACTAGCAGAAAACAACTGCACTGTGTCAAATTACATCAGGCAGAGGGAGGGGGGAAGTGCTGAGGGATCGGGAGGCAGGGGTTTAGACAGTGTAACAGCCTGTGAATCTTTAGCATGGAAGAGCTTTGGTAATATCCTTAGAGCATAATATCACATATTATGGGAATTAAACTTTTTGTAAGAAGTTTTTGTTGATCCAGAGGGAGGGGGGAAGTGCTGAGGGAGCACAGATGAAGGTTGATACAGTGTAACAGCCTGTGAATCTGCAGCCAAGAAGGGCTCTGTTAACACCCTTAAGAGCATATTAGCGCAACTTATGAGAGTAAAACTTTTGTAAGAAGTTTCTGTTGATCCAGGGAGTTATTCTGACCTCCATATTAGGGGTCGGTAAGGAATTTCTTCCTACTTTGGGCCAGTTGGCATCAGCCTTGCAGGGTTTTCTGCCTTCCTCTGGATCACCCATGTATAATGTAGAATTAATAGATCAGACTTGATAGACGGATGTCTTTTTCTAATCTTATTTACTATGCTTGATGATGACAGGTCTTCTCTTGAACTCTTTGCATTAAAACTGTCAGGACCTGAGAAGTGTCAGAATGGATGTAGTGGCAGAATATTAATTATGAAACAAAATAAAAAAATCACACCTCACCCCATGAATAGTGCTAAGAAAAGGGCTCCCAGAACAAGGTTTAGTAACTCTAAGGCCATACTATATGCTGTCGAATTACCTACTGGATTAGTGGACACAAATTATGTCAAGTTTTTACAAAAGGTATCAAAACAGCAGATTATATGCGGACATTGATATACCGTATATACTCGAGTATAAGCCGACCAAGTATAAGCCGAGGCCCCTAATTTTACCACAAAAACATGGGAAAACCTATTGACTCGAGTATAAGCTGTGGGTGGGCAATGCATTGGTCACTGCCTCCACATTATATAGCCTGCCAGACCCTGAACCATAGTATATAGCCAGCACCTGCCCCCCAGTATATAGCCTGCCAGCTAATATCCCCTAGTGTATAGCCAGCTCCCTGCCCCAGTATATAGCCAGCTCCCTTGCTCCAGTATATATCCAGTCCCCTGCCCCAGTATATAGCCAGCAGCGGGGGAAGCTGGAAAGGTGAGTTTTGATATATTTTTCTTTACTCGAGTATAAGCTGAGTTTGGGTTTTCAGCACATTTTTTTGTGCTGAAAAACTAGGCTTATACTCGAGTATATATGGTAGATATTACATTTCGTATACATAATGTTGAAGGAGTTTTTCTGCTTCTGTCGCTCTAACGGGGAACCCTTTATCTTGAACCTAACTTACAGACCCTGAAAAACCCTTAAGTTGACAGGGAAAACTTACTTTGTGTGGTAGCTGCTGGATGGTGGACAGGTAGCAGGAAATCAGAAAGCCAAAACCAAACAAGTCTGAGAAAGGGAAAGCAGGGTCACTCCGGAAGACACACAACACTGAGGGACAAACAACAGATACAGACAGACAAGCGGAGTCGGACAAAACTGGATCAGAGCCAAGATGATGGCAAAGTTACAGAATCGAAAAGCAATAGAATGGTCGATTAAACAGAGCTGAAGTCGGATACACAGAATATCAAAGATAGCAATAGCAAAAACAAGGAGGAAGTAATGGACATTGCCCCCAGCACTGACTGGTTCAGCCGTCCATCACTCAAGCCACAGCTGAACACAAAACGAGTTCAAAAATACACCCAGCTTTTCCTTAGGAAAGATCCTAAAAGGGAGCTGTCAATCACAGGCAGCTCAGGGGGTGGTGTTCAATCACAGAAGCCTGAAATCTGATCCCATTGACAGCAATTAGCGAGTTCTGACACCTGAGCTGCAAACTATTGATCCGGACCTATTCCTGCCTGTGATGCTGGCTTAGACGGTCTTCTTATTTTTTCATTGGCGCGTGAGTGGACCTCACACATCAATGACACATGAGTCCGATATATCACACGCTTTTGTGCAGGTAGAGAAACTAGGAGTGAGAACAAGAAGGTAGACACAGAAAAGTAAGAGCTAAATAAGCATTCTAGAGGGATACATCAGGGCCAACAATGATTCATAGAAGATCAAGGTCAACACTGACGTCCAGGTGAGGGTAGAGTTTATTGCCAGAAAGCATATTTAACATTGGAAATCTAGGGGTGAGAGATTGTGAGACACTTCCTACATTCATATTTAAAACTATTCCCTCTTTGCAAACTAAAACTTTATTGGTCATTAATTGTACAACTTTGCCTGATCAGCACCGCTGGGATGTGTGCATGTAGTTAGCTGGATTGTTTGCTTGTTAGTCACAAGATTTATTCCCTCTTCAAAACTTAAAGATTATAAAATCCAGTTACCCAGCCTGCAGGACCGCCGCTAAAATGTATCTTCAGTGTATAGTTTAATCAATATAGAGACAGTGCTCAAACCGGGACATTAACTTAGATGGGAACTATGAGCAGACAGCAATCTGAATGGCATCATAGTGTCAGGCGGCTGCTGCAAAAGCCAAAACTATTTACTTATTTGCTCCAGGAGTCTGGATAATTCAAATTTTTAATAGGTAATATAATTGTATTCTCAACTTTCAGCAAATTATTGATAAAGTTTGTGTAATAAAACTTAAAGAGGTATTTCCATTTCAGCAAATTAATGTTATTATTTGTATTATAAAAAGTTATACAACTTTCCAATATACTTTCTGTATTAATTTCTCACTGTTTTCTAGATCTTTGCTTGCTGTGATTTTATAGAAAGATTCTATATTTACTGCCTGTTGATAGAAATCTGACCATGGTCACACAGGTGCAAGTCTCATATATCACACAGCTCTGATTACTCTCTGTGATACTAACCATCTGTGCACCTGTGTGACCATGGTCAGATTTCTGTCCACTGGCAGTAAATATAGAATCTTTCTACAGAATGACAGCAAGCAGAGATCTAGAAAACAGTGAAAAATTGATACAGAAAGTATATTGGAAAATTGTATAACTTTTTATCATAAAAACTTTAACATTAATTTGCTGAAATGATAATAACCCTTTAATACAATTTTCCAATATACTTTCTGTCTCAATTCCTCACTGTTTTCTCTGCCTGCTGTCATTCAACAGGAAGCCCCATTGGTTAGTTCCTGTGGACATACTCTGGTCCCTGGTCATGTGATGTCACACAGGTGTGCTGCTCATTATATCCCTGGTCATGTGATGTCACAATGGAGCACGGTTCATTATATCCCTGGTCATATGATGTCACACATGTGCATGGCTCATTATATCCCTGGCCATATGTTACACAGGTGCACGGCTCATTATATGCCTGGTCATGTGATGTCACAATGGCGCACGGTTCACTATATCCCTGGTCATGTGATGTCACACAGGTGCATGGCTAGTTATATCCCTGGTCATATGATGTCACACAGGTGCAAGGCCCGTTATATCCCTGGTCATGTGATGTCACAAGGGATCTATAAATTCCTCAAAAAAATCATTTAGCAGAACTATTCTTCATACAACCCATCCCAACCTATTATACAGGAAAACCACTTTGGTGTCATATTAATCTTGTATAGGAACAAGATGGAATATCACAACCAAACTGCAAAGGATGTTATAAATATTGTCACAAATGTCTTAAGCTGACATTCCACCAAGAATCAAACCAACTAATGTATGTCATATAATGTACAGTGCACCGCAATGCCTGATGACCTTTAGTGACAATACTGGGAGGAATACAACATTACTGTACTGATACTATTCTGTTACCTCTATGACTGGCTCCCACTAAAGGGGGTGTCAATTTGACATTTTTAAGGCTCAAATCCAAATCTTTTGTGCTTCTCTTTGGACAAATGTTTCAAAATGGCAGCTAGCAAATATTGTAAGGATAGGATAGGGAAAATAAAAAAGTATGTAAAAAATCATCGAAACAAGATAAAACCTTTTTCTAAAAAAAAAAAAATCTTTTAGAGGAATAGGGGGATATTCTGCAATTTAGAGGATAATTGGAGCAACATCAGTTCGGACAGATTCGAATTGGACCGAAGCTTTTCAAAAATTTGCTAATGTTCTAAAAAACGCATCTTGATTGGTTATCTCTTGAGTTGGAAATGATACACTGGGTGGGGCTGAAAGTAGAGAAGTCCATCTAGTTTATATAAGAGACAATGGGGGGTATTTATCAGGGCTTCTGTGCCACGTAAGCGATTAATTTGCCCTTACCGCCACGTCCACGGCAGGGGGGGTGGCGTGGAGGGGTGTGAAGGGGGCGTGTCCAGCCAGGGGTGGGTGCAGCCATTGTGAGTGGGCCGGCGCGTGATATATAACTCCCAATGGTTCTATAAAGAGCACCAGAGTAAGTTGGTTTGGGATCCAGGTACCCCAACACTAACCAATTCAATACTAATGATCTATCCTAGGGATAGAAAACTATTACCAAATTTTCTGCACACTTATTTGAAATTTAGGAAAATACTGCAAAAGCCTTAATGTGATGTGGTCCTTAATCCCAGTTCCAAAAATGTTCTCATCCTACAGCAAATAGATGCAAGGTATGTCAACCATGATGGCATGATGTATATATTGTTTCATTGGTAAAAATAGAGACTATCTGCAAATCCTATGGAGACAGTTTCTATTGACAGGACTACAGGGTGGTCACATTTTCCTATGGCCAATTAACATTTCTCCCAAAGAGCATCCTGATAATTGAGAATCTTTCCATCGATGACACATTCACCATCTGCATTCTGTTTACCCCCAGGGAATGGAGACATGATTGGCGATGAGAGGGCAGCCTCCGTATTGATGGGTAGCTGCTCAGGAAGCAATCCCTATTTAGCCCTGGTAATAGACGTACGTGGCTCCCAATATTAGACATAAAGATTAAGTTAATTAAATAAGTCCCCAGGTGTTACTGACAGTCCTCCTCTTTAATTAGGTTACCCAAATCCATATGAAGGATGACATCTCGGCCATGTTGAACGACGTCCTCTTCACGTGTACATGCAAGTGTTACCATCCGGTGTAATGCTACTACATCCCGTCTACCTACAGCTCCACCAAGTGTAGCATCACACGACCCTGATTCCTAATGTCTCACAGATTCACAACCTTTGGTGCCTCCCTCACTAGAGAAAACAAATCCACAGCTTTTCCACCTATAGGTTCTCGGGAGTAGAACAGTCAGACAGTAGGGATGGATTTACACCTACTATACAGTCATTTTATGCAATGGACAGATTTGTTCTAGGGAACTTGAAAATTAATCTATATCTGCATATACATTAGAAGTGTCAGAGAGCAAAACTCTTCTATTTGCTCATGGCAACCAATAGGAGCTCAGATTTCATTTTCCCACAGCATTTTATAGAATGAAAGCTAAGCTCTGATTGGTTGCGATGAGCAACTAGAAGAGTTACCTTCTAGTTTATGACTTCTAATAAATCTCACCCATCCGTGCATTCGTTCATTTCTTTCCTATGGATGATCTATAATATTATACAATGAATAGGTTTACCCTAAGAATAACATATGATAACTAAATTTTTTCTCGACTTTCCAATTCATATAAAAGGCAAAGGCAGAAATGCGTGTGGTTGTCCATGAAATTCATTGATTGGTTGAAAAAATGTCTGCCAAATGTGAATACAGGTGGTCCCCTACTTAAGAACACCTGACTTACATATGACCCCTAGTTACAGACGGACCTTTGGATGTTGGTAATTTACTGTACTTTAGTCCTAGGCTATAATAAACAGCTATAACAGTTATCACTGGTGTCTGTAATAAAGATTTATTACTAATCCTGGTTCTTATGACAACCCAACATTTTTAGAATCCAATTGTCACAGAGACCAAAAAAATTTTGACTGGAATTACAATAATAAAGTATACGGTTCTGACTTACATACAAACTCAACTTAGGAAAAAACCTACAGAACCTATCTTGTATGTAACCCGGGGACTGCCTGAATACACCAATTTCTCACCTGTGCTGTTTTCCTGGGGTCAAAAGCCCAATCTCAGTTCTTCAGATAGACCTATCCCATATATATTTCTCTTGACTGCAGCTTCAGACTAGAGCTCCTTGGGACCGCCAGATAAAATCATTATGGGGCCCACTGTACTGTACATCATCCCCCCTATAGACCCTACTGGCCTCCAAATTAGGCCTTCTGCTGGTTCTCTGGGGTTCAGTGTTGGGTCTCTGGTACCCTAGTCCAACACTGGTAAACGAACCCACATCTCAGGTCCGGACCATACAGCAACATGTTTCATACTGAGGTGATTCCCTTTACCTTGAATGTATTTTACTACAGTGTTAATCCACAAAGGGACGGGTTGAACACATGACAAACAAGAGCGTCTGAGAGCCTAAGGGCGTTATATAAAAATGTCCAAAAACAAGAAGATGCCTGGTGCATAGTAAGTAACAAAGCCTGCGCTCTTTAATATTACATGACGGGTGAGGACCTGAGTATAAATAGCAGGAGACAATATTCTTATCTGTGCGGCGCCTTTCATATCACAGAGAAAAATCTTTCATTATTAGGACATTATTAATCTGCGAGGAAAAGGCGGCTTGAAGCACCACACCTACTGAGAACGCCGAATATTATTCTCATCTGACGTGGAGAACATGTTGTGTTATTCGTGCCTGGGGGGTTCTTCTACAGTAATCGAAAAGTTTGCTACCAGAGTTTGGGGGCACTTTTTACACAGTATTAATATTACCCACATTTATGTTTTAAAGTGTACATGTCTAACAATATGTTATACTCATGTGCGCCTTCATGCAATTTTGACAGAAATCATCACATGATTTTATCACCATTAGCAGAACTAGAGAATCAAAAGATTCTCCACGATCCAGATGTCGGTCAGTATCCAAATTTCCTTTCAAGGGGTTTTCCACTGTATTTATATGGATGACTGATGTGACAATCCAAACCCCCACAGATTGACTGATTCTTGCTGCCTACACTACTGGAGTAAATATAGAGAATGGAAGTATAAGAACAGCTCCATTCTCTGTTTTGTGGCTTAGCTGTGTAATTGCAATCAAAGAGCGTAGTTTGAGAAGTCATTGCTATTAGAATGTAATACTCTTCTCAGTCTTGGGACCACCCACTTGACTAGTGCAATTAGCATATCGGGTGCCAACAATAAGTGCAACGAACTGAATGCTCTGGAATTGTGGGAGCTAGAGAGAAATAAAATCCAAGCCCCCCAAGTATTGGTGGAGTGCCTCCAATGAAAGGACACAGAATTTGGTTTGGTGGAAGTTATGAAAGTCATCTTTAAAGGGGTTGAAATACCCTGTTGGGCCAGGGCAGGGGTGACAAAATAAAAAAGCACTATCCTTTTTGTGGCTCCTGTTCCCGTATCCCTCCATCAGTTCCAGTCTTTAGCACCTCCATCTGGCCGGAAGTGCTTGAGTGTCACTGGTATCACTTTGGCCAATTGGGGAGCTCCTCAGACTACTGGAGGTGACTTCCTCGTATGTTCCCTGATTTAAAGAGGACACTAATTGGCCTAAGGGAGTAATATAACTTTAATGTAACGGAACCTGTAGCACTCTTGGCCAGACATAGCTGTTAAAGAGTAGAAGTACCGGAGGAAAGTGAGAACAATGAGTTGTCACAGGATAAGTACAATGGGGCACATCTACTAAGAACAGTGCAGTCTGTACTATGTGCAGTTTACCTGTGTAGTGTGCAGGCGGCACCAGATTCAGGATTTGTGGCGCCTGTTCTTCATAAATCCCTGACAGAGTGTACCAACTTTTTTTTTGTGCACCTATAACATGGTGCGTGCGACACAATTCTGTTGATGTTGATTTGGCGCTCGGTCCAACTGTGCCCCAAAATGCCCATTTCAGTGACAACATTTGTGTTGGGTTTAGAATAGTGTAGCCGCGACACATGGACACTTCTTAAATACCTGTGCAAGCAGTTTGCTCACAAAAACATGCAAAGTCTGCCTGAAAACAGTCTCAAGCACCTTAGTAAATGTGCCCCAATTTCTTCTATTTTGGCATCTACTTGATTGTGCTGAAGAATGGAAGTACCTGAGCAACTCGATATCTCCTCCCTGGGTCCCAGTGAGTCTAACACTTCTTTACTCTAATTGTATCCTATCTACATAGAGTAGATACTGGAATAAGATCGTACACACCTACCTCTCGATAGAGAATTGAGTGGTATATATGTATAAAACTCAGCATAAATAAGCACAACGGTAATAAACCCTTACTTTGCAGATCTTGTTACATTAGTTTCCGTCTATTTGGACAGATTGTAGGAGAGTAGGAGAGAAAGGTCGAGAACCTTTAAAAGAGAACGGAACAGGTTGCTATGTTACTATTGACTGTATTGTAGCAAAAAAAATCTGCATCAGCTTTGTGTCAGTGCCTCTTGTCTAAATTGTCTGTTACCAAAAAGTAAAGCAGGATACAAGCACGTGGTGTGAATCTCGCCTCCCCTGCAGGGGGTTAGCAGTCATACCATGAAAAGTTTTCTGCCTGTGCAAGTAACCAGCTACAGCGTAAACTCACATGTCAATTTATTACATGGAAACATCATTAAATATTTATCCTCCCTTTACACAATGCGTCGTGTTCTTCCTTTCTACTTTTACTACGAGACATAAATATTTACTTCTCGTAATCGAAACATCAAAGAAAAGGTTTGCAATTAAAATCTTAATGCGATCTGTAATATGAGGTGACAGCTGCTATCAGCTAAGAAGGTGCAAAATGTTCTATTTCTGGAAAAAAAAATTAATAAGACGCTTTTTTTTTATCAAGCAGAGAAATCTGAGTGTACTTATCTGGAAATTACAAGGCGCACTGTATGCTTAAAGCTGCACAACGCCAGGATTTATGGAGAAGTCTACTACTTGCTGTCAGTCCAGATGTGCAGCAAGGAAAACTGTCTGTACATAGACACATGGAGATGTAGCAGAGCTGAGTTGATCATGAGTCTCTGGTTGCAAACGAGTTGGCACATCCACTTGGATATTAATACAGATGTAGCAGTACTGAACTTGTCTGTGCACTGAGCACAATGATATAATTGTGTGCTACATATACATTTTGCAGATGGGTTTATTGTTTGTCATATATACCGATACCCAAGTTTTCAAGATGCACAACAAATTCAGCTCATCTTCATCTATACAGGTAAGCATACCGTCGCACATTTAATAAAGCATTTGTTCCAGTTTTCTGTCTGACTTTGGACTGAAAAGAACATGCAAACTGCTAGTACATGTATTTATCAAGTGTCTGCACCAGTTTTGTGTCGCGGCCGCGCTGTGACAAAAATGTGAACTTATAGGGGTTATCAGGGTCTTAAAAATTAAGAGGGCCAGGCTAGGGAGGGCTATTTAAAAATAATAAACATGTACTTACCTCTTCCGGCGCCGCTGATGTCCCGCGCCACGGTCCGTCTCCTCTGTGCGCCGGTTTGTACGCAGGGCCGTCCGGAAGCTCCCATCCGACACCATCTCCCAGCGCTTACAACGCTGAGAGATAGGGACGGATGGGAAGAGCCGGCCACATCCCGGACCGGAAGCTCCCTGTGCGCGGCTTCTGTGCCCCTGTAAACAAGCATCGGCGCCGGACATCAGTGGCACAGGAGGAGGTAAGTACATGTATATTATTTTTAAATAGCCCAGCCCGGCCTTCAGTAATTTTTAAAACTTGGATAACCCCTTTAAAGGGGCGAGTTACTGCTTAGTCAGAGTTTGTGACACAATTCGGTCTGACATGAAACAACAATTCTGTCTGTGCCATAGTTCTGCAGCATGAACAAAGTGGACCAAAAAAAATTGTGCATTCTGCAGAGCAGTCTGCAGATTCATGACCAATGCGCGCCAGATTCATGAATAATGTGCGTCAGTTTTGATGAATCTAGGGCACTCTGCACACTCCACAGGCAAACTGTACATTAAGTATGTTGCACTAGTTTCAATTGTGGGTCATTGTCTTGCGGTATCAGTACCAAAACGACAAACTCAGTTCTGCTGCATTGAAATAAATCTGTGCTGAACATATTGCAACTGAGGGCATCTGGATTGATGTCTATACCAGGGTTGTAGCAGAGCTGAAGCTGTTAAACAATCCATTATCCACCAGCACTATGCAAGACTCCAAACATGCATGCAGTTTGCATAATGATAAACTAATTAACAAAGTCAACATACAAGACTTTTGTAATTAAATACATGTCTCCATGTCTCAATTAACATTAGCAATTATTTTCTACTTGGCATTGGTTGCCAGACTGCCTGGCACTTGTTTTACCAACAGTGAAGTCATTATATACCAGACAAAACTATAGAACTTGCAAAATGAGGGAATGAAAAGGAGAAAGGGAAGAGATGAAGAAGAAGGTGATGATGAAGTAGAATAAGACAAAGAAAATAATAAAGGAGAAGATGGTAAAGATTATGGAGAAGTTAAGGGATAGAAGAAGTTGATGATGACAGAGAAGAAGATGGAGAAAAAGAAGATGATGAAGAAGACAATGATAAAGATTATGACAAAGTTAAGGACGAGGGAGGAATTGAAGAATCAGGATGACAATGATGAAGGAGAAGTAGAAGATAATTAAGAAGATGACAAAGATTATGAAGAAGTTAAGTAGGAGTAAGGCATAGTAGAAAAAGAAGGCAAAGATGATGATGAAGAATAATAATATGATAATGATGAGGATAAAAATGAAGATCAAAGAGGATTAAATAATAAAAATAAAAGATCCAAAAGATTATAAAGATTTTGAAGTAAAGAAAGGGAAAGAAGAAGCTCATGATGAGGAAGATGAAGAAGAGGATGAAGAAGAACTAACGAAGAAGATCATAAAGAAGAAAAGAAATAGTAGCGATGATGATGAAGATAAAGATGTCGTTGTGATGGGGACTTTACCTTCTGAGAAGTCA